>NW_011888864.1:474164-495627 GCF_000151845.1 Pteropus vampyrus
GAGGGATTAGGTATACATATGGCCAAAATTTTAGCTAGAGAGTGGATAAAGAATTAACTTGTTTAATAATCTCTACTTTCTCTAATGCAGGTTTTTGAAATAAAGTAAGAACAAAAGTAGGGGCGGGCAGTCAATGGACCAGCTTCAGTGATGCATATAATTCATATAAAAATACAAGACAAAGTTAGAAAGAGACATGGAGATAATCAGGGAGGACTTTAGCTGTTAAAATAACATTTATCTTCTATCATTGAAGGAAATGATAAAATGAGAACGAAGGCTTCGGAATCTTAAATTTCTCATAGAGTACAGGATAAACTGTAGGGGAAGAAACAGGAGTCTCAGTTAGTGGGCTATTTGAATAATGTGTTGTGGGAGCTACTTGTTCTGTTGGCTGTATTCCAAATGTTCTGACTCTTCTGGCCTTCCCTCTGCCTCTCTACCACCTTGGACCCCATCAATTATCCCCTTCATCACATGGCTAGAAACTCTCCGTTCTTCATTTCTTTACTCAGGTATCATCTTTTCAGGGTAGCTCTCTCTGACTCTTGGTGTGATCTTAATGTCCTTCCTCAATATTTCCAGAGCACGTTATCAAGAAGCTCATCACACTGCTTCAACAACTTGTCTAAGCTGCAAACTTCCTAAAGATGGAAACCATGTCTCCTTATTCCCTGGCATCAAGTGCATAACCCGGAACATTGTTAAAATTCAATGAAGGTGAATGAATGAACAAATGCAAGTATACAGGAGCTAACTAAATACTGTTAATATAATAACAAAATCAAACAACATAGCATATCTAATAGCAATGTGAAATAGCTGTGTGAAAATGAGTCTTCTAAGAAAATGAAGGGTAATTAATGAACATTTTTTTGTAGTCAAGGTCAATAAATTCTTGTTAAGCCATTCTAGCCACAATTTGCATTCTAACAACAAGTGTTTTCCTCGTGATAGCTTCCAAGTTATTCTGCAAAGCACTTAACAGATGTGTTAAGCCTTTCCTTGTCAGCTGAAAGCCAAGGGGTGAGAAGTAATGAAAGTGCTTTTCTTTTAATGTGTTCTTGAACATGTTTTTCTGTTACAGAACTGAATCGTCTGAACTTCCCTGTGACTAGTGATGTTTTACAGTATTTTTTTTTTTACGTCACAGAAGTAGTAACTTTTCTTTGGTGAGGTTATGCCTGTAGTCACACCATGTCTGTGATTTTAAGAAATTGGTCTGCTAATAATTTGTCAGAGCTTAGATATGGTCTGCCAAAGATGATTAGGCAGAAAACTCTTTTGTCTTTTTTCTAGGTGTAGAAAAAAAATGAAATCTCCTAACTCTAAAAGCATAATTTATTTTAGCATTTTTCTACATTGGTGTTTTTCAAACCTTTTAAACATGTATCCATGTGATCATGATCTAGTCACTATACATATACAGGTGTAGCACTTTACTTCATTGCTCTTCTATTTTATTGATTTTTTAAAAGTCCACTCCGATCCATAAATTGAATTATTTAAATGTTAATGCTGGTCTCAGTCACAGTCTGAGAAACATTGTTTTGATAATTGCCTTTGCTACAACATGGTGGAAGCAGTAAAATTATAGTCTACCTAGTAAACTCTGCTGTTTCACCATTATATCAGTTTTTACTATTTTTCCCTAATTTACTTAACCCAGCTGATCAACTCAGTTGAATTTTAGACTTGCCTCATCTGTGATTAATTTTATCTGAAACTAATATAAAATAATATTGAATGTCAACTCTAACTGAAAAATAAAAATTAAAAAAAACAATAAAAAAAGCAATTAGTGGGATCAGAACATCCATAATGACAATTTTAGAGCTACTAGTCTTAACATACATGGTTACATTTCTGAGTACTTTGTTCAAATTCAAAGCAAATGTTTATTGTATTGAATCAACAAATCTGTCAGAAGAGAATTTATTACGAAAAGGTGCATCAGAAAAAGAACTTTTCCCTATCGACTTTTTGTTTCGTTCTGTTTTGTTTTGCATGTGTATTGAGGGAGTGAATGATGGAGAGAAAAAGAAGGACCACAGATAATGTGAGCTTTGTCTTAGAATAAAAGATAAACTCTGGTATCTATAGAAGGTAAATGAGACTTTAATGTTACCTAGCTTAGCATTCTTGGACCTTGACCTTGATTTTTGACTCATTTATGCATTTATTTATTCAATGAGTATTTTGTAGGACTTACTGTAGGACTTGCTAGGCAATTGGATATTCGAAGATGAAATACAGATTTCTGTCATAAATATGTTTATAATCAGGGAAGGAGAGAGATGTGGAAAAATTACGAAGTCATTGTTTTAAAAAATCAACCCATTCTCTAAGTCTCATCTGAGTTAAACTGATATCTCAGTTCAATAAACTATTACAAAAAATGTTTTAGTGATGTTAAAATTTCATATGATAGAAAAGTAAGTCCCTATGCCCAGGAGTTGCATTATCTTTGTGGCAGAGGGTTGATTTTAGTTTAAATTCTCCCCCACTCCTGAACTACTCAAGGTTTCTTCCAAATCACTCTCTCCTTGATTTTAGGCCCTTGCCTCTTTGAAGGGACTTTTAGAGATTCTTCATAGTAGCACTCTGTGTATGTGAGAACACAATACCTTATTAAATCCCTTCTGCTGATATGTGTGCATATACTACTAGACACTTGGATTAGGATTTATCTCATTTCCTCATTGTTAGATAATAGCAATGAGTAGAAAGCCAAGGTGTAGATAACTTTAAGTATTATTCAGTACATATATGTTTTCCTCCTGTGGATAACTGGAGGAGATTATCTTGTGTCTGATATCACTTGCTAACAGTGACATAAAAATGCACGTCAGAAGAAAGAAAGCCAAATGTATGAATAACCCTTAGTTTCAAGAAAAAAAATATATAAATAAACCTCTTGCTGAGAAAAGATTTACATTTTACCTTATAAGTCATTTTAATGACTCATGTTTGAACTGAAATGGGAGATATCTAAACTAGTGACTAAAAATACACAGAAACGTCCAACCAGAACAGGAAAATTTAGCAAAGAAATGAATGGGCAGTGAGAATAGATATAAAGCATGGTCTGATTTTTACTTGCTTTTGAAGTCAAAACCAGCCAAATCAAATTACATTTGAGATTCTCAATCGTCAATCGTCAACTCTGTGCTCAGTTTCCAATATGTACACCTCGGGCTCCACCCTGAGGCTGCTGTGCCCGGACAGAAAGCTGAGCTTGGTCGCACTGTTCCAATCTTGTGATCCTCAGCAGGCCACACTATCTTTCCCATCCTCAGGTTCCTCCTCTGCTGGGTGTGAGGTTTTAAAGCTTATCTCACAAGATTGTGCTGATGATTACATGAGATCGTGTAAATTCTGGTATGCAGTATGAACTTAATTGGCATTAAATTTAAATCTGAATTTGTTCTTTCTATTCTCTCTTCACTGAATACATCATCTAGTCCCAAGACTTTATCTATCGTCTTTATACAAAAGATTACCAAATCCTTTCTGTACAGCCATAAATTTTTTCCTCAGTTGTATTGCTTGATGAATATTTTCTCTTGGATAAAATACCCTTACTTCTAACTGAGCATGTTTAAATGATTATATTTACTCCCAAACCAGCTTGATGTCTCATAGTTATTTTCTTCTAAATGATAGAACTATCCTTTCAGTTGCTTAAGGTCAAAATACTGGTGTTACCTTTAATTTTATCCTTCTATTCATTTATTCTATACCTACTAACTTTCTACGCTGTCAGGCCCTCCATTAGCACTGACACACAGTCATCAAGAACTCAGACATCCAGATTCCTCAAACACCACCTTCTTTATTCTTTTCCTCCACTATGCCTCTGCTGGCTCAACTTTCTTTTTGCCTTCCACCAGCATAACATAGTTCAAGCCCTCAAGTGCAGTAGTATTTAAAATAAACCTTTCCATACTTCAGTGCATCTGCACACTCCTGCCAGACAAGTCCATCTAAGCCACATTCTTACATAAGACTTTTGAATTTTTCCTCTTTCCTCTAGCAGTGAGAGTGAACTCCTTAGCCCCCTATAATGAACCAAAATCACCTTTCCAGTCTTATCTCCAACACAGATCTTTGTAATGAGCCTTGTCTGGGATGCGACTTGGATCAAATCTCTTCCCTTGACTCCTAAATAGAGAAATGTTCTTTTCTCCACTCTTGAAAACTTTGCCCATCTTTAAGACAAGCTCTATTATCCTTTCTTCCCTAAAGCCTAATAGAGCATTCTGAGCATATTCACTCATTTTGACCTATGCTTTATTTTACAGAAAAAGATGTCTCAGAATTTTCTCGCTTATCAATTAGCACCTTTTAAAGTTCAAAGTCCATTATTTTCTCAGCTTCACTGTAAATTTTTGATTAGACTGTTCATCTCTCTCTTTCCATATATATAAATTTAAATATTTTATGTATATTTATATATAAATATATATCTATATTTTATATATGTATCAATCAATTGATCAATAGATTGTTCAATAGATAGAATGCAGATCATCATTCTGCATATATAAAAAGTACAATATAATTCAGAAATTTTGTATTATGTATTATGTTTACATGTAAATAATTACTTGTAAAATTTAAGTAAAAATGATTTGCCTCTATAACTTTCAACAATATACCACCAAAATAGCTGAGATATGCAGATAACAGGACTCTAAAGAATTCTATAATTCTCTAATAAAGATGGTCCTAGGTCCTCGCAGTAGTTAGCTCAGTTCTTAAATTCACTGAAATTTCACACCGAGCTATTTTTCTTTTTGGAAGCTAGATCGCGATTGATTTTTCTCAACACAAACAGCAGTGGATTAGGGAATTAATTAACGGAAACCTAAAATGCCTTCTCCTTCACTTCACTCCACTTACAGTGCCTGCTGGGCAGGTGGGGGCAGCACAGATAAGGAGGTTACTTCTCTTCAGAGGGTGTCGTATGTAACAAGTGTTGTAATTAACAAGCCTAAGGAGTTTATATCGAGAAAAAGCTCAGTTATAACCTAACAGCTAAAGAGTATTCAAAGAAATCAATTGCAGTTAATCCTTGTAACTGGCCAAAAAAAAAAAAAAAGTACCAAATTCTTTAAAATTAAAAAAAATAGAGAATTACACTATAGTCTGAAAAAAATGATGTCATAAAACTAATTTAGAGTTACAAATTTTTAGTTTTACATGAGATAAATTATCCTCCGATACTTTCGTACATTTCTTTGAAGTAAATTTGTTACTGAAAAAGTTTTCATTGCAAAAATTTGTAAATTGAGATATATTTTAAAATGCACTAAGGCACTACTAGAGGATGGTTTTGGTGGGGAGAGATACTTTAAAGTAAAACTTTTTTTTTTTTACATTTACATAGTATGCTTTAATATATGTGGTATATAAGTTTATGGTCACTTGTTCTTGCCACTCAGAAATAAAAAATATTCGCTTTTTCAAATATTAAAATGTTTAAAACTGCTTTTGAAAACTTTTTAATGTGCAAATTAATGTGCAAATTACCTGGTTGTACCCTCCCCTTCTTTTCAACCATTAAACATGTTAACTATCACTTCTGAGCATGTCACGCCCCTCCCTAACTCGATTCTCTGTTTATCTCACTTGCCGGCTTCTTTCTCATGCAAAATAATTTATGATTTGATGAATATATGTTTCCATCATATAGTTCAGCTTATTGTAGGTGAGCGATCATACTGCCCAACAGTGAGAGTCAAAGTTCATGTCAGTGGTTCCAGTCAAAGTCTGAAGTTCATGAATAAGAGGAAAAGGTAAAGGTAAAGGACAGTTTCTCCTTTTTTCAGATCAAAACACCCTAAAGTTCTTCCCTACAATGCTGCCTGACAATGAGACATTAGCTGAAGTCTAGTTAAAAGCACTAATTAGAAAATATATTTTACAAAAGCTTTTAAAGATGGTTTTCAAGATCTTTTATGATCTGGCCTTTGTTCCTTTCTCACCATCATCTCTGAAATGTGAGTCACCTCCACTTAATTTCCCTCCAGCACTATAAATGCATCATGTTCTCTCCACTTGTGCTCTTTGCACATGTTTTTCATTTTCCCTCAGACTCACTTCAATATTTTTTCATCTTTTTTTATTCATCTTCAGGAATCATCACGTTTGTCATCTCCTCCAGAACGTGGGTAAGGACTCTCCGCACCTAGCCCCCAGGATATCCCTGACACACTACCATATTTTAATTGTTTATTTAATTGGTTAATCCTCCACCCATATCTGTCTTGAAACCTGAGAAACTGGACTGGCATCTGACATTAAGAAAGCACTCACAAGCACTTCTCGAATGAAATAATAAATTAATTGTATGTATGACTGACAAAAGTTGTAAATGAATGCATCTCTGAGTACACAGTGGATTATAGTGCACTTTCCTCTTCACTGTGATTGATCTTCCAGCCCCTGACATACGTGCTTCTGTGTATAGATATGGTTTGAATACAGAAAGAAGAGTTGTTTGTTAGGCCTCATTCTTAAAAACTTCCTTTTTGAGTATCTGCCAGACATTGTGGCTGTGAATTTAGTATAACAGAGGAATGTGTAGACTAAGATGTCAGAAGACCCCTGGAGTTATGTTCTGCAGAGCTAGCCCAATCGTATACGGGGGCCTTTGCTCTACACTGATTTCTGAAGAAAAGTCAGCTTCCTTTACTTCTTCCCTAACCACCAATTAGGTTTAGAGTGTATCCTCATCCTTGCTTGATTATCTCCACAGTGAGGGCGAGGAGCTGAAGGAGAAGTTTATTTCCTCGTGTCTTTCAGACAGCCTTTTGTACGAGAGGTTTTTAATATTTCAAAGTGTCGATGTATAATTTTCAAAAAAATAAAAATATGTACTGTACCCCACATAAAATAAAGATGTTGAAGGTCTTATTCAACTCTTTAATTAGTCAGTGAACCGGGAAGATGGTAAAGCTGGATCCAAGAATATTTGATGAGGAAGAGTTTGGATATATCTTCAGGAAATGCATTTAAAAAACCAGAATATTAGAATAAGATATGGGTCAGTTAAATACAAAACTGATTCATGTCCTATAAGGCATCCTACAAAATGTCTGATCAGTCTTCCTCAAAACTGTCAAAGTTACCGAAAACAAGTCTAAGGAACTATTAGGGCCAAGAGGAGCCTAAAGATAGATGGTGATTAAGTGTAATGTGGCATCCTAGCTAGGATCCTGAAATTGAAAAAAGAATATTAGGCAAAAACTAAGGCAACCTAAATAAACTATGGACTTCAGTTAAAAATACTATATCAATATTACTATATTAATTGTAACAAATGCACCATACTAATGGAATATATTAATAAAAGGAGAAATGGTGAAGAGGTATATGGGAACTCTCTGTACTACCTTTAAATTTTTCTGTTATTCTATAACTGTTTTAAAAATTAAAGTCTATTTTCAAAAAATAATAAAAGCCTATATACAGGCACATATATTTTCTCTTTAGCCTTGGGCTCCAACATGGCTTGGATGGCACTGGCTGATCCCCAACTCATTCGAATGGAAGGTCTCAGTGTTCTCTATGTTTATTTCATAGTTGTAGGTGTGTTTCCACTGATTTTTGTAGAGATGTCTCCCAAGAACCAACCCTGAATCTGTAAAACTATAACAGCATACCATGATTTTGAGCAGTAAAACTCCTCAATAAGTGGACATTTTATAAAAGAATAGAAAAAATTAAAATAATATTAATCTACACGGGAGACCCAATTTCAAATTTAGTAGCCATAAAATGATACTTTGAAAAAACTGTTAATTTTATTTTAAAAATTAAAAGTAATTATACTAAATTGAAAAAAAAAATGCCTTCAGAAAAATATCAATGACACAATGTTATGTATCTTTACAGTTATTTTTTTCTTTCCTGAAAATTATTTCTACTGAATTTACTCCTGATTTTAAAGAATCATATTCAGTGAGATGGCACTTTCTTTCTACATTTGCCTCATATAGAAATTTACATACTCTGTGAATACTTCTGAAAAAAATCTTTGTACATTTTTCTAGTATCTAATATGATAAATACTCAATAAATATTTTGCATTTATTTTGTTTCTTATTAATTATTCTTGTCTGAATCTTAGTCTTCACCTTCAAATGAGGATATTTCCATTTCTAATTTTTTTCACATTGAAACATGCAAATATTTCAGCCTAAGTATTTTTCACAGGAATTGCCCTTAGGCCTCCATTCGGAGTATCTTTATTTAGCAAATATTTTCTCACTAAATGTTCTTGCCATTTCTTCTTTCCAAATATTTTATATGTACTTACAACCTGTTCTTGTACTTCTCATATCTCATTTTTGATATATTATTTAGACAATTTAAAAAAATAGTCTTTCTACCATAATATAATTTGGAATTTGTTTATCTTTGTAACCAGTGAAATATACCACACAGTATAGCATACTTGAGCAAAATTGATTATAGGGAAAACTGAAATTTGGACCGAAACCTATTGAAAGAACTGTTGTAGGTGCCGTAGGCATAAAAATAAACAAATAAATAAAGGATTCTAAGCTGACAAGGTCTTTGCAATCTGTGAGGTCAAGCAAGGGTTGCTTCACCTAAAAAAAAAGAAAAAAAGAAAAAAAGAACTGTTGCAACAGAAAAATTGAGGTTAATAAAATGATGCTTGCTACAACATGGATGAACACTAGGCCAAGTGAGGGAAGTCAGATAAAAAAGACCACATATTGTATGATTCCATTTATACAAAATGTCTATAGAGGCAGATGCACATAAAAAAAGAAATAAATAAAGATTAGCGATGACTGGGGCCAGAGGTTGGAAACAGGGCTTGACTGGAAATGAGTACAGATGATCTTTTTGGGGTGATGAAAATGTTCTAAATCTGGATTATGGTAATGTTAGCATAACTCTGTAAACTTTCTAAAATTCACTGAATTATACAATTAAAAGGGTGAATGTTATGGTATCTAAGTTATACCTCAATAAAGCTGTTTTAAGATGATGCTCGTGAAGAAGACCTTGCAGGCAGCTTCACTCAGGCAGTTTGGCATCATCAAGATGAATTTCTGAGCTTGCAAATTATTACAGTTACTTTGCCACTGAAGCTGCTCAGAATGAGTACTGAATATCACAGGAGGCAAATTGCAATTCTAGTTGTAGGAACAACTGTGTTCGGGCTCCTAATACATGATAGAAACTTGCAAAGTACTTTACAATGAATAAGCTCCACAGAGAATTTAAGAAATTAATTATTCTGAATCTTGTAATTACTTTCTTTTATTCAGCCATTACCCCTTCACTTCTATCATTTCTGTTTGACAACTTTTAAAAAATAACCCCTTATCTTTCTTCTTTTCATAGATGAATGTCATGTAGAATTTCAGATGCCCCTTTTCTTTTCATTAATGCAAAGTTCCTTTCTTTTTATACATGAAACTACTGAGTTCAAGCAATTAGTGGGGAAAAAAAGCTATGAAAAACTTTATATTTCCCACTGAACTGAAGCTCTTAACCTGTGAATAAATACATGTCATTGATGGGTTAGAAATCAATAAAGAAAATCCACAAGAAAAGCCTTTGTTGTAAGAACAGGCGCTCTTCAGTGACCCTTAATTTCTGGATATTTATGGAAAGTATTCATGAGTGTGAAACAAGGGCATTATTCACTTCTTTGAACCATCAGGAAAGGACCAGAAAGGAGCCAGTTAATAAAAAAAAAAAAAAAAAAAATTAAAAGTCCATTGGAGAGAAATTGAACATATCAACCATGAAATTGTGTTAATTTGATAATTAAAGTGTCTTAGTTCAAATGTAGATCCTGGACGCTTAACAAAATGGTGACAAAATAATTAGGAATGAAGGCATTTAATACACACATTAATAGGCAAAACGGATAAAGTATAAAGCTCCCTTCAAGAAAATGCTTTTTGAACAGCACAGAGAAATTATGCATAAACCTTATATTATTTCATCATTCAAAGAGGATCTGGGAAGAAAGGCAAGCCTTTCTAGTTCATTTGAGTTCTGAAGGGCACAATCAGAAACAGGAGGGATGAAAGATGAAAGGGGAGGAAAGAGGGATGTGGAAACTAACAAATGAAGAAGGATGAGCATGAAATCCTGCATCTTAGCCCCTTTCTCTCACTTTTAATTTTCTCCTTCTCTTTGCTATTACTCTCTCTCCTCACCTTTATTCCTTCCCATTTTTGTCCCCTTTAAGATTTTCTCTAGTCTTTGTATATTTCATCTTCACTCTTTTCTTTCCTTTCTTCTCATAAAAACGTTCATTAAGGCAAGAAAACTCTTGAGAAAAATGAAATTGAATGGTTTAATTTTTGTACCGAATTCAAGAGGTGAAAATGAGGAAAGAAAACCGATGCATCATTTCTTTATAGCTCAGACGGGATGGCAACCTTAGGAGAAAATAGCAAACCAGGGGATAGAAACAGAGGGCTTTCATGAAAAAAGGTAATTCATTAAAATACCTATTGTTCTGAGGCTGGATGCGTGAACTGATATTTGTACAGTTTCAGCTGGGTAATTGGGTTCTCTTGCTTTGTCTCTTTCCCTTGAGGAGTTTAAATTTTTCCTTTTATAACTATAATACAGCGATGAGTCAGTGGCCCAGTTTTTTAAAAAGTAAATTTTTTAAAACGTAGTTTACAGTGTAGTTAGAAATGATATGACCTCAATTCATGCCAGGGTCTTTTTTTGTGCAGAAAGCATCCGGGGAATGCATTTAACTGCTAATTTTGAATAATGGGGGAAGAAAAAACTAACTATGTGCTATAATATTATATTACATATCAGAGCAATATTCATCAAGTCATTTCACTTATTGTCCCACAGCAGTCTCTGTTATTCATTATTATTATATGGCATATTTATTATTACTTCTGTGTTTATTATTATTATGTGTATGATGCAATTCGAGTTAAATCATTTTTGCAGGTCATTTATGTTATATATTTTTTGACCTGAAAAGATCAATTCCTTCATCTAGCAAAAGAGGAATGGAGGTGCAGAAAAATTCAGTGCCTCACCCAAGTTACATTGCTAATTAGGAACAAACTTGGAAGTAGAATTCAGGTCTTCTAGAGTTCTCTGACCACTAGACGAGACAAAATTTTACTTAGCACCACAATGATCCACCAGCATGGGAAAGAGATATTTTACACGTTTGCATTCTTTTTAACTAGGTCGCGAAACAGAGAATTCTTGTTTACAAACTCTTTTGGTTGGCCTTGGCTAATACCAGAGATGTCATACAATTATAAATGTAAGGTAGAGATAGTAATTCAAGGCCAGCCCTAGGCTATACTAAAGTACCCCCAGTATTTCAGGAATTGTGAAAATTTGTCAGGACAGCAATTAGATACTGGGTTAGAAATCTCAGTTAGGTCCCATCACTCTCATCTTTTTCAGAGTAATTGCTGATTGCAACTACTATTTGCTTCTTCATTTCATCTTCTTATTTCCTATTAGAATTCAGATTTACTTCAAAGCGGGGCACCTCAATAATTATTATTTATAGTTTCTAAAAATATAAGATTACATTCTCATACATTGTCCCATTAATACATAGACTTTGAGGCAGGCATTGGGCATTTGTCTAACTCCTTGTTTATTGTCATGCCTGAATGTGGATGCAAATTACAAATATGGACAAAAAATAAAATAAAAAGAGCAAATCCTTATTAACATATTTCATAATTAATCTTCATATTCAGAGGTGTTTTCCATCATGCTTCCCAGACAAAACTCATGATACATTACATTAAGATTGGTTTTCTAAGAAAACAGTTTTTATTACTTTCCTCTGGTGGCTTCAGGCAAGTGATCTACCTTTCTGTGCCTCAGTTTCTTTTTCTGTAAAATGAAGCTAATGATAGTATCTACCTCAAAGGCCAGTTGCGAGGATTAAATGAGTCAGAAGTCAAGGCCCTTTCGAGTAGTGACTAGTACATGATCAGTCCCCCAAAAAACAGATATTTACTCTTCTCTTTTTCCTTGGAAAAATACTAAAGTTTAGATTAACCATCACCTAGCTTTTAGATTATCTTTTAAAATAATTTTACCTGGTTAGCCACAGAAAATGAACAAACAATAGTGAAGGATTTGTACTGATTGTAAGAAACTAGACAGCCTTCCATACCCCCAGTTTTGCCGTGCTATATATGAATTTTCAATCTTCTGTGCACAGAACTTCACCATCAGCAATGGAGGTATTTGAACTTAGATTTTGCTCTTTCGTCTTCAGCACTCAATTTGAAACTAGATTTATGACTCTAATGTTTGAGATCAGTGTTCCTTGGAAATAGTTAACATTTGGGAGTTATCTTTATTATGGAAATTAATCCTCTCACTCTTTTATTCATTAATATTTTAATATGTTTATGATGAAACTCAACCTAAATCAATTTCCAAATCAAATCTGTCCTTCGGTAATTTGATTTGTTGGAACAGAGAACAAAAGCATTACCAACAGGGTACTTTGAATGAAATTATAATTAATTAGGCATATGAATGCACTAACTAATTTTAGATGAGTAATTAGATGACTAATTATGTTGAAAACAGAACTGAGCGCTTAATGAGATGACCATGGCCAATTCTACCCACACAGAATTTTTTTATTATTATTACTTTTGATTGTTTTTGATGATGCAGGTTAGTAACCTGTTGCAGAAAAAAGATATGTAGAGGTGTGATCTGAGTCTGTTTTGACTTGTAATTTCCATTATACACTCACAATTAAGGCTTCTTTCCAAAACATGTGTTCCATGACTATACTTTGCAGATTTATTGATATTCCATCTCTCCTTTCACACCCTTCACACGCACACACACCTTCCCACCACCACCTAAATCCTAAGATAATTGCTTTAAGTTACTGATTATAGCTATAATTTATTATTTCTGCTTAAGTTGGGGATCTACACAGTGACACATTAAACAAGAAGAGAAATAACACGTTGATTGGTCTATAGACAAATCTTAATTCACCCTGGAGAAATATCTGAATTGGCAGTTTCTTCTTTGAAAAGGCACTGCCTGCGACCAGCTCAGATCACAAGCAACCTTGAAGCATTCAGCAGTTCCGCTTCAGGCAGCTGGTTCTAACTAGCACCTATTTGGCAGAAAACTACACTCAGGATTTCTGGTTTTAAGTTTAAACCAATATTTCATAGCAATTGTGTTGTCAGAATTCAGGTCAGGAAGATGGCAGATGTTAATTTAAACCAAAGAAGCAAAACAAACTCTTTTCACTTTTTCTTTTTTTTTTATCATCATATTGGCAACTCTGCAGAAATTATGAACATAAAATAAACTGTAAGTGGGTTAGAGACACACAGAGTGGAGAAAAACTTTCTTGAGGTATTTTGGTGTCTGGTAAATATCAAAAGGGTTCTAAAATCAGACAAATAATGTAATGGTGAGAAAAGTGACAGACTTTGTATGTCAGAAAATCATATTTTTGATTTTCTCTATTCTAAAAAGCAAAGTGACAATCATAATGATGTTAGTTTTTCTGAAACTGCTTTTCCTTATTCGTATTATTCAATGAAACAGACTATAAGATAAATCCCCACAGAAAATATATTTATCCTCGTCTCTTCTTTTTTCCTAAACTTCAAAAAACCTCCCTTTTGAGAAAGTGTCATATGTGCAAGAAAATGCATATTACCTGGCATCTAGGTAGAGCCAAATTTACTCTGGTTAAAATTCAAGATTCCTCATCCTTTCAGGGTAAATGCAAAATTGTGGAAAGAGCATATGAATCTGCATTAATATATGTATATATGGGCATTTGTGTATGTATAACTAGTTTTACATTTGCTCTTCTCTTCCTCCTGTTTTTTTATATTTTCATAAGGCAAAGAAAGACTTACCACTGAATATCTTCCTGATAAAAATTTCTGTCTCTAAAGAGAATTATAAATCTACCATAAAATCATTTTGAATTACCAATTCATAATTCTTCATATTCTTCAGGGAACTATATACTGAAATGATAATTTTTTTCACACTGAAGTAATTATTAAAAAATTATCTTTTGTATCCTTCAAATCAGTCACCAGTTATTTGACCAGTGTCTGAAGATTATCTAATGGAATTCCCTGTTTGATCAATATTTTGTTTCCATGAGACCAATAAATTATGTGCACCCCTGGATCCTTTTATGGCTCCCTTGTTGACCAAACGTTTTCAGAGATTGATCATCACCACGAAGTAGTTTTGAAGTTTGTTATGTGATAATCTTATCTGGTTTGCCATTTTATTTGGTTATTTTCGCTGATTTTTTTTTCTTGAGGATAATGAAACATTATTTACCTTTGATTAGGCACTTTGTTAGGTCTTGTTTAAGGGGACGCATCATGCTTCCATATCCCGCCTAGAAAAGATCACTTCAGATACCACAGGTTGCACATTACCTGTTTCCAGGCACTTCAGGAAAATAGAGACATTTTGCTTTTGCCAGTTTAACCCAAAGAGCAAAAATAGAAGCCCTTTTTGTAGTTGGTTTATTCCTCAATGAGAAAAAAAATAAAAAGAAAGTTTAGAAAGAGAAATATAGATTCTACAAAAGCCCTTATGTAGAAATGTAGGCCAAATTTGTAAATTCACACAAGGTCCTAAGAATTTTTTCAGCTTGTCCTTTTTTTTTCTGTTAACTTTCCCCCAGGTCAGCAAAAGCATGCACTCTCCTTTAGTTGCTAGAAACCTTAACAATTCTGCCCACTTCCAGAAGGCGAGGCACTGTTTCCTTTCTGAATTGGAAAATTTATTAGAAAAACTGATACTGTGTCAAAGAAGCTGAAAATATGAACAGACAAAGGAATTCAAAATAGTCATATGCTTTTATTTTTTAAATATGTAACTTCAAGAACCACCAGTTAGCACACTTTTACAATTTATAATATTCTGTCCACTGTACGTGTATCTGTGTAAGTGTTGCATATACTATGGGAGAAGGTAAGAGAATTTGACGATGATACTGTGTGTGCATGTGTGTTTATGCATGCATGCCCCTGTTTATGTGTGCGCATGTGTGTATGTCTGTATGTGCACATGTATGTGTGTGTTCCCTGTTTGCTGAAAGCATATACTTTCTAAAATATATATAATTCAGTTTGAAGTCTTTTATCAAATCTAAAGCCAAAATACTTCTTTTAAATTTTTATGCCTGGTTTGATTCTTTCTATATCTGACGTCATGTGTTACTAATTATATAATTCTACTTAGTACTGTATTTGAATTGAGAAATCTATTTCTCCAGCTTTTTGGTATGATCACTATACATTTTGCAAATGTATATGCATCAAGCTCATATAACAGACTTTAAATTCTGGCCTTAAGCTAACTAACTGAGATGGCTATATTTGTTTGACCTTGCGTATCTACTTTTTGGTCCTTTGTAGAAAGGACATGAATTTATATTGGCCACATGAATGGTGTTCTGATAGTTATTCCTGTACATAGCATTCCACGATTTAGAATGCAAAGTTCGTCTTCACTGCAGTTGATTTATATGGACATCCACTGAACTCCATGTTCTAATGACAATGGAATCCCTTCAGCAAGTTACATTTCAACATACGTTCATAAAAGATGTAATTTTCAAGAAAATGAATTGAAAGAAGTCAAGATAAGGATATTACATTTTGTTTTTTACAAAAGTTTTCAGACAGTTGGTCAGTGAATTCTATCACTTCTTAAATTATTTTTAAAAGATGAATGACTTTATTATGTTTTATTACTTTATAGTTTGTGGGAATATGATAAAAAACCATTAAGACTACACATGGGTAATTCTGTCTGATAACTTATTAACTACTCCCCAATTAAGCTAACATAAACCTCAGAGGCTGTGAAGTAGAAAACAAGTGTTTGATTGCTTTAATCTTGCATGGAATCCAGAATTGTCACACTCATGTCAGGTGCATGATAGGTGTTGAATGGTACTCGGGGAGGGGGTGGTGGATATTACCCAAAACAAAGATGTCATGGTTCTCAAAAAATAAAATAAAATCAATTCAGTAAATGTCTATATACTACTAACGATCCATGAATTGAAATGTCTAAGGTTCAAATGGTAATTCTAAACTAAATATGGAGAAATAGAGGAAAACAGTTAGACTGGTTTCTGCTTTCCATTTATAGTTTCATATAGACCTTGACAAGGCACATCCTTTCACATCATGTGTAACAGAAGAGGATTAGCATCATCACCGTAATTTTGTTTTAGCGTACCCCATCTCTGTCCATGCATGAGAGCCGTTAAGAAGGACTTGGTCCAAGGTCAAGTGTAAATTCATCTGTAGAGGTTCTTCCAAGAAGGTAATATTATGATTATTCCAAGATGGCTTATACTCTCTTCCTTATTGGCTTAGGAGAACACATGCAGCTGTGTCACAGCTGGGAAAGCACCTGGCTTCCCCTCATCTAGAGCTGAACCCGCACACCACTCTGGAGCCTCTTACCCTTCCTAGTGGGTGAGATGGAAAGGAAAACTGGAAACAAATTTTAGAAGTTGAACTCTTTCCTCCACACCAGGTGGCTACATAACAGATAACATCTTATATAGATCTAAAGTATTCATTTTTCAACAGGAATTCTTCAAAGCAGTGATATGTAAAGTTGCTTCCAAAAGTTTTTTTTTTTTAAAAAACCACCTTATATTGTGAAGGTATTTAAAATAGTTAAAAATTATTAACTTATAAAAGTAAAATCTTACTCATAATCTTTGTCCGTTGAAATGCAGAATTAAATTCTGTATTTTAAAATACAATTTTTAACCATGTTTTCTAAAAACAGGAACAGTAAGAGTATATGATTAAAAGATTCATTTGTTAACCTGTATGTACTTAGCCAATTTGAAAGAATCTGAGGTACTAGGGCTACAGTGTAGAAATTAAAGGAATTAAGTAAATTCTGAAAACATAAATGAAGGAAAAGTTTGAGATCAATTTATTCCAGACCCGGAAATAAATGACACAGATGCATGTTAAAACTGAGCATCCCAGGAGGACTTGGAATGGTGAAAAATAGGTAATTCTTTCCTTCAAAGAGGCAAATAGACTGGGCTGGGAGAAATTAATGTACCTAAGTAACATAATGGAAAGAAAGACACTAGTAGTCAGGAGAGTGTTGTCAGAACTGAGGATAACAGTATCTGAGCTACTAATAATGAATAACATTAAATAATAGTTAATAATTCTAATTGGAATATTGGCATTACTATACTTATGTCTCTAAAATACAACCATAGTGCTGCCATTTACACTAGTGACATTTATTGAATTGTATGAAAATTCTATCACAAATCAACTGTGAGATAGTAGAACAGCTATTACTGTACTCAGTTTACAGATATAAATACTTAGGAACCATAGAAGCATGGCAGGTGTAGTGCATAATTCCAGAGGACACCATTCATACTGTAGCCATCACATAACATTATTCAAATACCAGAGGTGGTTAATGACAGTTGGATCCTTTTGGCAAAGTTTCAGAACTTGGACATTAAAGTCATATGGGCGTTTTTGCTGGCCGAGTGGCCTTGGTCTTGATGTTTATTATCATTATTACCATGTATTTTCTTTATGCCTTGGTTTCTTAATCTTCAAAATGGGATAGTAGTATTTATTTCAAACATGTGTTGGGAGGATTAATGAGGTCTATATATAAAGGACTTCATACAAAATAGACATTCAATAGATAGTATGAGTTAGATAAATTTTATTAAGAACTACTCTTTTGATTTCTAGGTGAGAACTCATTCCAGTACATCAAACTTCTTATTTTTTTTAACATGAATTGATTCCATATAGCTATATTATTTAAATATATATTTTATGTGTAAATGCACAGTGATATACACATGTAATAAACATGATAAACTTACGCAAACTCACATGTATATAACTTTTAAAAACATTTGCGAGTTTGCCCAGATGGAATGTTTGTGGTCATCTTTACTGAATAACAAAAACTTTGTTGTTGTAATAGCTTAAATATCATTCTATTTTTTGGAGTAGTCTAATTATGGGTTATATAAGTTAATTTTGTAAAATCATATGAAAAATAAAACTTGTAACAAGCACCTGAATTAGTATGTAAAAGAAATTTTCTTTCAGAACTATGTGACAATGGTTTTTGCTTTGTTTAGAAAATCTGTTCAAGCTTAATTTACTTAAACTAAAGATAATAAAATAAAAAGTAATAAAAAAGTTAACTTCCAATAGGCAAGAAGAATGATTATTGGGGCAGGAGGGAGAGAGGAAGTTTCATCTTTAAAATGTGGCTCTTAGCTTTGATAATATAAGTTTTCAATAAATAATCTTTTCCAAAAGAAGTTCAATCAGATGAAAAAGAACCCAAGATGTGTATGATTAAAAAATATCAGCAGCCTAATCCATCATGTGTATTCAGAATATTTCCAATACACCCATAAATAAATCCTTTCCAGATTTTCTACAGTTTTCCTATTCTCAAAAGAGCACAGCATTTTTTTCATTCTTTTATTTTTTTCCCCCTTTATTCATGTCTTTGTTTAGTCAGTCAACAAATATTTATTGAGCAAATAGTAATAACAATATGCGCCAGGGACTAGGTAAGATACATTCTTGCTTTGACAGAATTTAACATACATGTACGTTAAGAAAAAGAAATAGTTAAGAAACAAGGTACAACATGGAATCAATAAGTCTCAAGAAGAGGGGAAGGCACTTCCAGCAATTGTCATCTAAGAAACCTGATGAAGAAGGAACAGTTAGACTGAGTGGGACAAGCAACAATGGGTGATGGGGCATTCTAGGTATAGGAGAGCTTAATTTATGTAAAGGAAACTATACTGTGGGGAATAGAAAATAGGATTACAAGCATTTTTGAGAACTGAATATAGAGATATTTGTTACAAATCATTCATTTTGCCAATATTTTGGTGGGTTCCATATATGTGCCAGGCACTATTCTCTGCACTGACAGTACACCACTGAATAAAACACACTCAAATCCTTGCCTTCATAGAATTTACATTCTATGATGGTGATAGGGAGGTAGACAACAAAATAAATACATAATATGTGTCATCTATGTATACAGTATATTATATAAGAGCTGAACATTTTAAAAAGAATGCCAAGGATGGCCTCACCGAAGTGACCTTTGAGTAACAACCAACCGCAAGAGATGAAGCAGCAAGCCCTAAAGATAGATGAGGGAAAAACATTCCAGATGAAAAGAACAAGTTCAAAGGCCCTCAGCTGAAAACATGCTGGAGTGTTGGAAGAGCAGGGAGAAAGCCAGGTTAGCTGGAGGAGTGAGCAAGAGCTGGAGAAGGGGACAAGGTCAGAAAGGTGGAGTCTTTGAAAACAGGACTTGAAGACACAGACCATTTTCAAAGCTCTGGCTCTTACTTGAATTGATATGGGAAGTCTCAGAGCACTGAGCAGAGGATACTTGATCTTCCTAGAGAATGAAAGGCTCATCTGGTTCATCTATTGAGTGTGTGTTCTAGGGGGAACGGGTGGAAGCCAAATGAAGAGGCAGCAGACATTCAGAATGTCCAGCAAGTGATCATGATGGCTGGGACCAGTGTGGTATGAGTGGAGGTGAAAAAGAGTAGTCAGGTCCTAGATACTTTGAAGGTAAGGTTGACAGGATATGCTGATGAAGAATGAGACAAATAGAGACATCACAGATACTCCAGAGTTTTAGATCTAAGCAAATGAAAAGGAAGAGTTGTCATTAACTGGAATGTGGGAGGAGCAATCTTAAAAGGGGGTGGGTCAAAAATGTGGTTATTTTGGTGCCTAGTTGGGTTCAATTTAGTCATTCATTATTTTTCCATTATTTTTTAATTAGGCTTAATAATTATGCTTTTTATACTGGAATAAAGTCACACAAACCTAAAAAAAATAAGATTACATCATAAACTGAAAGTTAAGAGCGTTACTTCTTTAAATAACCCAATATTGTCAGTGTTAATTATTGTATTTTTTGATCGTTCTCTTTTTGGCATGTCATAGAAGTGGTTAAAGTAGTTGGGCAGTAGAGATGGGTGTATACATAAAGATAAACTGTTTAGGCAAAACAGGCTAAGGGAATTCCATGATGCTAAAGCTCTAAGAGGAGTTCCCAAAGGGTCTAGTAAGACATTGAAACAGACAAAGTGCCCCATCAAGCTCCTATATATTTAAAGCATCCCAAACTGAAGAAGGAGAAAGGAGAACTTTAAAATAGAAAAAAACTGTTCATTCCTTTCTATCCCACACCCAAGAATATCTTAAGTATCAATTCCAATTCCAGTATTTCAAACTATGGCAATAGAGGTTATAATGGGAGACCCTGAGATTTCATAACTTACCATATTACAATTAAGAGCTGTCCCATCATTATCAATAACTGAGAATAAGTGAAGTAATCTACCAAATACATAGGAATGTAAAGGTGAGACCTCTTGTCATACTTCCTGTGCTAATGTGCACTAAATGATTTTAAAATCTTTTTTTCAGTTCTATAAATGGTCAAGCATCTAATTTTTGGCCTATTATTTGGCCAGTGTTGAACTTAAATAAGTAAATGTGCATGTATGCTCTTCAGAAGAAATCTTTATAATAGTATTGCTCAAATTTTATTTTCACCTTAAACTGTGAAATTAAATTCTTTTAAATTAAATTTATTGGGTGACATTGGTTGGTAAAATTATATAGCATTCAATTGTACAATTCAATAACACATCATAGGTATATTGCATTGTGTGCTCACCACATAAAGTAAAATTTCCCTGTGTCATCATGTGTTTGACCACCTTTCCCCTATCACCTTCCCCCTTTCCCTCTGGTAACCACTAAATTATTGTCTGTGTCTATGATTTTTTTTTTGTTTGTTTATCTTGTTCATTTGTTGCTTTAAGTTTTATGTCAAAAAACAGACAATTCAATTAAAAAATAGGATGCCCAAAATTTTTAAGGATGCAACTAAAACTTTAATTTTGGAGAGTTTAATTATTAGTGCTATAGTAACTACTATCACCTCTGTCTCATGCACCCTCAGGTTTGTTCCATTAAACATCTAAAACAACACTTATTTAAAATATTGTATACCTTTGTTTCTCATTTAACATGCTATATTATTTTATTCCTTAAACTTTCATCTTTTTAATGGGAAACAATTATTTAATTCATATTCAACTTTCTGCATGTAGGGCTTTTTTCTAAATTAAAAATAGAAAATTACAAATTAAATACAGTTGGATGAAGGACTGCCTAGAGACCATTTGCCATTAATGGGTTTGACCTCAGGAAAAACAAAAACAAAACAACTTTTAGTCTATTAATTGCAAATTGTTGATGCCAGCAGCAGCTTAACTTTACAAAGTTGTTTTGTAAGGAAGGATGTAAAGAAGGAAGGAAGGAAGGAAGGAAGGAAG
>NW_011888864.1:495687-502129 GCF_000151845.1 Pteropus vampyrus
TAAAGGAAGGAAAGAAGAAAGGGAAGGAGAGAAGAAGGGAGAAGAATACAAAGAAAGAAAAAGAAAATAGAGAGAGAAAAATGGAAATCGAACAAATAGAATATTTTTTAGATCAAAATGGAGTGATGTTGTGGGTGAGCAGGTAGTCCCACGTTCAGGAATGCTTTCTTTCTTGCTTTTGTTTTTGCTTGCTGTTGTACTGAATGTTCATATCTCTCCACCCCCACCTCCCAATCAATATGCTGAGGCACTACTCCCCAAAGTGGTGGTACTAAGAGGTGGGGCCTTTGAGAGGTAATTCAGTTTAGAGGAGTTCATGTGGATGGGGCCACTATGATGGAAATAGTGCCCCTCTAAGAAAGGAAAGTGAGATCAGTGATCTCTCTCCACCATATGAGGGTACGGTGAGATGGTAGCCATCCACAAGCCTGGAAGAAGACTCACCAGAACCCAGCCATGCTGTCACCCTGATCTCAGAACAGTGAGAAATAAATATGTGCCATATCAGCCCCCAAGTTTATGATATTTTGTTACAGCAGCCCGACCTGACTAATTTTTCTTTGCTCCCTTGCCCTCCTCCAGGTTGCTCTCTCGGGCCCACCCCTACACATCTTACTTGGAGGTCCACATCAAGCTCAGTGCTTGATGTGCTGTGTGTGGAGGTTAGAAAGGCTGCATCCTGACATCAGAGTATCCAGACCAGGCACTGGGGGGAGTAAATTTTCCTTATTTTTGTTGGTGCATCTGCTCATATAGCACAGAAAAGTATGACCAAATAAGTTCTCATGCAAGGCAAGAAGGCCAAAGAAAACTTTCATTCAACATCTTTCCTGCAAATGTCAAAAAAACAGGTGTTTAGTTTATCAATCTTTACAGTGGTCTTCTGAAATAAACCATAAAATAAATATTCTGCACAGTTTGCATTGCTGTTTGAAATATGTACTAATCATTTCTACCAAAAAAAAAGAAAAAAAACCTTGCCATTCAATCTTTATTTTCACCATGAATTCTAATCTGAGAGCATGTAACTCTAAAGATTAACTTCCAAGTGCATTTTTAAATAAAGTAGCTCACAGTTTTATCCTCCAATATTTTGCTGCCAACCTGGGCAGCTTTAGTTTGGGAAATTTACATTTTAAACTACAGTAGTTGCAATCCAAACATATTGCTTGTGTTAAGCTAAATGAGAGTAATAGTGGAAAACAGACACATTCCTCTTCTAAAAATTTGGATGAATGTTATTACTATACTTGACACCATGAGAATATCATTATATGACAGTTGAATTTATCTGGTAGTTCTTAATATTTAGAACATATGCTTTTTTAAAAATTTAATAGTTTTGAAAAAAATTGAAAACAATTCATTGAATAGAATATAATTTACTCTATATTATAAATAATAAAAGTGTGCTTAACAGTTTCTTTAAATGTAAACAAATATATCCATCAGTCTCTTTTCATGTGAATAATTATAAAGATCAGGGGCTGATCCAACTATTATAAAGCCTGAAACTTAACAATTTTTTAATATCTTTCTTAACTAAAAACAAAAAAATGATAAATATCATATCGCTTGGGCCCTTACTGGGTCTTGAATGGAGTCTCATGCAAGATAGATAACCTAAAATATTATCATAACTACACAGTGGTTTGCATTACTCTGGTACAAGTCATTGTAAAGAAAATGTAGCTGACATGGTTGGGATCTGTTTTCCTTCAGTGTCAGCATTCTGATTCCATTGTCCACTCACACATCTCACAATGACAGAGAAGAGACTTATTAACTTCTGACTTCAAAGTTACATGCTCACTACGTGTCCCTCAGTCTCCCTTTGCAGTGCTCAAAGTTCAGTCTCTTCATAGTTCAGTCACTGCTGTTCAATTTATTTTTCTTTTCCTGTGATGGCATGTATCTATGCAAGCTTGTCCCATGGACACATGGCAGTTTACATTCTTCTTGACCACTCCGTCACATACAACACGGTTGATGACTTGCCCCCTTGAGGAAGCTTATTCTCTTTGTGTCTGTGCGTCTCCATTTTCCACCTATTTTTGTCTATCTCCTTTGTTGGTATCACTTTCTCAATTTGTGCATTTTAAAGACATGTTCTGATTTAATCTCATGACTTCTCATACAAATTTCCTGATCTATTTTCTACCCAGACCTCTTTTCTGAGCTCTAGATCCAACTACATAATTAGAATATTTTACTTATACATCACACAAATTTCTCAAGCTAGATGTTTCCAAATATGAACTGATTCAGTCCTCTCCTCATACCTAGTGATTGGCTCTTCCATTGATGCAGTTGTTCAAACCAGACCCAGAGAATCTATTCAATATCCCCTATCTTCACTGCACCCCTTTCCAATCAGTCACCAAGGACATACTATGGATCCTACCTCCTAAATGTCCCTCGAAATTCATTCATATCTCTGTATCCTCATTATCTCACAGTAGTCTAAGTTTTGATTATCATGTTCATTGATTCTTTAAAATATAGTGTTGGGTTTTTTTTAACTTTATTAAATGCCCTTTGGCTGTTACCTAAATTTAAATGGAAAAGGAAGGCTTTTCAAGGCCAAATGCTATCTCTTACATTCTTCTCCATTGCTCAAATATATTTTCCACTATAATTAGTTTTGGATTCTCAACAGATAAATTTACAAACTCCTAGACAGAAAATGACAATATTAGGGAAGAGATGGACTCTTTCAACATCCAAGGACCCAGCCTGGAAACTTACTGGCCTCTGAAACCATTTTTAATTTTTTATTCCTATTACATTAGAAGTGAAGCCTTCCTCTGAATCAGGGCTCCATCTGTGATCTGGATTCCATCCATTCCTTTCTTTTCAGACACTTTATTTATTGTTCAGTATCTTCAACACTCCAACCCTTTCTCAATCAATAATTCACCATAATTGTCTTTTCCACCCTTAAAACCAGTCTCCTTTACTGGTTCTCTTTATGATTTCAATTCTAAATTCTCTTTAACTAGTGGAGCTTGCCATTTGACTATCTGCCAGTAAGTCTAACTTTAGTATCCTTAAATAAGCTCATCCCTTTCCACCAAATCCGCTTTCTCTTGGTCCCATGGTGACAGGTACCACCATTTACCAAGATGGTGGTGCTTGTTCAAGAAAGAATTATTTTGTTTTCCTCACCACCCTTCCTTTTCAAATTTAATCAAATTCTCATCAATTACACCATCTAAATATTTTTTGAGCTTGTCTTTTCTCTTCATGTCCACTCTCACTGCCCTAATGTTCACTATTAGCTTTCACCAATATTCTTACAACTGTTCCAAATTGTTACCTCTAGTGTTAGCATTGCTTGCTTCTAATACATTCTCCATATTGCAGTGGAATCCTTTATCAAGGGAAATCTGATCATGTCATTCTTCTGCTTAAAACCTTACAATGGGGAAAAAAAACAAAAACAAAAGACAAACAACAACAAAAAACCTTTAAAATGGCTCCTCATTGCTCTTAGAGTAAAATGCAAACTGCTTAAGATGTCTAAAGAGGCCAGTAAAGTCTGTCTCCTGCCATCTCTCTAGCCTCTTCATTCAATGGTTACCCCATGTGCTGCAGCCCCGTCATTCAATGGTCACACCATGTGCTGCAGCCATGCCGACCTTTTTATGTATTTGACATACTTCAGGTCATTCTGCCTGATGTACAGTCCCTCCCTGTGAGCTCTTCCTTATCTTTGAGGCTCAGGTTAGCAGTAAATTATGATAAACTCTGATGTACGAGTTAGTAATACCTCTCTATAAAATCCTTTATAACTTCTATTGATGTTTATTACTATAGTGTACTGTGTTCCCCACTTGTTTATTTGTAGGCTATAAGTGCTTTAAGGACAGGACCAATGATCATCTTGTTAATTTGCATTTCTCGTGCTGGGTTCATTGCCTATCCTCTAGAAGATGGGCAAGTTATTTATGTCCGTGAACTCTAAAATGGGGATGATGATGATACTTACCTCCTTGGTTGTCATGGGAACTGAGTAAACTCTTACATGTTAAGAATTTGCAGTAGTGCCTAGCACATACTACATGCTTGATAAATGTTAGAGATTGAGATTTAATAAATGGGTAAGTGATTGCTCTGACTAAAGGAACTTCCTGCTCAATATTCCCCACATGGACTAATATTTAATTAACTAGACTGCTTTATGAGAGGTGATAAACTAGACAAATTGGAAGGTGCGAGATGAGCGGCATAATGTCCCACTCACTCTAATATAATATTGGTAATGTTAAGTATAAAAAGTTATATGGTTTACTACAGAAATCTGTGGGAGGGAATACTTTTAGAAAAGGTCAGGTCAAATATTGGTAATATATCTAAGAGTTTACCTCAAAATTTTATATTTGAGGAGAAAACATTGCTATCAAAATGGATATTACTTCAAAAAGACAGAGTACAAGTTACTTTACAAATTCATCAAATTCATCAGAATAATTGACTAGCGTGTTAAATAATTAATGTTTTCATAGAAAGCATGCATTTCTAGATGGGCTACCTAAAGCATAAGTCACATCGAGGCTAAGAGAAAAGTCATACAGGCTGAAATTTGAGGTTGTGTTGGTAAATTTATATTTAAAAATAGATGCAGTAGCCTTACACAAAGCTTTATCTCTGCAATTGTAATTAATGTTACATAACGAAAAGGATTAATGCGTGTATCAACTTGAATAGTATCAGTTATAATACCTACAGTCCACATTGTAGAAATCGGCACTCAAGATTCACATCTGGGTTCATCTTTTTTACTTGTGTGAGTTTAACTGTGAATCTAACTTAAAGAACTTCTGATACCTAATCTCTCAGCTCTTCTTTATAAATGTGTCAGGGTGAAATACAGGGTTAAACATGTTTGTATTTATTATTGTACTTTTCTTTAATACATTCTACACTTCACTGATTGGGATAAGTCTTTTTAGAGCATAAATACCTGAGGACAAAAACTAAATCCAATCTTTATGTACAGTAATGTCCACAGGAGGGCACTTAATTGACATTGTTGATGATAATAATGGTTAACATTAGAGGTTTTAAACTCGACACTTATTGATATTTTGGGTTCTATAATTCTTTATTGTAGGGAGGCTGTCCTGTACTTTGTAGGATGTTAGCATCATCCTTAGCTTCTATCTTCTAGATGCTAGTTATACCTCTTCTCAATTGTGGCAAGCAAAAATGTCTTCAAATATTGCCGAATGTTTTGGGGGGAAAAAATCACCCCAGTTGAGAACCACTGCCCTAGATAAATGCAGGCACAGTAGCTTGTTGTAAAGGCAAACATGGCAGAGAAAGGATGCAAGCACACATCACATTCTAGCAATGCAATTTTTGTTTGCCAAGTCAGTGAGGTCAGAAAGACGTATTTGAAAGCCATAGATTCTACCTAGAATCTGAAAAATTACTTACCAAATTCAAAATTATTAGACAGACTTTTATTTTCAAAACTTCTACCAAAAGACAATTGAGAATTTATGCCCCAGTGGTAGTAGCCATAAAGAAGCCTTGTGAGGTCATAGGTAGAATAAGCTTTTCATAAATCAAGTGTTATTCAACTGACTGCCAAACCAAAGCAGCTGCATTAAGAGTTGCATAATTTAGTAAATAATGAATTTAGTACTCTGTACTTTAAAATCATTTTTGGAATATCCCGAGACTACATTTTAAGAATATCTAGGTATATAATGGAAATGTTCACAGACTTGTAAACTATTGAATAAATCATTTTTCTCAATACAAAATAAACTGTCTTAAGATGTTTGAGATGCTTCAATAATAATGAAACTCAAGCACATACCTAAAGACCATTGATAAGGATATTATAGAAAAGGCTTACGTTTCATATGAGCAATTAAACTTAAATATCAATGCTCCTTCTAATCTTGAGAGTTGTGATTCTTTAAACTAATAATTCATTTTTTTCTCTCTGGCCCGTTTAAGACCAAGGCCTGAAGAATGAAAGGGATGAGTCTTCTTAGCCTCCAGTAGAGAATCAACCATAACTGTACTTTGTATTTAGGTTTCATATGCATATGGATAACTCATTACTCCTTTACAAACGTCTTCTCATGATCTTATTCTCTTAAGAACAGGATAAATATCAAGCCACCTGGTTTATACTACTTGGCTTCTGCAGATATGAAGACTGTGTTTCTAACCAAATAAATTATTAACAATTCTGCTCTAGTACCACATAGCTTCAATCTTTGTTACTAGTACATCATTATTTGTCCAGTGTGAGTTTATCTATGGGAAGGTCACCGCTGAGAGTGTGATGGGACAGAATTGAAGTTTCCTGACAATAAAGTTGTTCTAATTCAGGTGACTGGTGAAGACATCTTCAATGAGAAATTCCAGAATTATCTCCTATCTCTTATATTCATTTCTTAAGTATACCTATGCATAAACA
>NW_011888864.1:502179-506639 GCF_000151845.1 Pteropus vampyrus
TGTAAACTATTGAATAAATCATTTTTCTCAATACAAAATAAACTGTCTTAAGATGTTTGAGATGCTTCAATAATAATGAAACTCAAGCACATACCTAAAGACCATTGATAAGGATATTATAGAAAAGGCTTACGTTTCATATGAGCAATTAAACTTAAATATCAATGCTCCTTCTAATCTTGAGAGTTGTGATTCTTTAAACTAATAATTCATTTTTTTCTCTCTGGCCCGTTTAAGACCAAGGCCTGAAGAATGAAAGGGATGAGTCTTCTTAGCCTCCAGTAGAGAATCAACCATAACTGTACTTTGTATTTAGGTTTCATATGCATATGGATAACTCATTACTCCTTTACAAACGTCTTCTCATGATCTTATTCTCTTAAGAACAGGATAAATATCAAGCCACCTGGTTTATACTACTTGGCTTCTGCAGATATGAAGACTGTGTTTCTAACCAAATAAATTATTAACAATTCTGCTCTAGTACCACATAGCTTCAATCTTTGTTACTAGTACATCATTATTTGTCCAGTGTGAGTTTATCTATGAGAAGGTCACCGCTGAGAGTGTGATGGGACAGAATTGAAGTTTCCTGACAATAAAGTTGTTCTAATTCAGGTGACTGGTGAAGACATCTTCAATGAGAAATTCCAGAATTATCTCCTATCTCTTATATTCATTTCTTAAGTATACCTATGCATAAACATGTTCTTCTTATTCACTTACTTCTCAAGTTTTAGATTTAATTCATTTGTGATCTCAAAGTGACTCAATGCCATAGGATTAGTGTGTCCCTGTTGTGTTATATAATTCCAGAATATGATATTAAAATGTAAACGTTATTTTTTTGTGATTTAACCTGGCGATGGCTAACATGCACAAATCAGTATTTCTCGCAGAAAACACACAGCACTTTTATTTTTAAATACAATCGTGTATCTACAATTAGACAACTTTCTAAATCTTTGAAATCTTCATTTGTTTAAATATTACCTATACTCTTTTGTGTAATCCTAACCTTTAAATTGTAAATCAGGTTAATTCTCTACCAAGTTAAGTATCAAGTTTCCTTTCAGTCCAAAGTCAAACACAATTTGAGGGCAAAAATATTCTACAAATAAAATTACTTGATAAAGGTATGCCACAAAGAGGTCCCCTTAGCTTTTTAGATGGTTTCATTATTACTTTAATTCTCATTGGTCTTTCTCAGCAAGTTCCTTCACTTTGTCTTACATGAAAGGATTTCCTTGCTTGACTCAGTACTGTTGCTGAATTTAGTAGATTGTATTGAAGTTATAAGTTAGGGCATTTGTTTCTGTCTTCATCACTAATTGTGAACCCTTTCATTTCTGTCTTAGATGTTTCCTACCTGTAAAGTGAGTTCTCTGGTCCAAGAGAGGACATAATTAGGATCAGTAAATACATATCTAAGAGTTTTCAAAGATACTAGACAAATTATGACAGATTTTTATATTGCTTCCACAACTTTACATGAGGCCTTAGAAATCTGATAGTTATGAGTGCAGGAGCTAATCAAAGCCTGTGAAATGTTTTTTAAAACATGCAAACATGCCCTTTTTCATTATTTTAGGCAGCGAGAAAGATGTCTTAATGTTCCCTCCTGTCTCTAGAATGCATGCATATGCGGTTGTAAATCTGCTTATAGGTCTGCGTTTTCTTAAGCAATGACACTCTAAAGAGGTTACTATCAGCCTGGCTGTGAGGAAGAGATCTAGGAAATATATCCTTCTATGTTTATTACAGGATGTTAGCTGGACCTGATTTCGCCCATCCACTCACAGTATTCTCCAGGCCTCTTATTCATTCTTCAGTCAGTGTTCATACCATTCGACAAGATCCTACTGAGAATTATGTAGATACTTTCATACCCCATGCCACACTTCCTCTGCCCAAATCTGACTTCAACTGCAGTTGGGTGGACAGATCCCTACTTGCTGACAGCTTTCAACCCCAAGCCGCCCTGTGTGACTTTCATCATTTTTGTCTCTGGGCTTTCTCTAAAGCCCTGGAAGCTCACCCAGTCTGGGCATTCAAGAAGTGGTAGAGTAGTGTACTCAGGGTAACCATTACTAGTGGGTGGAGAGTTGGGTAAATAAATGCTCCAGCCTCTCTTCCTGCAGAGGAGAGTCTTGGCTACATACAATGTAGTTTAGCAGAAGATCTCAAGAGGATTTGAACCCTAGTTGTTCACAGTAATAACCAGTTCAATAACTCACCCTTTATTGGCTTTTCCTTTCCTTGTCTCACTCCCCCATGCCCTTAACTGGAATCTTTTTTCAAAGAGACCACCTGCACCCAAGACCTTTTCCAGACTCTCCTTTTGGGTGAATCCAAAATAAGACAATTTCCCAAATCATTTCAATTCAATCAACTTTGTTATTGACTAGTAATTCTATGCTAGGAAATATGCTAGGGTTTAAAAGTAAGTAATGCAATAACACATTCTCTTGATCTCAAGGAGTAATAGTTTTATCTTTTTGAGGGAGCGAGACAAATGGACGCATCATCACAATAGAGTACTGTAGTTGCTATGATAACAGCATATCCAAAGGTTTATGGGAGCTCAGAAGAGGGAACAACTAATTCTTTGTGGGGTGGGAGCAGTGGGAAGGGAATCTATTTTGAAAAGCTTCCAGAAGTGTTTAACCTGATGTTAGAGGCATCAAATAATAGTGTGCTGCCTGAAAAACAAAGGAAAAGCAGAAGTAATCTGAACTAAGGTTAAAAGTATGGAATATTTATTCCTTCAACGTGAAGTACAGAGCACTTACCACATGATGTGTTTTCTGCTAGGTACTGGGAACATGTCAGTGAGGAAAACAACATTTCGCAGGAAATTTTGTCAGGACTTACCATTATAGTACTGCAAGTACTTCACTGACTTTCCACCATTCTGTGAACATTTTGACAACAGGGACTACATTTTGTTGTATTTTTTCCCTTCTATTTCATGAAGAATTTATCAAAATCTTCTATTTCTAAAGTTTTACTGTATTTATACATCATTTTTTAAGCAGCCCAATTTCTTGAGCCGTTTTGAAGAGTGACGACACAGAGATGAAGGGACTCGCAGTGATGTATCTGAGAAGCTTAAGATTTCTTGGTCTTCTTGGGGTCACATTTCCAAAATAAACTGAAATTTTATTGGTTCAAAACTTCCCCTCAGGTTTTCAACACATACTGTTCTCAGCCTTGAAATGAGAGAGCGTGTTAAACACCAGGCTGAATGAAGACTTTACCCACTGATAATCTCTCAGGAAATTTTGGTCTGCAAACCTGACCTGGAGTGATTTAGAAAACCAACTATGAGACCTTCGTCTGGAAAATTCTGTCAATGTGATGGACTCAAAAGTGGAAACAAAGGTGAAAAGGGGCATGATTGGCTCCCAACTTAATGAGATACACAGCCATCTATGTCTGTAGGACAGATTTATTTCCTGCTAAAACATGTATTTCCTGTCTCATAAACACAACACGAGTACACCTTTTCAAACACCCAAGGAGAGACAAAGGCAATGAGGCAGTGTTGCGTAATCAACAGGACTAACTCACACTAGGTTCATTTTCATCTATGAAGGTCACTTTTCTCTAAATTTAGCGTCTACCTACCTCCCCCACGGCCCAGCTCCCAGTCTCTATTTTTAAATGATGATTCTAGTTTCTTAGCTCAGTAAATGGACTTGTTTTAAATATTCTTCTCATCTATTTTTTTTTTCCTCCTCTGGGGAGCAAAGTATTTCCTGACATCTGTTTTGAATTTGTTTTTCTTTTAATTTCTGTATAGGCCTCTTTTTCCTATCATCTGTACTGAATTGAAAATAGCATGTTGGGCTGAAGCGTTTTTTGCTCTTTCTAGAATAATATTATCTTTCACCTCAGGAAGTTTCAAAAGGGCATGTGTGCTACCTGTACATGGATCATGTGGCCATTGTGATGCGGCCACTTTGGTGTCGTGGACTGACAGATACAAAGCTGTGTGTCCCTGAAATCTCCCACCAAGCTATTTTATGTCTGGAATACTGACTAAAACTGAACTACGGATAGTCTCTGTTATGGATTAAATATTTCTGTCCCCCTGAAATTCATATAGTGAAGCCCTAACCCATAGTGTTACGGTATTTGGAGATGGAGTCTTAGGGAGGCCATTAAGGTCAGGTGAGTTCAGACAGCAGAGCCCTCATGGACCAGAACCTGACTGTGCTGATAAATGTTACACACCTTGATCTCCAGGAATACGAGAAAATCAATTTCAGTTATTTAAGACACACGATGTATAACATTTTGTTATAGCATCCCCAGCGGAGAAAGACAACTTCGTTGCAGAGATTGTCACTATTGCTGCTCTGTCCATGCCATAAACCTCTTCTAGAGATGCAAATGGGGACACTTCTTGCATCTGGGATCATATTGGTATATTCCTCTGGCAACTCTTGTCGCAG
>NW_011888864.1:506689-517349 GCF_000151845.1 Pteropus vampyrus
GATGATTCTAGTTTCTTAGCTCAGTAAATGGACTTGTTTTAAATATTCTTCTCATCTATTTTTTTTTTCCTCCTCTGGGGAGCAAAGTATTTCCTGACATCTGTTTTGAATTTGTTTTTCTTTTAATTTCTGTATAGGCCTCTTTTTCCTATCATCTGTACTGAATTGAAAATAGCATGTTGGGCTGAAGCGTTTTTTGCTCTTTCTAGAATAATATTATCTTTCACCTCAGGAAGTTTCAAAAGGGCATGTGTGCTACCTGTACATGGATCATGTGGCCATTGTGATGCGGCCACTTTGGTGTCGTGGACTGACAGATACAAAGCTGTGTGTCCCTGAAATCTCCCACCAAGCTATTTTATGTCTGGAATACTGACTAAAACTGAACTACGGATAGTCTCTGTTATGGATTAAATATTTCTGTCCCCCTGAAATTCATATAGTGAAGCCCTAACCCATAGTGTTACGGTATTTGGAGATGGAGTCTTAGGGAGGCCATTAAGGTCAGGTGAGTTCAGACAGCAGAGCCCTCATGGACCAGAACCTGACTGTGCTGATAAATGTTACACACCTTGATCTCCAGGAATACGAGAAAATCAATTTCAGTTATTTAAGACACACGATGTATAACATTTTGTTATAGCATCCCCAGCGGAGAAAGACAACTTCGTTGCAGAGATTGTCACTATTGCTGCTCTGTCCATGCCATAAACCTCTTCTAGAGATGCAAATGGGGACACTTCTTGCATCTGGGATCATATTGGTATATTCCTCTGGCAACTCTTGTCGCAGGCAAAAATTCTGCCTCTGTCATATACAATAATGCTATTTTAGGGCATGTTTTTTACATCTCCGTTGTAGACTTTTTGGAGAATAAATAAAAATAGAAATTAAATTATCTGTAATTCTACCATCCTAAGATAAATAACAAATAAGTCTTACTAAGATTATGTCCTGTTCTTTTTATATTCATATCTATGCTTAAACTGAAGCATATATATTCTAATGTTTGCATGTGCGAGTATGCATATATTATTATTACATATTTGTGCGTATTATATATGTGTGTATCTAATGGATATGGATGTATATAATCTGTGTGATATTATATCTGCATGTGTACTACGTATGTGTGTGGGTGTGTGTGTATACACACACATACCCATTATACTTATGATCCTATGATGTTAGCAAAAGATTCTGCCGACCTAGATTCTTTGTGATTCGCAATCTGGAGAATGGGTAAACAATTGAAAAGTGGAGAAAGGGAGTTCTTGGCAAGTGTTGTAAATTAGATAATTTTCAATGGCATTTTAAAAATAAAGGTAAAAATCAGAATTCCTTTTTTTTTTGCTGCTTGGCAGCTGAATTCTTCTTTTGAGTGTCACTCCATGCAAAGACTATGCCATGTGGTTCCCTGGCTTATATTTAGGATAGTATAAAAATATGTCACCAAATCATGCTGACACAGTCAGTTTCAGCATGTGTCACTTTCCAAAAGACATCATAGTTTTCTGCACGGAACATCGCTTTAAACAAAATATTTTATGAACAGGCACTTTTAAAGTAGTAAAGCAGAATGTAAATATGAGCTATTGCTCTTAATAGCAATGGGAGAAAATTCAGAAATTAAAATAAAAAGTAGATAAAGGGAGAAAGATATGATAAAGATTTAGTTCCTCCCACTGTCTCCACCAGGACTGTGATGAGAACTACACTAAGTTAACAGATTGACAAATGTGCTCATAAAAGACTGACGAGCAGCTCCAAAAGCAGCTGGATTATGAGTCAGAGGGTGGCTTTGCCATCTCTTAGTGACCACTGGGAGTCCTTCCACATTCTCGTGTCTACTGGCCCCTTGCCATCTGTATTTTGAGATGTTCACAAAAGAGTGGGAAAATATTTTCTTCTCAGGAAATAATTTCTGTAAGTGATTGACTTCTCTAAACAGTCCTTATTCTAGAATTCACATTTACTTAAACGAGCATCTCCTACTTATAAAATGGAATATCTGGTCAGACTGTCCCACAAGTTCAATTCTCATGATCTTCCATGACCTTGGAAAGGAAAGAACGGGAATTAGAGTGCCTTGTTGGGATACGGTGTTCCTTAATTGTCTATTGTGAACTGCTAAAATTACTAAGATGAAGAAAATCTTGGAAAATATCCTAAAGGTACTTATTCTGTGCTTTTAAAAATTAATTATGTAGCATTATGATGAAATGTTAAGACATAAATAATGGTTTTTAAACATCACGAGAGGTTTTTCATAATTATACGATTCTTTTTTAAAAATGCATACAGGTATTAGGTTTCTTTACAAGTTATCTGAAAAATAATTTCCTGAACCTGACCAAATGTGCTGCATCAATTCTAAAGGTGATAGGGTGTCCAGATTGGGTGAGGAAGGGAAAAGGGAGCATGAGAATATGAGATCAAAGCAGGTATACCATAGAAGGAAATGCTTTTTCACTGTGGCTTTGAAAATCTCTTTTTAAAAGGATCCCCTCCCCACCTACTTTGGGGTTTGGCATATGGTGTGTGCTACAGATGGATGCGCAATAATACAGCTGTTAAGTATCTGGCACTCTTGCTCTGCTGTGCTCCCTGCCAGCTGGCCAGCAGCAGCCTGGGCTTGTAGAATGAGCTGATTCCTCCCAGCTGTTATGCAAGAGAAAGTAGAGAAATGTTGTTGTTCATCAATTTTCCATCTAAGCCATTTAAGCTTAAGCTAAACAACAACAATAACAAGCAGGCTTCATCCACATTACGTGTACATAATTGTGACTGTAAGTTTCCACTTGGATAAGGTTAAGAGATGGCAGAAACACTCACTGCAGCCTGCTGTAAATAATCTATGAAAGGAGAAATCTTAGTCCAGTGCAAGAGGATGTGTGGGTGTTCACTGTGCTGCCTGTGAACCACCAGCACCTGAAACCCACCACGTAAACAGACAGCCAGGAAGTTCACCTCAACATGAGAGATCACCTTACTTAGTAGCTTGTTTCTGGCAAAAATAAAATGCACCAAACAATATTAACAGTAATAGTTAAAAAAAAAAAAAAAAAAAGCTCAGAATGTGAAGTGACATCCAGAAAAGAGTGCGCATTTCAAAAGACTGAAGGTGTTGAGAGAGCTAATCTTATCTGGAAGGCTAATGATGCAGGGAAATGGAGGCTATGTGACACAGGTTTCCAGGGAAGTCATCTGCCCATTCTCTTAGAAAGTGCAAAGGTCACATTGACTTTTAAATGAGAAAATGTCACAGCATTCTATATTTTGAGATAATGTCACAGCATCCTATATTTTCTCAATAAAGATGAATGTCTTTTGCTTGTAAATATTTTTATGTTTTAAAATTACATTTTTTTTTAAGGGTGATTTGTTATCTAACTCCGGATGCATACCGGCAGAGAAAGTGGTGTGTTGTAGGGCCCCTTCCTGCTCTATCCAAAAAGTGGTTACCAGATAGCATCTCCACTCCAGCCCCAAACCATTCATCATGGAGCATTTGTTCTTCTTGCTTGGCTGATCCTGGCAGTTCTATGAAGCAGGGAAGAAAAAGGGAAGAGAATAATTGACTGGAAACTGGGATGTTTGCAAGATTCTCGGGAACAAGTCTGAGGTGCCGCCAAGGCCTGTGGATGAACTGGCATCTTGGCTTCTGGGCAAGAGTAAAGGAGTAAACACAGGAGAGTACATGGAGGTACTGCCTTTACCAGAAAGGCACAGGCCACCAAGCAAACCTTGCATTTGCTCCCTGTAATTGCTTGCTGAGACATATAACATTTAAGGTCACGAATTCAACGTGCATGGTAAAACCTAAAAATCATTGGGTTTTGAGCAAGTTCACCTGAGACAATAGATGGCAACGTGACAAAGGCTGCCATTGTTAGAGAACCCTGCAGGCTTCCCACAGGACTCCATCCTTCCAACCCGCTTCGTAACTATGGTGTGATTCATTAGCCCTCAGCTACTTGAGATATGACATGCTCTTTTATCTTTTCCCAACTGCACCAAAAAGCTATCAGAAAACTTAGATACGAATGGAGAGAAGGCAGTGTTACCAGTGGCATAATTATTATAGAATGTGGAATGAAAAACAGATAAGAAACAAATATGTAATTTGCAAACATCAGGAGCTATTTGTTGAAAGGAAGGAGGAGAATAAATGAGTGAATGTTGATTTCCATCTTAATATCATAACCATGAAATGTTTTAATTAAACAGTTGGAGGAAAGATAATTAATATTTTTAATATAGTATTTTTCTAATACATCAAGGTGAAATTAAAGAGAATTTCTCATGTAATATACACTGTATTTCTGCAATTCATCTAGGACTCATGGATGAAACATTTTCGAATACTCTCTTTATCTCCCCTGGCTGCCAATTTTATCACAAGTGGAAGCAGCGCTTTAGGAAATAACGGCATATTGGCTAATAAACACTCTCTGATTCAGTGATTTATTTTCTTCAGAAGTTATAGCTGTGTTCAAAATGATACCCAGTGAAGTGTCACACATTAATTTAAAAACATTTCAACAGGAAAATTTATCTGTGAACTTTGTGATGCCATCACGTTACTGTAAAACACTTTCGTTTTTTTTTCCCCCCTCTACTGGCAGCAATAATAGCAATGACACACCTTACAAATGTTACTAAAAACTCAACAAAACACATATGTTAACCACCTTCTGTGTGCAGAGTGCTATACAAGGCAATATGACAAGGTAGAAATGGTGGTGGGAGGAAGACAAGAGGGAAGGGACAGAAAAATCAATTTTAAGGAACAGAGTCTACTAATGATGATTTCAGAGAGCTAAATGCTTTCAATGCTCAAAGAACCTGTTGACTGAAGTGAAGTTTTTTGTGGGAAGAGAGTAGGGGAGTAACCTCCATTAAGTCTTTCTGACTAGACAGTTTTAGATGAAGAAGAGTAAAAAAGTTAGAAAAATGGGTAGAGATAAGTTACACCTGTTATGTCTCATGGCTAGTAAATTTATAAAAACTTTGGAAGAAATAAGCTTGTCTTATTATTTTAGCAATTAGAAAAAAGTCATATATTCCAAAAGAAAGATTCAGAAAATTGAGTTACTTGGTTTAAGGTATTGTTTTTCATACCATGGTTAAATGTATATAGGTCATTGGACCAGATTACATTGATGGATACTTTGATTACATTGATGGATTTAAGAACTATATAGATTATCAATTAATCTCCTGCTTTCACAAGTACAATGCTCCCTCCCTTAAGTTTTGTTTTGGTTCCTTCTCTGTCATTACTGCCCAAACCCAGGAACAACTTGCCATGCTCTTTTTTAAGAATAGTGGTCCTGGAAGTAAACTTTTAATGTGGAAAACACTGGAAACATATGTAGAAGAGATACCCAAATAATCTCCAGGGCAGAAGGGAAATATGAGTTACAAACAGTGCCTGTTATCATGGTACATTCACCTTCACTTCCAAACTGAATTTTTCTTACTTTGAAAACAAATTTTTAGTGCTAACTAAAGCTAATCACTATTCATCAAACACATGGAGAGCATCTCTAACCTCCATACTTTCACTCAGACCAATTTCTTGCAATGTTTTAGGGTCCCTATGAGCATTGAATGTACTTGCGCAAATATGGCTTTTGCCACAAGTCCTGGTACTTAGCTGTCAATTAGAATTGGCCTTTAGCAAGAAATCTTTTGTGATCCAGTTCACAACCCAACTTTTCTATGTATCTTTTCTGAACAGTCTAAAAGTTGTGGTCTATTCATAAGAAAAGGGGACGGCCCTTCCAAATAATGGGTCTTTTTTGATTGCCATCCTGTTAAATGGTGCTTTTTCCTCCTTTCCTGAGTATATGTAGCATAGTAACTAGTTCAAAAACCTCTCTTTAATAATACCTTAAGTGCTTTTCCAACTGAGTATCATATATGACAACAAAATTGAGAACCCTGGAACACTCTGGTGAAGCATATTAAGCACTATACTAAAGAATAAATATATGTGAAACAAGTCATAAGAAATGACCAGCCACTGATGAAATCCTCAGTCTTAAGAATGTCTTTCCTCTTGTTTTGGTTCCACTATTAGTTCTCAGTAGTCTTGTGACTTGGTCAAATTCCTTAACAAGAGCGGATGTGTTAATTGCAGAGAGCACTCAGTCTGTCTTCCATCTCAAAGTTGTCTTCAAATTATATTGATTTCATCTACTGAACTTCTGTCATTTCAGCACTTTCTCCTCGTAATTGCTATTCCATACATCCTTTAAGTGCCAGAAAAACCAATCTTCTCTAATATTAATGCCCTCTGGAAAGATAGTTGTTGTAAAAAATGGTGAAAAAAATATGTGAGAGAAAATTTATAGAATTATCTGCTTTGGCCAGAGACAGAATAATTCCTGGATGGCGTATTAACTAGAAAGATGCCCTAATTAAAATCTTTCATACTATGATTGTTATGATTGTTTTCTGCATTCCTCCAAACTTTAACCCCTTTCTCCCACTGAGGTATCTGGGGTTAAAGGAGATAATCTTGCTACTTCATTAGGATTTGTTTATGTATTTTAACTATGTGAAACTCACTTAAATTTAGTAAAAGTTATCTTAAATATAATTTATTGTCTATTCATTCTGTTTTGTTTTGTTTTGTTTGTTTTGTTTTTTCGATAAACATTTATTTGGCAACTACTCTGCATCAGGCAGTATCCCTGGTCTAGGGATGTAGTAATGAACAAAACAGACAAACATGTCCTGATAAAACTTTATTTAACTGGAGAAAATCATGCAATAAGATGAAAAGTAAATTCATAATATGTTATACTCCTAAATGCTCAGGACTAAAAATAAATATGAAATATTGGGATAAGGGTTGAAACGACATTTTAGATAGGAAGGTCCAAGAAATGAAAGAAGATAAGAAAACGGGAGTCAAGGATGACATTGTGGCATTTGGCCTGAGCAACTGGATGAATAGAGTCCATTACGTGAGAGGAGTTGGGTTGGCAGTAGGGTCAAATATCAAAAAATATTGAGGGTTTTGGACCTATCGCCTATTTTCAGTATGAAAGTCAAGTGGGAATGTCAACAAGCTAGTGGGACACTTGGGTCTAGAAGGAGACATCTGGATAAAAATATATAAATCTAGGAAACAACCTCTAGCTGATGGTTAAAGTTGGGAGTCTGGATAAGATTACCCAGGGCATGAACAGGAAGAAGAGCGTAAAGTCTGAGCTTTGTAGAGGTCAGGACAATGCAGAAATCTGCAGAGAAGCCTCGTGAGGAGCAGCTGGGAACTTGAGAGGAAACCCAGACAATATGGCATCCTGAAAAGCAAGAAAAAAAAATGTCTTGAGGCAGAGTATCACCTCTATCAAATGCTACCGAGTGAAAAGTAACACAAGAGTCAGAAATGGTTACCAGATTTGCAACATGAAAGTCAATGATAACTTTGAGATGGATGGTGGTGACAAGGGACCAAATTTTGATGGTCTCAGGGAAAAAGGGAAAAAATCAGCTTCATAAGTACCAGGTTTTTTCCTCCAAACCTTTCTCTACTGGGTGGATTGGCAATAAGAACTCTATTTACTAAAGAAATAAGTGGGTTCTTTTAGTGCAAAAATTTTTGAAAGACATAAGAACATTTGTTTAGCTGAGTGTTACATGAGAAATTTGGTAAATGCTCATTTACAGCAAAACTAGTGGCAAAGTTCCTTCAATAAGGATGTTCCAAAACAACCCTCAAATTAGCTTTCAATCCAAAAAGGTTGAGGCATTTTTTTCCCCCTTGGAAATTGTAGTCTAGAGTATGATTTCTAAGAAATCCTAGAAAACTGGCATTTTCTCTTTTCCTTCCTTCCTTCCTTCCTTCCTTCCTTCCTTCCTTCCTTCCTTCCTTCCTTCCTTCCTTCTTTCCTTCCTTCCTTCCTTCTTTCCTCTAGTTTCCATAGCCCTTCATGGAAAATATTTCTCAGCCTGGGAGCTACTCAATTTTCACTCTGGAAAAATAAAAACTACATCACCCTCAAGCACTATAGAGGGAAAAGTTCAGAAACATATTTTTAAAGTAGTGGATACTAGATTCAATTATTAGCTTTTGTGCTAAAAGGAACGTAACATACTATGGACTCTATATCTGGAAAGGTGGAATTACTAGAGGACTCTCATCTTTGCCATGTTATACAATTAAAGGAATCATAAGGCATTAAATATATTCATAAAACCCCACTAATGATGGCCACCATTGGCTTTCTAATAATAACTCATCCCCTTTTCAGTGAATTGGAAGCATGTGGGAGCATGCCAGAGTGCATGGTAATCCATTTCTGACTGCTAGAAAGGTTCTTTTACGTGGGAGGAAGATGAAAACATGATCTTTGCAGTAGAATTTTGATTCATTTAAGAAACCATAGATCTGATGCTGGTTAACTCCTGAAATACCAACTACTGTTATTTGTAGTTATGCATCAATAAGAAACAGGGTTCTCTATTCAATTACCATTTGAAATCCACGTGGGCAACACCTTTATAACGTGGATTGTCATCCATCAGCTCGACTGTGATCAAGGAGCCACAGTTCAACATTGAGTTTCTGAAGTCTAATATTTACCAAATGTGCAGCCTTGATCTCTTGCAATCCTCTTTACAAGTTAGATAATGGAGACCACTGGCTTGCTCAAAGTACCGCAGTGACTTGTGATTACAACTGATACACATTTCCAAGTCTCCACATTTTCCGTTGTTTTTGTCATTCTACAAAGCTGCATCAAGCTCTAAATCTCTTTAAGCAAAGCTAAATCAGTTTGCTGATTTAACACTGTAGCACTTGCCTTAATTTTGGGGTGGGGGACACATTTTTAAAAGGCATTTTAGGAGTAAAATTAGACTTCATAATTAACTAAAAGTAATCATCTCAAATTTGCAGCATTATTATTTAAAATACAAAATTACTTCAAATTTTATTTACACTTTCAGAGATCATAGAAACTTCAATACTGACATAGACTATGCATGTTTTTTCCTCAAAATGGTAATTTGCTTAATAGAAAAGATTACACTTCAGAACAGAACAACTAACTTTTCATTACTCAATGTAGGGTTTCCAAATTTTTAGGGTTTCCAAATTTATCCATGCTGTATACTGAAAAGCTATTAGCTGCTTATCTTGAAGTCAAATTTAGGTGTCCCGTATTTTATCTGACAACCCAGAACAGCATCACAAAAACAAACAAAATACATGAACAGCACTTATGTGATTTCTTTCTGAACAGCAGAAGGAAAATCTTCCTTTGAAGACAGCACTACTGTTTTAAAACACAATGCAAAACTGTTTCCAAGCTGAACTCAGAATAGTAGTTAACTAGAGCAGTGGATTGAACTGTGGCCTGGGATCATTATCATTAGTGTCACATGCACAGTGTTAGAATTACATACTGTCAGGCCCTCCTCCCCAGACCTACTGAATCAGAAACTCTGAGGGAAGGGCTCACTAGCCTGTGTTTCAACAACACTCAACACGCCCTCTCCCATTCTGATGCAGTTTGAAGTTTGAAACCCATTGAGTGAGATTGTTTTTACTTTCATTAACGTCTAAAACCAACTAGAGAATATTTATAAACTCGAGAACCTAGGTTTTGATTGCTGTTGGTTTTTTGTTTGTTTGTTTTGTTTTACAGATTCAGAGAACTTGAGTCATCTCTTAATTAAATAATGAGGATGTGGGTATGGGAAGGGAAGAGGGCCAAAGAGAGTAAAATTTTCACATCTTATTTTGTATAGCCTTTCATTGAAAGCCTGGCCTAAGATAGTTTCCTTAGCATCAAGATTATTTATTGACTAAAACCTAAAGCCATTTAATCAAAGCAGCTTCACTGTAAGGTCAATTTTGCAGATAGCGGAGACACCTTATCTAAACAATGCTTTAGAATGGTTCCTAAGTAATATCAGGTAACGAACATTTGAAGCTGTTGGTGAAATGCTTGATGTAATGCTTTTGCTTTTCACACAGAAGTCTGGATCCAAGATGCAAACCAAGGGATGTTGTAACAAAGAACTTCTAAAGCATCAAATGATCTATGAACTTATGCTTAAGAACATTTCACTTTGAGAGAGTTTGGTTAGATACCATATTATTTTAATTAATTAACAGGGAATCAGGTATCTATGGGCTCAATGTATATATTTCATGTATTCTAATAATTTAAATTAGAATTATATTACTTGATAACAAAATATATCATATAACTGGGATTGATGATTTTTTTGTATATCTTGTGTACACTAAATTTTGTCATGGTCTAAAGCTTTTGATCAAATAAGCATATGTTTTGTTTGTTTTTAGTAAATGAAGGAATAAATATAAATTAGCTTTGATACTATTAACCTTGATAATTTATTCCTTTTCAGTTTTTTCTCTAGGCTCTAAATGGATAAAATAAGTACTATTTGTATACGATATAATTGTTACCCTTTCCAACATAACACTTTACTTTATTCAAAGAGGTCTGATTAAATGTTTTATTAAATATTTATAATTTTAAAGGGGCATAATGCATATAAAGACAAATAAATACAAATTAGCTTTGATACTATTAACCTTGATAATTTATTCCTTTTCAGTTTTTTCTCTAGGCTCTAAATGGATAAAATAAGTACTATTTGTATACGA
>NW_011888864.1:517399-522785 GCF_000151845.1 Pteropus vampyrus
TATGTATAAATATATATATTATATAACTATCACATCTGTCAATATTTAAACAAGATTATAACCACTTAGATGATGTTGTAGTTTCCTACCCTAAGTATATACGATGGCCATATAGAAATGATCAGTAAACACATTGGCTGCCAACCCAGAAAGTCGTAAGAAAATGGATGAGTACCATGATGTTAGAAAAAGTTACTTATATGATCCCTATGACAAACATACCGAAGGATGACTAATTCACACACAATGAAAAATTTTTGTAAAACATAGTATGGCAAACATGACCCATCACAATTTGAGTCAATAACCAACTCAAACACTTGAACTAAAACCCAGAGGACAAGTGGTTAAGTGCATGAATTAGAAAATAATCAGTTCTCCCAGAATTTGAAAATTTCTCCAGGACAAACTCAGTTCTAAACAAAATTTTGCAAATCTTAGCTGGCTCTGTGTCTTCAAGAATGTGGATACACAATGAAACTGGGTCAGCAGGAGAGATGACTAAGAAGATGACAATTAATTACCAAGGCCTAAAAGAAGCCAACCAGGTGCTGATGTATTTGCATTAAGAGGCATTTGGGTTAATCTTACCGGGAAATTTGAAAAGTTTAAAACAGAGCAGTAGCTATTATGCATGAATTTGTTAACTTCTCTCACAAAAAAAAGAAAGAAAGAAAGAAAGAAAACACTTCCCTTCAGTTATACACTGACTTTAGCTTAAAATAATGTGGAAAGTAATAAACTACATCTGTTTGAAAATACAATTCCCTTATTCTATCATTCCTCAAGGCAGAAACAGCTGTGACAAATAATTATCTTTGTGGTACTCAAGCATGAAGAGCCCAGTGTTGTTTAGAAACCTTATTCCAGCTAACCTCAAGGAGAAGTCTCTAAATTCCCTTGATTATGAATACACTACTCTCTCTTTTAATGCAGAGGAGGAGAAAGTATTCTCAAAGGTTCAAGTCATATTTATTTCTTACAACTTTTTTCTTTGTGTCCAAAGGATTTCATCTGTATGACAAATCACTAATTCATTAATATTTTTTATGGCCCAACAAATCGAGACACACTTTTGTAGGTAACATTAAAACAAAGGGATTTCTTTATTTTATTCAAGAAATTCTCCAGTATTTGCAAAAATTATTACACCTAAAAATGCTCTACTGAACAAATAAAACTAATATAAAACCAGAGAATCATAAAAAATAAAATTGTTCCATATTAATCCTAATGTTTGATTCATATTTAAGTTCTTCAGTTGAAATATTCATGGTGTAAATTGCTATTTCCTGCTAAATTGAACTGAAAAGCACAAAATGCATTTCTTTGATGATACAGAGTTTCTATAGATTTTCTTGTAGCCCTATTTTTATAACCAGTGTTCACGGACTACTGTGATAGTTTGACTAAAAATGCTCACATGACTATTTTACATGGCTAAGTACATTCTGGGTGGTGAGTCATTTTAGTTTTATTCAAGAGAGAATTGTTTGAGTATGAAGACTGAGCAGAAAATTGAATCTCAAGTTGTAAAATGTAGCATGAAATTAAGACGTAAAATCTTCCCATCACAGCCTTTCTTTGAAATGGGAAGGGAAAACGTTCAACCAGACTGAGCTCCTCTCTTCTTAACGTTTACATGCCAGTGTATCAAGGAAAAGATGTGTGTACAGGAGGAATAAAAGTGTTTGAGATGAGAAGGAAATCTGAGCCCGTGGGCCTGAGCATTCCTAGAACCCCTGAAATCCTGACCGGAACCAAATTTACATTACTGAAAATTCTGATTTCTTGAATTCACTAAGCCTGCATTCAAGCAGCGATTTTGGTCAAGTAAATGTCCTAGGCATGGCTAGGATTGTAAATGCCCTTTAATCTTAGAGCCTATTAAAGATCGTAACCTTGTGCCTAGAACACAGATGATCTCCGCCAAAAGAGACTTACTTAGTGCCCAGGATATTCAAGTGAGGAGAACATAGTGTCTGGTGATGGAGAAGGTAGCAAGTGAGATGAACTCTACAGTAAGAATTTGGGAATGAACACTTAGATGGAGGCAAAGATAGAAGAGTTTGAGCAATGACCTTTCTCACAAGTGTGTAGAAAAAAGGGAGAAATAAACCAGAGAAAGTCATTTTGGGTCTTTGTATGGATGACGACAAAAATCATTCAGAGAAATTTGTGTTATGTCATTGGATAATCACTGAGGAGGAATAGAAGGTATCTCAGTGGAGTGATGACACAGTGAGAGCTAGCTTGTCAACCAAAGGGAGAAGCTGAAGGAAGAACAAGGATTTGGGGGGGGCTAGCAAAGTGTATCAGAGAAAAGACCATTGGTGCCTAATTCCTCTGTAAATAACAAGTTCCACTTTTCTCCAATTTTTCCTCCTTACTATAAGGAGCTTACAAAATGACAATTTGGGTATCTGGTTAATAACCAACTGCCATTCATCTATAAAGAGTGAGATGTCTTTGCAGACTATATGTGAAATCTTAACTAGAATACATTTTTCACGTGAGAAAGCTGAAGATCAGGTGATTAAGAAAATCTGATTCCAGTCCTAATACATTTCCCATCATTCCGTGCTGCTGCTGCTTTATTATAATAGTATCTAATAACAATAATTAGTGTATTATCAGTACCTGTGTTGTCACACCCTTGCTTCTCAAGTGTAAGAATCACCTAGAGATCTTGTTACAATGTGTTCAACCTGGGATCCAGACTAAAGTTCTGAATTTTTAAAGTTTCCAGGCATTGACAATGCTGATGGTCCACAGACCACACCTTGAGTACTGACACTAAAACATTAAAACACTTTCTTTTTGCATTAAGTATTATAGGAAAAGCAGTTGGAAATGGAGTAGAAAAAGACATAATATTTGTGAAAGTAGCATCTTTATTAAAATAGTAATGCCTTACATTTATCTAGTGTGTTATAGTATATAAAGTTATTTTAGAAACATTAAGTTATTTGCCACTATCCAAATTATCTATGTATTTAACTGCTTCATCTAATACATTTATATATATAATTGAGATCATTCACATATTTATTTTCCTTATAAATTTTTATTCAGGATGGCATATGGTGACAATTAAAAAACTCAAAGAGATGACCAGCTATAATGAAAACAGTTTATGCACTTTTGGGTAATATAGAAATTAAATAGAATTGCAACCCAATGGCCATGTTACCTTAAATCTGGACTTTAAAAAAAAAAAATATATATATATATATATACACATATATATATATGAACTCTAGGCCCTTTGCTTATGTACATTAGCCAAAGCATATGGATTTTTGTAGATAACTTTCTTAGTGAAGAAAAGTAGGTTACAGTAATAAATACTGCAATTTATGGATTGTTTTCTCCTTCAAATCATGTCAATGTCAGCTTATATCAGTTATTTCCAGACAGAATTTCCTAAGAATCACACCTAGATAGCTAAGTGTTAAAGAAGAGAATTGGGAGTTTGTTTATAATTGTATGCCAGATTTATCTCCTATAAAATGAATAAAAAAATACATAGTAAGAGTTTAACTAACCAACAAAAAAACTCAGTATACATTCAATTTCTTCCTTTAAAAAGTCAAGTCCACCTGGGGAATGAAGAAGCATGAAAAAGAATTAAATTTTCAACACTTTTTCCCGAAACAAAGAATGATAAATTCGCATCTTCGGCCATCGCTGCTGATTTCATGAAACATGGGCAGCATGGGTGGGCAACACGTAGGGCTGGCCATGCAGACTTTGCCAGGCCAGGATACTTCAATGGAACATGAAGCGCATGTCTAGCCAGGGCTGGGATCTTTGGTGATGAAGGATTCCAGGCTATTTAGAGTTTTATCTGCTTCCTTTATTCTTAGACCGTAGAAAATGGGATTTCAATTCACAGAGAACGGAATATCATCTTTAATTATTAGAACTTCATAAATGTAAATTTCAACATCATCCTTCCCTAATTTGACTGACTCTAACTCTACTGAAGATTAAGTAGAAAATAGGAATTAATTGAGGTCGTAGTAAAAAATTTATTGAGAACAGATGAATAAAAATCTTCAATAAGGAGTACACAGGTAAGTGTATACTATGCAGTTATGCACAGAACATAAATAGTTCTGCTCCAAAAACTTGTTTGGTTTTCTATAGGATAATTTTACTCATGATAAAACACTGAGAAGTCTACTTAGTTGAAAATTAACCGTATTAGAGTTCATCTGACTGAGTATTATAACCAGGGTGCAGTAGATAACACATTCAGATTTCGAACTTGAAATTCCAGAAACAGGAGTCTGCTGTGCTGGACATACATAATCTCTCTTCAGGTCTGAGACATTGATAGTGGTTCCTAAGGCAGAGGATGACATGAGGGAGTGATGAAAGTCCAAAGGCAGCGACAGAGAATTCAGGATGAGAGATGAAAATATTCTTGAATGACGCTGAGGGGGAGGCATCTCTGCTGGCCAGAATAGCTCAGTTATATTCTTGCAGAGCTTCTTTTTGGCTCAAATTAAAACCATAATGGAATGTGACTTCACACACACTAGGATTACTATAACCAAAATGACAGACAATGGCAGGGATGCGGATACATTGGAACCCTCATACATTGCTGTTGGAAATGTAAAATGGTGAAGCCATTTTGAAAACAGTTTGGTAGTTCATGAAAATATTAAAAAGAGTTATTTTATCAAGCACTTCCACTTCTAGGTATACACCCAAGAGAAATGAAAATGTATGCTTACACAGAAATGTATACACATAGTTATAGCAGCATTGTTCATAATAGCCAAAAAGTAGAAACAACCTGAATGTCTATCAATTGATAGATAAATAAGTAAAATGTGGGATATCCATACATTTTAATACTATTAGCCAATAAAAAAGAATGAAGTACTGATACATGCTAGTCCATGAATGAACCTTAAAAACCTTATGCTAAATGAAAGAAGCCAGTCACAAAAGACTACGTTATATGATTAATTTATGTGAAATATTCAGAATAGGTAAATTTCAATTGAGCTTAAAAATTGCATTTAAGTAGTGTTTATTCATAAAACAGCCCATGAATATATCACTGAATGGTTGAAAAATGGTTTTTGAAGTCGGATAGACCTGGGTTCAAGTCTTCTTTTGACATTATCTACTGAGTGACCATACATAAGTGTGTCTGTGTGTATGTTTAATCTATAAATTGGGAATACAGATGGCTGCATCTCAGGATGTTCATAGGATTACATGTAATAATAACTATAAAATGGAAAGCAAGGAAAAATACTATTTGATAAAAAGTGGTTGTTATAGACATTAATTTTTAAGTTAGTAAGTGGTTATTTCTTACATTCTATGATTATAAACATCTCCATTTTTTATTAAAAAAAAA
>NW_011888864.1:524875-527660 GCF_000151845.1 Pteropus vampyrus
ATTTTATGATATATGAATGAAAGACATCTTATGGGCAGAAATAAATGCAATTGAATTATATTGTCCACATGCTACGTCCTTGCATTCTTCTTTTCATTATATCAAAAAAAGTGATTTTTAGAGCACTCAATCTTAATTTCACTTTTTCTTAAGAATGTTTTATCCATCAACAAATATGATCTTTAAAATGTCTTTCATTGAAGGAAAGATTGCATTGATTTTCCTCTTTTAACATAAACTGTATTTATAATAGATATCATCAAGTTGACATTGCTCTTGCCTTACTGGATTCATGATAGTACAATAATAAAAGAATTCAGAGAACAGATTCTAAATTAATTGGCAATTTGAACTTTGAATGATCATTGCTTTGTGCCTGTTTGGGAAACATGATTGCTGGATTTAGAGATGGATAAAGACAAACTGCCCTGTTCTGACAAACCATTCTTCTGAGAAAATTGAACTGTTCTTTTTCCAGCGGGGTAATGATACCTAATCCATCGAGATGTAAAAACTCTATAAAAAGGCCTCTTTACAGAGCATTCCGGTCAGCCGGTTAAAGAAAGTGAACAGTGTTCTTAATGGAAGATAAACGGTTGTCCTATAGGGTTTTATCTGTCATACTAATCTCAAAAAGCATCTCATATAAAACTAGAGTTAAAAAGACTGTCAAGGCAGGCTGCACCACTCTGTAAACGAAAACCTGGAGCTTAACGCCCAAGTCCTGCACATGTGAAATGTTTAAAATGTTTGGAAGAAAGCTTTTCCCTCCACATTAGTCTAGGCATACTCAGTGAACCTGATGTGAGATAATCCAAAACAATTCAGGTTCAACAAAGGTTGGGAAAATATTGTAGTAGACATAAAGCTTTGATGGAGAGCTTCTTTGATCTGAAGATTATAAAATACACAGTTTCTAATCTGACAAATTTTGAGCTGCAAAGCACAGTATCTAAACATTCCTCTTTTGTCATAACAGTTTAATCCCTTAAGAATGTGATTTAAACCACTAGGGAGCAAAGGTCACCATGCGATTTGTATGAAAGAGGAAAACTGCCTCAGACACCTTGATAGAAGTATGTGAGGGTCATTAAATTATATAACAGAATGCTGCTTATTATTGGCCCTGCCAGGTCACCTCCAGTTCAAGGCGTGCCCAGTGCCCATTTCTTTTCAATGGGATTAGGTAAAAGATGAAACAGGGCCCCCTCTCTCTCTGTCTCTTTGTCTCTGTCTCTGTCTCCATCTCTGTCTGTCTGTCTCTCTCTTTCTCTCTCTTCTCTCCCCCTCACCTTTATCTCTACCTTTCTATTTATTTTTTTCTAGTTAAAGATTTAAATTCCCTTGTGACATAAAACTAGTGTCTGTAGAGTCCCCAACAGCTACAACTAAACTCTTAATAAAAATACTAGAGTTGTAATTACATGTTTTCCATACAAAATAGGTTTTACCAAAATGCATACACCGTACTTTAACCAGTGATGCCCAAAGGTAAACACAGGAATGGCCATCGGTATTGATAAAATGAATAGATTTGTTTTTCATGTGGGGCCAAGTAAAAACTTAAAATACATGGTGTGACCAAATGTATGTCTTTGATCCCTCTGATGGAATGGAGTTTTATACCTGTGAACACGAAGATAAAAGCATATTAATCATCGTTGCCTTCTCAGACTACTAAGGTAGGTAGAACTGTTGTCCAGGTATACTAAATATATGACTGTCTCATCATTGATCATTAGGCACTGGTTATCATTGATGCATCCTCATGTGGCAAATGCCCCTCTTTGATATTTTAATAGAAATATCAATAATGTGCTCACTTGATTGATAAAAGTGGTGTTGGGTATTTAAACTTAAAGACATACATATATTACACCTCTACACTATCTATCACTTTTGCTCTGAAATTTGGGGGCAAGGGAGTGGAAATGTTGTTTTCAACAGAGAGATTTACAATTTCATTCAGTAAATGTTGTTTCCCCACCCCCTCAACTCCAGATGGTTTGGAAAGCCTAGAAAGCATGCATTCTATTTCTCCCAAAATGTAGAGTTAGGAGGAATCTTGCAACATTTTCTGCTCCAAGTAGCCAGATTTATGTATGTAAATGTCTATATGCTTCAGGAAACAGATATTCTTTTCTTAAATATTTTATAAGCAAATTAACCTATAAACTGAGCTTGCCGCATGACTAGTTCAGCATCTATTTTTCAGGAATAGTGCCAAAAGACACAGAAACATAAAACCAAATCTGAGGACTTTGTACTTCAGGTTCTTATTGATACATCAGTTTCAAGCCACATGAAATTACACATAAATACACAGGCATCCTTGAAGGCCGAAGCCCTTCATTAGGTTGATGCAGAGAAATTCATGATAATCTAAAATGAGTTCTGTTCGAAATCCCATCCCCACAGTTAGTGTGGACACAGAGTTGATTTCAGGGAGGAGCATCTGAGAGCATCCTAATAAAAGGTGGAAAGAACATACCCCTCCTAAAAGCTAAGATAAGGCCACAGTGTCACATGAGCCAAACCAAAGTAGAGCTGATCTCCAGCCCTGTGCAGTCATTTATTCAGTATTTATTAAATGTCCTGGGGCTCTTGCAGAAACAGTCTCTGCCCTCACAGAGGTCACAGTCCCTTTCCCTAGAACCTACATGTCAGTTCTAGTTCTGATGGGCTGAGCCAGTTCTTACCAAGGGCCTGGTCTTCTCTATGGGCCATGTGGATTTGCGATTCTGGTTGAAGTGTTGGTAAGGGTGACAAGTACTCTTCATTTTTT
>NW_011888864.1:527710-531970 GCF_000151845.1 Pteropus vampyrus
TATTAGAGTTCATCTGACTGAGTATTATAACCAGGGTGCAGTAGATAACACATTCAGATTTCGAACTTGAAATTCCAGAAACAGGAGTCTGCTGTGCTGGACATACATAATCTCTCTTCAGGTCTGAGACATGGATAGTGGTTCCTAAGGCAGAGGATGACATGAGGGAGTGATGAAAGTCCAAAGGCAGCGACAGAGAATTCAGGATGAGAGATGAAAATATTCTTGAATGACGCTGAGGGGGAGGCATCTCTGCTGGCCAGAATAGCTCAGTTATATTCTTGCAGAGCTTCTTTTTGGCTCAAATTAAAACCATAATGGAATGTGACTTCACACACACTAGGATTACTATAACCAAAATGACAGACAATGGCAGGGATGCGGATACATTGGAACCCTCATACATTGCTGTTGGAAATGTAAAATGGTGAAGCCATTTTGAAAACAGTTTGGTAGTTCATGAAAATATTAAAAAGAGTTATTTTATCAAGCACTTCCACTTCTAGGTATACACCCAAGAGAAATGAAAATGTATGCTTACACAGAAATGTATACACATAGTTATAGCAGCATTGTTCATAATAGCCAAAAAGTAGAAACAACCTGAATGTCTATCAATTGATAGATAAATAAGTAAAATGTGGGATATCCATACATTTTAATACTATTAGCCAATAAAAAAGAATGAAGTACTGATACATGCTAGTCCATGAATGAACCTTAAAAACCTTATGCTAAATGAAAGAAGCCAGTCACAAAAGACTACGTTATATGATTAATTTATGTGAAATATTCAGAATAGGTAAATTTCAATTGAGCTTAAAAATTGCATTTAAGTAGTGTTTATTCATAAAACAGCCCATGAATATATCACTGAATGGTTGAAAAATGGTTTTTGAAGTCGGATAGACCTGGGTTCAAGTCTTCTTTTGACATTATCTACTGAGTGACCATACATAAGTGTGTCTGTGTGTATGTTTAATCTATAAATTGGGAATACAGATGGCTGCATCTCAGGATGTTCATAGGATTACATGTAATAATAACTATAAAATGGAAAGCAAGGAAAAATACTATTTGATAAAAAGTGGTTGTTATAGACATTAATTTTTAAGTTAGTAAGTGGTTATTTCTTACATTCTATGATTATAAACATCTCCATTTTTTATTAAAAAAAAATTTCCCTAACTGAATCAACTTAACCTTCTAAAGATTCTAACTTGGAGAAAAGCCAGGTATACTGAATTTAGCTATGTCATCCAGACATGACAAGCATCCAACTGAGTTCTTCCCATGTTCTCCTTAAGCCCTAAGTTAAGATTCCAATCGTTTCACCTAGAGTTCCCCTGTTCCTTTTTCTTCAACCACTCCAGTAGTTCATTTCCATGTAGGTATAAAGATACCTCTGTAAAACTACAAATAGCTATGTATATACGGGCATAAATATTAGTTGTATTGGTAGAAATTTTACTGTTATGTATTTATTGTGTCTCTCTCAGCAAAGCACTGGATCCTCAAGAACAGAGAGCATATTTTCTGATGCCATGAAACTTCTTACAGTAGAGACCTTTATATGAGAAGGTGTATTGCTGCCTAACTGGCTGGTTTGGGGGACAAGGCAGAGCCCACAAACCTGTTGGAGGACTGTGGCCAGACATACGATGAGGTACAGTTCCTGCTAAAATAAGAGACTCTTGGACTCCATTCTACATCAGTGAAACTTCACACTGAACTCATGTCAATGTGTTTAGACATTTTCAGTTTTTACCTTTTACTTCACATGATTATACAAACACACAAAATAATAAGTTCTATTTTGTTATTTACCCATATCTTGTTCCCAAGAACATGTGAATGCATACAATAAAACAACAACAAAAAAAGTTAATGTAGGTAATGAAGATAATCTAAAGGTAAAATGAAGGGTTGAAAAGTAAAATAGAATCTGGAGTAAAGTTAAACTGCAAAATGAGGCCATTGGTTCCTTTGCACTTTACTGGAGTTAGGTAACAAACCTAGATTTAAGTGTTTTAGCAGTCAGAAAGATAAGAAGAAATTATCAGATGCAGGAATTACAGTGTTTCTAAGTTATAAATAAAGCATGTGCTGCAAAGAATCATAAAACAACTCCTGCTAATACTAAAAACAAAAAGAAATTTCTCTTGTGGGTTTCATGTGATGAACATAATTGTATGAGTAACACCATGAATTAAAAAATGACATCCTCTCAAAATTGATCTTTATTAACTCATTTGAGAAATAACACAGCACATTACTATGACCTAAAAAAAAAAAAACATTCATATTTATAGTCTTCTGCTTTTCTGATATATAATGATAAATCATTCACCTCTTTGACAATGTACATTATATTTTATGATATATGAATGAAAGACATCTTATGGGCAGAAATAAATGCAATTGAATTATATTGTCCACATGCTACGTCCTTGCATTCTTCTTTTCATTATATCAAAAAAAGTGATTTTTAGAGCACTCAATCTTAATTTCACTTTTTCTTAAGAATGTTTTATCCATCAACAAATATGATCTTTAAAATGTCTTTCATTGAAGGAAAGATTGCATTGATTTTCCTCTTTTAACATAAACTGTATTTATAATAGATATCATCAAGTTGACATTGCTCTTGCCTTACTGGATTCATGATAGTACAATAATAAAAGAATTCAGAGAACAGATTCTAAATTAATTGGCAATTTGAACTTTGAATGATCATTGCTTTGTGCCTGTTTGGGAAACATGATTGCTGGATTTAGAGATGGATAAAGACAAACTGCCCTGTTCTGACAAACCATTCTTCTGAGAAAATTGAACTGTTCTTTTTCCAGCGGGGTAATGATACCTAATCCATCGAGATGTAAAAACTCTATAAAAAGGCCTCTTTACAGAGCATTCCGGTCAGCCGGTTAAAGAAAGTGAACAGTGTTCTTAATGGAAGATAAACGGTTGTCCTATAGGGTTTTATCTGTCATACTAATCTCAAAAAGCATCTCATATAAAACTAGAGTTAAAAAGACTGTCAAGGCAGGCTGCACCACTCTGTAAACGAAAACCTGGAGCTTAACGCCCAAGTCCTGCACATGTGAAATGTTTAAAATGTTTGGAAGAAAGCTTTTCCCTCCACATTAGTCTAGGCATACTCAGTGAACCTGATGTGAGATAATCCAAAACAATTCAGGTTCAACAAAGGTTGGGAAAATATTGTAGTAGACATAAAGCTTTGATGGAGAGCTTCTTTGATCTGAAGATTATAAAATACACAGTTTCTAATCTGACAAATTTTGAGCTGCAAAGCACAGTATCTAAACATTCCTCTTTTGTCATAACAGTTTAATCCCTTAAGAATGTGATTTAAACCACTAGGGAGCAAAGGTCACCATGCGATTTGTATGAAAGAGGAAAACTGCCTCAGACACCTTGATAGAAGTATGTGAGGGTCATTAAATTATATAACAGAATGCTGCTTATTATTGGCCCTGCCAGGTCACCTCCAGTTCAAGGCGTGCCCAGTGCCCATTTCTTTTCAATGGGATTAGGTAAAAGATGAAACAGGGCCCCCTCTCTCTCTGTCTCTTTGTCTCTGTCTCTGTCTCCATCTCTGTCTGTCTGTCTCTCTCTTTCTCTCTCTTCTCTCCCCCTCACCTTTATCTCTACCTTTCTATTTATTTTTTTCTAGTTAAAGATTTAAATTCCCTTGTGACATAAAACTAGTGTCTGTAGAGTCCCCAACAGCTACAACTAAACTCTTAATAAAAATACTAGAGTTGTAATTACATGTTTTCCATACAAAATAGGTTTTACCAAAATGCATACACCGTACTTTAACCAGTGATGCCCAAAGGTAAACACAGGAATGGCCATCGGTATTGATAAAATGAATAGATTTGTTTTTCATGTGGGGCCAAGTAAAAACTTAAAATACATGGTGTGACCAAATGTATGTCTTTGATCCCTCTGATGGAATGGAGTTTTATACCTGTGAACACGAAGATAAAAGCATATTAATCATCGTTGCCTTCTCAGACTACTAAGGTAGGTAGAACTGTTGTCCAGGTATACTAAATATATGACTGTCTCATCATTGATCATTAGGCACTGGTTATCATTGATGCATCCTCATGTGGCAAATGCCCCTCTTTGATATTTTAATAGAAATATCAATAATGTGCTCACTTGATTGATAAAAGTGGTGTTGGGTATTTAAACTTAAAGACATACATATATTACACCTCTACACTA
>NW_011888864.1:533415-539574 GCF_000151845.1 Pteropus vampyrus
TAATAATTCACTGACAGTTGTGAAGCAAAATGTTGTCAAAGTTTTATAATTTCTTCCTACGATGATAGCCTGGTAAATTAGAGGACAAAAATGGCATCATATTTCTTCACTAATAAAGTTTATTGTCTCATAACGTTTCCATGTAATCTGAGTAAATATGAACTAGGACTGGAGGTCATAATAAAGTTACATAGGCATAGACATAACTGCAGTGTTTCAATGAACTATTAATCAATGGATAATTAAATTTCAATTTTATAACTTGATAAAGTGGAATTTTGTAAGAGGTCCATTTGGAATCTAGTATGATTTAATATTTTCACGTTTACCACATAGAAAATAGACTCTACAATAATAAATAAACCAACAATAATCTAAGAGGTATAATTATCACCTTAAGCAATAGTATTAGAATTCAAAATAACACTAAAATAATAAACAGAGTAAAGTTTATCAGAGTAAGAAAAGCAATAAAGATATTTTTCTTGTCGAACATTAAGAAATCTATTTTTAAAAAAAAGATCATGAGGGAATTTCCAAGTATGAATTTAAAAAAAAGACCTAGGATTGAACTGGAATATATGTGGATAATTAGTTAATCAAATAATCATAGAAACAGATCGAGGGAGCATTTTTATATGATCAAATTTATTATTTTACATTTAAAAATAATTATTTAACAAAAGAGACTTCCAACAAAATTAAGTAGGATCGAAGTTAGCTAGCACCCGATTCAGCAGACATTTAGCATCAGACTGTGAGCCCTTTGTGGATGGTAAGTGGGTCTTATTCATTATGACAATGTCACCAGGGGACACCGTTAGCAGATAGTCAGTGGACATGACAGAGTTGAACCAAAAGCCTTGCTCAGAGTTTATACATATAAGGTGTTCTTCTTAGTGTTATGAAGCCAGTCCAATACTGCTACTTGTCCTTGACTAAACAGATACTGAAATTGAGAGTAACCATTTAGAAACGTTTAGAACCATTTTACAGAGTGATTCTACATTGTCGAATCCAGTAATAAAAAAGTGAGGCTTGTATTTTGTACACCTTTTTTTCTTCCATGTTCAGAGTACTTTGCTTCTTTTATATCTTACAAATATATGGTTTGTCATTAGTTGGCAATTTGAAAACCTGGCATCTCACCACAAACAGTTTGAGAAAAAATAATATAGAACATACAGAAAATTTCAGAGTTATGAATCTGGTTCAAATGTAAGAAATAAGACCTATCAGTGTATTATAAATCTGTAGCCATAAAATGATTTCTTTAAATACTTTTGTTTTGTGATATAATCTTTCTAATCCCTCAGGGTGATTTTTAAAGTGTCTTCTTCTCTTCCAGAACACTTAAAGCAAGCATATTAATTTAGTGTTAATGGTCATGCTAATAATGCTTTTCAAATTCTTCATTTTAATAGGTTATTTATTATACTATCAAGCAGTTCTCATCCTGGCATTGTTTACTTCTAAGGTCAGTGCAGAATCAGTTGCTAGGTGCTATCTGTGATCAAAAGCCTTAAATCCACACAGAGTGCCTATTTATTTCCCCTTATCTATATTCCTATCACTCCATCACAAAACACAGTTAAAATGGTCTGACACAGGAACTGGAGTGATCCTTCACACCTTATTTCTCTAGGTTTAAGGTCTGATTGGCATCCCCTTTTATCCATCAAAGGGGCACTTTTCATCAAAACCTACATCTTTTACAGGTCATTTTAAAATAATACATAATGAAAGGTTTTCCACATCCTAGAGATAATGAAAGAACTATATATATAAATATAAAAACCTCAAAGGTTAATAGCCTGATGAACAAAAGTTCATCCCATCTTTTCCTTCTACCATTTTCATAACAATCTGTCTTTTGACATTCTCAGGGAATGACAAGGGGACATATTAACAATAGTGAGTTAACATGAAAATTACATTGGTGTTGCTAATTGCAATATGTACACACCAACCTAAAATGAACCACATGGATGGCCAGGCATTTGTCAGTAGGATCCATTTTTAACACTGTTTTATAGACTTTGTCAAGGTGAGTCCTTTCTCTGTTAGAACCAGTCTTAATGAGTTTTTCAGTTACCACCCACAGAGCAATCATGTAGGTACAATCATCTGAAGAACAGAACACTGTCCTAAACAAGGATGCAGGACCTCATTCACATTGTACTCCTGTCTGACTTCTTTGGAGGGAAGCATTTTGTTCTCCCTCAAAGGCTCAAGACCAGAACACTTACCAAAACCCTGCAGCCCAGTATCCAAGGACCCTGCCATTGTACAACTGTAGCACTCAGGTCTTTCCTGCCCAGTCTACCCCAATAACTGAAAGCTGCTGTGCCCACCTATCTCCTGGAATGCCCTCAGCTCTCATGTCATTACCAGCTTTTCTCCAACAGCACCCTACCATTCGTCGAAGCTCACGAGCCTCATGTCTTCTGTGAAGCCTTTCTGGTCAGAGCCCAGGCAAGTCAAAGTCCCTTGTACACATTCCTGTAAAGTTCTGCTTACATATTTCTGTAGTATTTTTCACTTCTTGTTTACCTCCATGACCCCACAACAGACTCAGCTCCTTCACAGACTAGAAGCAATATTCCTTGTTTTGATCTTAACAGTGCCTGGCACAGAGCCAGCACTCACAAATGCTGATGAGGGCATGTGCTCTCACTCTCTTTTTGAGCACAGCCTCTTAGTTTCTGGGCCTGGACCCATCAGATGGAGTTGGCTGTGAGCAGTTAACCTCTATGAAGGAATTCCATCAGGGACCCGAAGGACAACTAATTACTCCACATCCTATGTCTTTTTCATTCTTTACCAAAATGTAAGTGTCACTGCTCCTTAGTTCTCTCCTTAGAACAATTACTTAAACTGTCACTTTGTAATTGTCTGTGCTGATATTTAATTCTCTTTGCTGATATCCTCTCACAAATGTCCTCTCTTCCCAGAGTTTTCATTGCCTCCTCTAAAAGTACTTCCCCACATCATCTTTTTCCTGGCCATATCCAGAAACTATGTCCCTCATAGCCTTCTTCAGAAGCTTTGTTCCAAAGCCTCGGCATCAAGGAATCAATCAATGTAGTTAACTTTTTTCCTTGATATCGCTTCCATATTTTTTTTCCTTTACTTCTCATATAATATTTCTGTTCGCTCAAATGTCCTGACACCCCAACATGCCAGTGTCATCTCCAAAGCTCTTGATTGGCTATCCAGTCGCTGAAGATTTTGTCATAAGTCTGACAGTGTCACACTATACCCCAACTTCCATGAGTATCATGAAGTTCTTTGATATACACATGGAGTTTCTTACATGGTCACTTACAGTGACCTTCATCTCCTTTCAGATTTATTTATCACCCACAACCAGAGTTTGCAGCATCTTATCACCAAGACCTTCTTCTCTCCATCACATTCTTAACTCAGGTATTTCAGTATCTGACCAAGAGCTTCCTTGTCTGTTAGCTTTCACTCCCTTGTACCTGCTCTGCCTTCTTCTAAGCCTCCATGCTCTGCATTCCTCCATTTTCTCGTCATCTATTGGATCCTCTTGCCTTCACCTACTTCTCCACCTAGTTTAACCTCTATGGGTGATCACCTGAACTACTTTCTCACCAAAACCGTTAGTTTTCTTGAACCTCTACTTATACCCACATACCTTTCCAACAGAACCCAACCCTAGTTCATCCAGAATCCTGAAGCAGAGAGCCTACAGCCAAATGATCCATGATTCGAGAAACAAAAGTAGCAGTTTCAAGAAGATTCCACCAATATGGCTTCAGATGCCCACCATGAATGTGCTAGTCATCTATTGTGTGTAGAATGCTGAGTAAAGCCAGACATACTCACTGCTTCTCATTAGCACTTTCATGCCCTTTTCTAGGCCTCTATTTCTTCAGCAAGATTGTGTGGAGATTAAAATAGATGAATCCTTTTACATCTATTCTTTCTTTCTCTACCTCCTCTTTTTGCACTAAAGCTCTTATTTTTAAATAAAATCTCATTAAGTAACCCCCAAGTATAAAAAAAATAAATGAAAGCGATAAAAAGAACCTTTAGGCAGTATACCTTTTAATTGTTTGGCAAAAACAAATGTTTAATTTTTATAGCCCCAGGAACACCTGTGTGTAGCCCTGGACTGTATAGAGCTCATTTTGAAAACTGGTATGTATACCTTTGGGCTACAAGCTTTATTATAAAATAAAAAAGGCAAATTGCATAGAAGTATATTTAGTATAGCTCCATTTATGCATATGTATACATATTTATTCTTGAGTAAATATAGAATATTTCAAGGAGAACAAATATAAAAATTAACATTGATTTCCTTCAAAGACTAGGACTAGCGTATGAGGAAGAAATTTCATTCTTCGATACAATTGAATTTATCTTTTTACCATAAATATGTGTTCTTTTCATCATTTTAAATAAAAGAAAAAGAAATCACCAGACTTAAAGATTTTTGAAGTAACTTTCAGTTCTAAGGTTCTGTGATTTTGTTTTCTGTGACCTATGAGTCAATTTATCTTTTTTTCTGGTAGTTGCACATATCAAAAATTACTTGTGAAAAGGGCTACTTTAAATACCAACAGATTTGTTTCTAGAAAGAGATTCTCTTTCAGAACCTGTTATGGGTTGAATTTTGTCCCCTTGAGAAGACATATTGAAGTTTTACCCCCCAGTATCTCAGAATGTGATCTGTTTTGAAAAACAGGGTCATTGCAGATGTAAGTAGTTAGGTTAAGATGCAGTCCTGCTGCATGCAGCAGGGCGGGTCCCTAATTTGATGTGACTGGTGTCCTCATAAGAAGAGGAGAGGAACACAAAGAAAAATTGACCATGTCAGGACACAAAGATAGAGAGAGAACACCATGTGAGGACGGAGCAGAGATGGAGTCATGCAGCTACAACCCAGAAAATGTTAGGATGTACGGCCATCTCCAGACGCTGGGAAGAGGAAAAGAAGGATTCTACTCAGAGTTCTCAGAAGGAGCCAACCCTGCCGAAACCTTGATTTGGAATTAACCTTCGGAACTGTATGAAAAGAAATTTTTGTTGTTTTAATCCACCCAGCATGTGGTACTTTGTTACAGCAACTCTAGGAAACTTATACACAAGCCTGCTCTCTCAGTAAGGCATAGCTCCGTACCTTTACTATTTCCCACTTGGCTGCCCACCCTGACCACATGCTGAACAATTATTGCAAGCCGTATAAAGAAGATATAGTAAGTGGTTATTTGTGTTCAATGACCCTTGGACTCAAATTCAGGAAGAATTAAACTCGAAGATCAAATCATTCTATATCCGTATTGAACCATGTGATGTATGATGGTATAACAACTACAAATAAAATGATGTTCATCACATTGCTTTATTGGAGATTGGAGAAATCTATAGTGAGTTATTAATTAGATTTCCCCTCAATTGTCAGTAAAGAATAGAAATGAACCATGAATATTTTACATCAAGAAACCATCAATTTGGAAAGAGCCTCCCAAACCAAACACATAATGAGGGTTTGGAGTTATTCCTCATTAAGACGAAGTACATTAGATTTATTTTAATTTTAAAATGTTGTCCATATAATTCTTAGGCAATGTTATTTTTCCACTATAATATATTTCCAGTATTAGACTATATTTTATTACAATTTGTACTGAGTAAAATAACAAGCTTCATATACGAGAGGAGAATTTTAAAGATAACTTCACGTGCAATATGACACCCACACAACTGACCTAGAAATATCTCCGAAATTGTTACAATAGCTGTCTTTGAATCTAGCCCCAAAAAAACAAACAAACAAAAAAAAAACACACTTCATAATTTCCTGTCCAAAAAAAATATATCTCGGCTTGGTTTCTGAATCCTATAATTAGCCAGTTTTCAGATTTGAACTTTTTTTTTTTTGTTTAAAGCTTCTCTTTCTAGGAAAATTTACAGCTTCTGGTGAATAGCATTCAAAATGTGAAAAAGCCTCTGACTCAAGGGTATTCACAGTCAATGTATTTAATGAGCTCCTACTGTATACAAACCATTTTTGTCTTCATAGATTTAGATACTAAAGAAAAAATGAATATGATTTCTTATTTCATCAAAGTCCACCATTTACATAGATGGAAGAGATAAATATATCAATAAGTACAAAGTAAATAT
>NW_011888864.1:540229-569848 GCF_000151845.1 Pteropus vampyrus
AATTTTTATAGTAGAATGTCACAAGTATACAAATGTCACAAATAAATGATTTTGTTGCTAAAGTACAATCAATATCATTCCCATAATAGCATTTCTTAAACTTAATATAAACTTGAAAAAGAAAAAAAGAGAAACAAAACGTCTAAGGATCTCTAGTGTTGCCCAATCATTTTCATAATAAAGTTACTATAGTAGGCTGAAAAATGTATTCTTTCTCTCAAGGATATCTACATCCTATTTTCTGGAACCTGTTAATATTACCTTATATTATATTATCTTCCAATTTTAAACTATAGATAATTTAGGAAGGCAAATGGAGGTTGAAAATATCCATTTAAAGGGCATTCACTTCTGCAATGTACCTGGGTTAGATAAATTCTAAAAATATATCATTTACTCTAACAAAATCAAAGGTAAACAAAGTCTTTATTTATGTAAGATTGTCAACATTGTATTTATATTACAAATAATATGTTAAAATTACATAAACCCAAGTATACATATTTTAAATAAAATAGGAATTTGTATAATTATTGTTTAATAGTATGTATTTAGACTTTTAAAATTTATATATGTGTTATTAAGATTCAAAAAAGCTTGATTATGTTTTAAATATTTTTATTGTAAATTATAAACATAGAACGCACATAAAGCATAAATGTATATTGTAGAATTATTTTTTCCATAAAATTATTTGTTAAAAAAATATATATTTGGTCAAAATATAAGCTCACACACATAAAGCATGATATATGATAGATATGGAATTACAAATACATAGAAATATGATGGATTACTCAAAACATGTGCTAAGATCATAGATCATGCAAATACTAATGATGAAATCATTATCTCAACCACATGTGCGCGCGCGCGCACACACACACACACACACACACACACACACACACTTTCATTTAGATTGATTTTTAATACAAAGTAAACCAAAAAAATTTAGAAGAAATTATAAGGTATATGTCATTCTTGTTGATCTGCTTTTCTTAAGTGAAGCTCATATATACAAAAAATGAAATATTAAAGATTGATAAAATTGGTTAAATTAAAATTAAAAATTCAAACAAGAGACTGTCAACAAACAACATAAATAAAGTGAAAAAATACTATAAACTGGAACAAAATATTTGTAATCTATGTAATCACATACCTAAAAGAGATTAGAATATAGAATGTTATAAGTTAATGAAGAAAAATCACAGATGATCCAAAATAAGAGTGGAAAAAAGGTTGTGAATTTTCTGCAATTCACAAGAAAGAATGTGAGAATAGCAAATAAACATATGAATATATTCCTGCAACATCATTAAGAATCAGAGAAGTGCAAATTAAACTGATGGTGAAAATCCATTTCTATTTGTTAGATTGGAAAAGAAATTTAACAGTCTGTGTGTAACAATGAGGTGAAAGAGAACTGTCATATAATGCTACTGGGTGAACAATTCAATAATACCTAGAAAAGATGAAAATGTGTATGACCTAAATTTAGGTCACTTCTAGATAACAAAATTTCTCCACTCTAGGAAGTCTGCTATAAGTGAACAAGAATATTCATAAGGATTTTTGTTACAACAGTGTTTGTAACAGTGAAATAATGAGAGATCTGGAATAAAATCATTATCCCTTAGTAGAAGAATATATAAATAAATGGTTTATTCAGATGTTGGAATCCCATAAGATTTAGTAAATGAAATATATCAACATGTATCAACATATGTTAATGACAGAAAGTCCAGTGCAAAAGAATAAATATAGTGTGATACAATTTAAGTAAAAATTTAAACAGAACAATAATATAAATTACTTATCAATATAAACATAAGAATACAAACATATGAACAATAATGATATACAAAACCTTAGCCTCTAGAAAAAGAGAGGGGGTATGGATGGAAGCCCAGTTTTAGCTGTATCTCTCTCTCTCTTTTTTAAACAAAAAAGAGAACTCTGAAGCCAGTATAGCAAAATGTTAACATCTGTTAAATCTGGGTGGTCAATACATGGATATCTGTTATATTATTTTCATTGCTTTTTGGTATGTTTGAATTATTTTATATAAAAATAAAAATGTTTAAAGTCAAAATTGCCAATTTATTTCTTTCTTTCCAGTTAAATGATTTTTTTTTATATCTTCAGATGGCTGATTTCATTACTTAATGCTTTTAAAATTTTTTGATGTCTATCACACCCCAAAAAAGTGAAAATACTATATTTGCTTTATCTGCGTACACTTGTGGGGAAGGAGGATGAATATCTGGCCATGTCCATGTGAGTGTGTTGCTTATGTGAAAGTCACAGCACATGAAAGATTTGTAACTTTTGGCATTAAAGATAACTTTGATCGCAGAACTCAGGTTGGAAAGAAACAGACTAGAAGCAAAGAGATCAGTTTCAGTAGACTTAGGAAAGTTATGAAGTCTTAGCTGAGAAAATGCAAAATTAAATATTAAAAAAAACTATTTTAATGGCAAATTCAACAAGGTGTAACAATTAAATCAACATAGAGGGAAGTATAAAACATCATCCTAGGATTTTGTCTCAGAAGAGGCGACATAAGATGTGAAGAACATAACACTTTTAAAAGGGGAAGATAGTGAGTCCTGTTTTGAACTTGCTGGATTTCTTGCGTCTTATTCGAAAGCACAAAATGGTTTGTAAAGTAAGTAAACGTTACCATAATGACTTGGAATTTCCATTGCTAGTGGGTCATAAATATGCTATCTTCTGAGAAAGTTGGAGGTACCAATTTAGAGACGCAGGAGATTAGCAACAGTAAGGAAGGCTCTTTTGCTTGATTTCACTCCTATTCACTTGTTTTCCTCTTTGTCCGGGACCTTTCCTTTCCCATATTACTGAATACATAATATATGTTTAATATTGACTATTTCATAACAGTGTAAAGGTCCTTACCACATTTTTATTTAAAAAAAAATGAATCAAACTATATTCCTTACTTTAAAATACACTATACACAGTATAAAATGACATTTCTGTGGTTTGTCTTGCTTGCTTGGGCGTCTTGGTTGATTTCTTTTCTTGGGTTTATTGCCCTTTAAAAGTGGACCTAAACTTCTCTAAGTGTTTCTATATCATTACCATCAACATGGCATGCTTTCCCTGAGTCTGAGGAATTTCAATTGCCTCATGACATTCTTTTCTTTGTCAAGAACGTCCAGAATGTTGCTATAAATCTCTTTTATATCACATGTGTTAAAATGGAGGGAAATTTTATTTCTTCTATTGTTCTAGTTTTAAGTTTCCCCCTTCCTTATGCACAACTGTTAAAGACAAGAATATGGAAAAGTTATTTGGACCCAGAATTATTTATTCAATAAATATTTGTGTCAGATGCTAGGATATAGCAATAAATGTGTGTCTTTATAGGATTTACATTTTTTGGTGTATCATGTATTAACAATACATAAGTGAAATATTGAGCAAATCATTAAACTAAAGCAAAAAAGATAATAGATATTCAGGAGAGTTTATAGTTTCAAATGGAGTTTGTCAGGGAAAGGCTCATTTAGAACATACAATTGAGCAAAGACCTCTAAGATGTGAGGAAGTTTACATGCAGCTAATTAAGAGATGAGTGTTTCAGGCAGAAAGTAGCAGAAGCAAAGGCCCTGAGTTAGGGCTTCCTGGGGGATGGGAGGAAAAGCAGAGAGGCCATGTAGCTTGTTAGCGAGATGGCAGGGCAGCCTTCAGTACTTTGTCTCCTTTGTGGTCAGAGATAATGAACGGCCGTTCCTGCTATTGTTTAGAGACTCACCTGATCTCCTGTGATTATCTCCTAGACAGAAAGTACATGTACACCTGCATGCATGTACACGTGCACGTGCGCGCGTGCGCGCGCACACACACACACACACACACACACACACACACACACATCCCTATCCCTGAGACAAACAACAATTTTTCAAAGACAGTAGAGCCCAACTCCATTTGTAGGAAAAATAACATTCCTCTAAGTACAGGAGATGAGAACTGCTATGCCAGCCAATTTATATTTTAAGAAAAAAAAAAAGTACACATAGAATATTAGTCTAAAGAAAGTTCCCCCAGTACCTCCAGGTAGGTCCACGTTTCATACCTGCTAGATTCCCAAGCTCACTAAGTGTCTCCTCCCAGGATAAAGGGTGAGTACCCCAAACAAATTCCTGCTCCTACTTCAGAATGCAGAAAGTATTTACTAACATACTAATTAAGAAGATAGTTTTCCATCTTGACCAATTTTAAGTTTTATTCTATAGCAAGTACTCTTTATATTAACAAACACACACAAAAAATTTAAACCTAATTACTTTATTCAGGATAATAATTTAAAGCGAATACAAATTGAGCCTTAACATTGGTGGAAACTAAGAATGTATTTGGATACTGAAAGAGAACTACCCTAGAATTCAAACATTGAAGTGAACTTGAAGCTTATTATTCCAAACTTTGTATGAAAGATTTAAAAAGAGTCTCACTCAAGATTTTCTGCCTCCTTGAAATTCTCTTCACCTTCTCACTGTTGGTCATGATGGAATGGTTCCTTCTGGGGCCTCCCATCTTCTGCACTTTCCTGCTTTCTTTCTTTTAGAGATAGGGTAAAAGATCAAAGATCCATGTCTCTCCATTCTTAGTGATACTTTCAGTTCTAATTCCTTAATGTCTCTTCTAATCCTACTTCTAATATCTTCTAAAAAGGTAATGAGTATAAAGGCCTCTAAATTTCCTACACAGAAAAAACTCTGTTATTTTTCTGTACTTTTGGGAGGAAGGGAATGTTTCTGCTGAAAAGACTTTCATTATCTTCATATGAGTGGGAGATATTTGAAGGTACTAAAGGGACAACCCTGTCAGAGCTGTGCATGTATTCCTTTCTACCTTCAACAGAGCGCTTACTAATTGTCAGGCATTGCTGCGTGCACTGATATGTAAGGAATGGTGACTTCCTTAAAAGGGTTCAGAATCTACTCGTGGAGAGATAGACATGTACGAAAAAAAACGTACCCTTGTCAAAAATATTTTGATAAAAATATGGAATATGGAATATGAGAAAAATCAGATACAGCTTTCAGACAAAATCTACAGTCAGATGGAATGTGTGCACTAAGATTTTTCAGGTAAGAGTGAAAAGGGCATCCAGGCAGATGGAAGAGTAAATGCACAGGAAGACATGTTGCCTAACGGCCTCTCAGATAATTTCAGTGACCTAGTGGTGGCCGAAATAGGTGGGGAAGAGGTAGACAGAAACTGGCTACTTATCCAGATGGTGAAAAGCTTCGTAGGCTTACCTAAGTGCCCTGGAGTTTATCCACCTGACAAAAGGGAGCTCATAAAGAATTTTTAAATAAGGAAATATTATGAGTGAGGGTCACTTTGGATGGGATACTGTAAGGCATACCTTCTCTAACATACCAGCAGTCCAGTGAGCCTTTGCTACCCTTTTCCCAGATCATGGAGCTCTGAAAGTCAACCTTGATTAATTTTTATTCTATTATCCACTCAATGATATACTTTTCAGAGAACTACCTTTTATTAAAACAAAACAAAATAAAATGGAGCACATATTCTATTCTACTTAAATATCTTTTGGAAATTAATTGATAATAATTGACATATAAGTGTTTATACATATCTCGACAAGATGCAATTTCTTCTAGTGTTAATTAGGGACATGTCCCATTTTTGCTTTTGGTTATAGGTTTTCATTCTTCCTTATAGGACTAGATGCTCACTTCATCCTAACCTGTGGTCAGTAAAAAGCATTTTATGGGTGCAACATAAATTGGAGGAAAGAGGGGAGGAGAAAGAGAAACGTTAATTATGTTTCTCCAGAGAAACAGAACGAATAGTATATGTAGATGCATAGAAAGCAGTTTATTTTAAGGAATTAGTTTATGTGATTATGGAGTTGGCAAGTCCAAAATTGTAGGATGGGCCAGCGATTTGGAGACCCAAGGAAGATCTTAGTTACAGTTCAAGTCTAAAGGCCATCGAGTTAAAGAAATTCTCTCTGGCTTGAAGGAGATCAGTCTTTTCTTCTATTCAGACCTTCTACTGATCTGATGACCATGCTTCATATGTGTCCTCAGCACTTCCACCCACATTATGGAAACCAATCTACTTTATTCCAAGTCCACTGGTTTAAATGCTAATCTCATCCAAAAACACAGTCACAGAGACATCCAGAACGACATTTGAACATATAGCTGGGCACAGTGCCCAGTCACATTGATATATAAAATTAGCCATTATAAAAAAGGAAGATGAAAATGAAAGAGAGAGAAGAGGGTGGAATGTATCTATAAAAACTGTGTCCCGTTGCCGAGTGTAAGCTAGGCCTGGAAGTGCTGAGGACACATATGAAACATGGTCAATAAAAGTAAACTCTCTCCCTTTCTGATTCTCTGTAGATGCTGTAGAAATGAACTATTGCTAGACTAATTTTCCACTGCATGTACAGAAATACTTTTATTGTGGCTTTTCATAACACGTATACTTTCTACTTTATGTCTATGCAAGATAAAATATTTTTGTTACCTTAACAGGTCATGAAAATTGTCATGGGTAGAATTCAGAGATGATACTCAGCCAGTCCTTGGTCTGGCATGGCCCATGTAGCTTTAAAATACTCTTTAAGCTATTTTTAGAGCTTCTCCAAATATAAAAATTTGATCATACATTCCTTTATATTTATGCTCAATTTTCCACTTCATCCCCTCTCACTTACTTTCCACTTCAAGTAATACCTCCTGTCAGATGTCTGTCGTGTCTAAAGCTTGTCTCCCTTTGCCCTTCGAGGCGGTGAGGGATCACCCACTTAATATCTACCTTAAAGCATTCTCCTTTCTCTGCATCAGGTTGACTGACCCATAAGAACTCAAATTTTTACAAGGAGGAGGAAAGTTCAGGTCTTAGTTTTGTGATTTCTGTACTCTAGGGACTTCTTAGAATCAAGGTGATGACTGAAAGGTGAACCAAATGCCTACATTTTCGCAGAGCCAAAGGAACAATTTGGAATTTTTTCAAAAGAAAGTTGAGAAAGAAATCGTTTATGTGGAAAAGTTTCTATTCCCAGATTGACACTTTATTAGGATGGAATGTCTTAAAGTAGCACGTGTGGGAGGTAAAAAAAAGTCTTTTGGAAACAGGAAATTATTTAAGATAAGAAGTTAAATGAGGGCACTTCCCATAGCCCCAGTCATAAGGTGCTTCCCACATGATTAAGACGGTGTTCAACCTTTGGAAAGATCAATGGTCCAGTGTTCTTAACTTGCTTTATTTTTTTAAACTCAAGGAGTAGATTTCACTTTTTTTTTGATTCAAGATTATGTAATAGCCTATTAACAAGAAAGATAATTCTTAGACAGATGAAGAATGAGATGGACTCAATTACTTAAATAATGTACTTTTTAGCTGATGAGAAAGGGCATTCTGCCAATTTGTACTTGAGACTTTAGGGAAAATGATCTTTCTTACTCAATATAATCTTTTTCAAGATTCCTTGACTATGAGAAAAAGTTTCTGAAAGATTAAAAATAGAGACTTTTAAAAAATATATAAAAGATGAGTCGATAGCTGAATTGTTTTTAGTCTCTCCTCCTTCGTTGTTCTGGAAAGCACCGAATGAATATATCCATCTATTGGGGAAAAAAAATGCCAAGAAATTGCTATTGAAATCCTGAAATCTAATTAAAAAAAGAATTAAGGGACTATAAAACTGTTTTGGTTTGCTCTCTTTGATGTCTGATGTTTCAGCTTGACTTCTTTAAGTGGGATTACATGTACTTTATTGATATTCAGAATATTTTTTGCTAAATTCACAAAAATCAAATAAAATCATCAAAATTCATCACATCTGTGAGACCAATATAAAATGATCCTCAGGGGAAGAAATTAATGAAATGAATAACCATGAATAATAACTTGCCTTCTGATAGATTTGCTGCCAGTGCTATAAAGGTGAGCTGCATATAGGTACAGAGCCATATTTGAAAGAACCCTGCGGGTATTTCTTCATCACTCGATTTATCCAGTCAAGGCTAGTTATAATTTCCTTTGCATTTATTCTGTAGCTTCTTTATCTTTATTTATCTCTGAATTGTTGAACTGAAGAAACAGGAGATTCTCTTCATTGCATCAAAAGTAGCACCCAGTTGAACTGACAAAAAGTGACATAAAGAGAGGAAATAATTTTTGCTAATTTTAATAGATCTTTGCTGGTAATAATCAAATCAATGCAATACATTCCCCTCTTTATACCTTCCCCCCTGCCATTTACTCATGTTTTTGAGTGAATAATAGGCTTAGTCTTTGACCTTGGGCAAGAAAGATCACTTCTCAGCTAATAAATAGCTATTGGTAGCAATTTCCCTTCATGAGAGGGAAAGTTCTTTTAAACCAATAGCAAAGGAGAAAATGTAACTTAGCATTGCAATTATCTGACTTCTTCTGATGATCTCTTTTTGGCATATATCCACGTATTATAAATTCTTTTCTAAATTCATAACTCAGCTCCCATTTTCTCATTTTATGTAGCTAATATCCTCACAATATCTCAAGTACTCTTCACTCCCTCAGTCACTTCCAGGAAAAAAAGGGCAATTATGGTAAAAAAAAAAAAAAAAAAAAGAGAGAGAGAGAGAGAGTATTCTTTAAGGAAACTAATCAGTTAGATGGTGAAGAGATTTAAAAGCAAATTTAAAGACTTAGAAAGTAATAAAAAAAAAGAAATCTTTAGAAATAAGTATTGCATTGAATATTGTTTTAAAGTACTTAAATTGAATTAAGGGAACGGATTAATCAGTAGAGTGTATTAAACAGAACCAACTAACATGATTCCAAGTTTGAAGATGAATTAAAATAAAAGCTGCAAGGCCAATCTTTATTTGTTTGGAGAGTTTCAAACTAAGGAGAGGCAACTGTAAAAACATCTGCAGTCAGCTGGAACTACATTTCCATCACCACAGGGCAGCTGAGATTCATCCAACCATCTCTTCTAGGACATCAAAAAAAGATGAGCTTAATCGCTTTAGCCCTGGCTGGTTAAATAGTTAAGTGCAGGGCTGTGTCTTACTGTGTCTGATGAAAAACAAATGATTTTGTGATGGGATTGAAGAATAGCATCCTGATAGGACTTCTCTTTCTGACCCTTCCTGGGTGTGCAGCATGAAAGATGGTCGACAAGATATTCCCGCTCTCACTCTTCAGCCTCATGGCAAATAGGAGATGCTTTTATAAACTATGCATAAGAAACTTATTCTCCAAGTGAGAAGACATGCCATTTTAGGGAGAAATGAAGCTTCTAAATTGAAGCTAGGTAGTAGTCTTTTGAATTTAAAACTGAACAAAGTACTGTCTCGTGAGACAAGCTAGCTTCATCATAAATGTAAAATTTATTGATCTTACTTATTTTGTTAGAAATGAATCCCTACTACCTTATTGACCATTTCTATTCCATTTTTAATTCAATGCTTTTGTAGTTGTAATTAGAGTTGTGCGTGCCTTCTTACAGTTTATTCCTCCCAGTTTTCTAATATGATGTCCCTCCACAGTTTCTTTCCTTATACAATGGCTAATTTTGAAAAGATAACTACATGAAACATGTCAGAAATTTGGAGCAGCCATCACCATTGAAGTGCTATAAGAGAAAACACTTTACCTTGTGCCAATTCATTTCCTCAGACCTGTTACTCTCCAAAGATGTTTTTTTTCCTCACTTTTTTATAATACTGTTAGCTACTTCTTTTTAAGAGGCAACATCCTTTTATTGTATGTGATTTGGAACTTTCTACCTACTTTGGTATAATTATTTCATACTAATGTTATCTTTTCTTGTTTTTTTTTTCCCCACTGACTACAATTATTTATTTCCATTATTTCATTCTACCAGTTTTTCTGTAAAAGGAAGAAAAGAACCATCATTTGTTCATTTTAGATATTTTTCTCCTTATCACAGATGGAATGGAATATAAGAACTTACCTAATTTCCTTGGATACAAAGGTAAAGTTCATTGTGAAGAATTCTGAATGAATCCAAAAGAGAGAAAGAAGAATTTTCAATTTTTCATTAATAGGAGACAAAGTGTTTAAATAAATAGCATCTCTAAAGCAAAAGGTACCTGGACCCATGGATGATTTCAGGATCTCTGAAGTTCCTAAAGCGGAAGGAAGAATCTATTAGTCATATACATTTGCTACAAAAACTTTTCATCGGATTCTCAAATGATCCAAAAAGATTCAAAGTAACTATACGCGGAAATTGATTCAATCTATTATTTTAAAGAAATACATTGAACCCTGAACAGAATCTCAGAAAACATAATTATGTGAGTATATCCTACAATATTCCATGACATAGATATACAGTCGGTTACATGCACAGGGATTGGATGGCAAATGTTTCTGGCATTGATTACCTATGAAAAAGTCACCAGAGTCCTATTTGCAGGATGATGCAATTGGCTTCTTCAGAGAAGCAGGGAAGACACTTAGAAAGGTACATACCTCAGAACTATGGAAGTTTAAAATTCTAGTCTTATGAACTAAGAGTAGGACAAAGCTGTCATAACACTCTATAGGAGACAAGAGAAGGGTGGACATATGGATATAGGGACTGCCCCTACATAGACAATGACCTAGAAGATATCTGAGGTGGCTTGACGCTATCCTTGGATATTGATTCTCTGTACTCACAGATCACATGTTGGTTGCACTCTAAATCTCTTTATTCACTCCTATGAGGACTTTTCCTAAGTTGTTCAGAAAATCTGAGGATTGTAAGAAAAGGAGTATTGCGACAGATATTAAAAGAATCATGTTCACCGTGCGGTGATCTGATAATATATACTTTAATATAAAAAACGTTTGGAGAAAACCTTTCCCTTCTTGCCAATGATGCAAGAGGAGAAGGAGAAGGAGGAAAGAGAAGGAAAGGGGGCGGGGAATGCAGTGGTGGGATTCTTTTCTGGGTTTGAAATATCTGAGAGTAAAGCAAGTTACATTCAGACCCCAGGTAGCAGAGTAAAATATGATCTCCACAGTAAAATCGCTGTGCGAAAAATACGAGAGAAAAATTCTAAGTAAGGAAAAGGAACAAAATATTCTCTGGGTGGGATTTCAGAGCCTAACATAGTAAGCCTCACATTTTTTTTTTATTACTTTAACCATGGCCAAACAAAGATTTCAAATAGAGATAAAGGGAGGGAAATATGGATGGATACATAATCTTACTAGGCAAAATACATGGTTATAGAAACTCATATTTTATTTACATGTGCATAAACAGTAATAAATAAGTGATTACATTTATAATTAGTCCTATTTCTAATTCAAATTTATAGAATATATGTGTGAATGCAGGAACTTGTTGATGGTAACTGAAGATTAATAATAGATCTGTATAGCTTCTCAAAAAAGAAATTTGTCTTGCCTTCAAAGACAACAACCAGAAGACAAAGAAGTGAAAATGTTTGAATACAGACAAATTGGATTTAATTAAGGTAAAAAGAAGATAAAGAGAGAAAGCAAATAAAGCTTTTTTTTCCTCTTCAAAGATTTGTCGACACAGAATATTACTATGAATAGTGGTTTCCACAGGTATCACATCACATAGATCAGATGACATGCTGGTGTGGAGCAGCCACTATCTGATGAATTCGATGCTAATGACATCTTCCTCATTTTTATGCTCTAAGTGTTCCATGATATTGTGACTATTTTCCTAGGCCTTTAGGTAGAAATGGGTCCCAGAGTCAGTCACAGCTGACACATTTTTAAAGTTAGTGTATTATTTGTGACAGAATCCAAGCTTTTACTTACTACTTGTATTTGAAAGAATTATATTTGAGAAAGGATATATTATAGCTAAGAAAGAAAATATTACTAATACATTACTGATAACAACATGGTTAGTTAACCACAAAAACAATTAAATTAGCAAGCTTGAGCTTTAGGTTTCCCATTAGAACTGTCATTTTTCAAAATGCATTCCTTAGATAAAATAATATTGATAGCAATAATAATAATGATAAGTGATTGTTAACAGCACCACTAGTGATTAAAAACAAAAACAAAAACAAAAAAAAAACAAAGAAAAACTCATAAGGACCCATTGATTTAGGAAATGTTGCAAAATTTTTTGACCAGAGTTGGACACAGAAAGGAAGATGTCTACAAATCTACTTGGCCAATCCCAGAGTGCTGTCTAGCCAGGACATGATTACAGTTGGCCCTGGTGACCATACAAAGGTCTAGCTATATCTCCTAGTGGGAAGGAAGACAGAAAGGCCCTGGGTCCTTATAAAACTAAACAAGGAATTAGGAGGAGTCCATTTCACTCCTGCAAGGGGATTTTATCACAGCCTGAGATAATTCTTGTCATTATACTCTAACAGCAAACAAATTATATAAGTGTCAAAAATTTTAGTTAAATTTATTTAAAGTTTTAATTTATTCAAAATTTTAATTTGGTCTACTTTTAACATCTTATTATTCTCAAGTAAAAGCCATCAGATTCCTATGTATTAGTTCAAGACACAATGTTGATTATTTGTCACCTCACAAAGTCTAGTATGAAAAATATTCTTACAGCTGCGAATATATTAAGTGAGTCTAACATACTTCCCCAAGGTTTCACCTTGTTGGCTGTGCTTTATTACCCATTCTCACAATACCTCTTTTGAACACCAAATAGTGAATGTAAGATCCTAATATTTTGGAGTGAAGGAAATGAGGCAGCAATGTTTGAATATTTAGATAGAAATGACGATGTCAAATCAGCTTGTTATAAAAGTGATGGGCTTATGACATAACTGTAGTTTGTTATTATAAGTTAGTATGAGGGACTGACTACCTCGGCTTCTTTAAGTTAGACACTGAAAGTCAGAAACTCCTAATTGTAACTTTAATTATTAAATATTCGACATGTACCAGACTCAGTGCCATTTTCCAGATGAGAAAATGATAAACTTTCACTTTGTAGAATTAAATAAAAACTCAAACTTGGACCACTCTCATTCCAAAATTTTTTTCTTTTAACAACTGTGGTATGGATCTTTAAGATTCACCATGTTTTTTGTTTTGTTTTGGTTTGATCAAATGGTCTAAAATTCTGCTATCAGCATTGTTATAGAAACCTCACAAAATTAAGTCTCCCTGGTTTAGTCTGATATACAATTTTTCTACATAGTACTATCTGGGATAACTATGGAAAAGATATTATTTGTATTGTATTAATTTTAATGAGAAGATAAGATTTTTATAAAATGCTAGAAGTACAATGGTGAGCACAACCTAAACTTTGCTCTTGTGAAGATTTTGTAAAATGCTGGAGGAGATAGAAATGTGAGCAAATTATTCTATTAATGCAAAAGGCTATCATGGAACTCTGTATATGCTCATAGAAAAACAAGTAGAAAACAAGGTAGAAAAATAGAACATAAAAAGCAAGTGAGGGCCAGGCTAACGGCTTGAAGACATTTAGGAAAACTTGATAGAAGAGTTAACATTTAGACTGAATCTGGAAAAGACAAGAATATTACCTTAGAAGGAATGTCAGACAACACTCTATGCAGATAGAAAACAGAAAACAGTCACTGAAAAGGAAAGTGAAGATGTGTAATAATATTATAGCTAAAACTTGAACATTTATTCTGAACTAGCCGCCAGTTCTAAGGACTTTAAATATTGACTATTTAATCCTCCCAATAACCAAATAAGGTAAGTACTGTTTGCCCCATTTTACAGATGAGAAAACTTGTAGAAATGTAACTTGCCCAAGTTTAAAAAACTTGTAAGTGGTGAGTGAAAAATTTGACCTAAACCGATACTCTCCAGAGCTCATACAAAGTGTTTAATGAGTTACGAGTTGGCATGACCAGAAATTAGATACATATGGAGAAAGAGTATGTCCAGATTCGTAAAGAAATGATATGATAATGCCTTGTTTCATCTTCTAAGCTAAGGAATTTGGAACTTATCAAAATGTTGTTGATGGAGTACTATTAAAGAATTTTAAACCGAGATAATTAACCCCTTTCTTATTTGCTTGAGAATACGCTGTGGCACTTGCCGCTGCAGCATTTACCCCAAGATAACTCGAGGATCACAGTCCTAACCTTACCCCCAGAGTTTGCCAGGAACTATCCCACTTTTATTATTATTTTCGCATTGCTCTAATATATCGACAGTCTTGGGAAACAAATGACGTCATTCTATTTATAGCATTCTGTTTTTAGTAGTTTGATCACTGAAAATGTCAAATCTTAGAAAATGTAGCATTCCTATGTGTTATGGTAAATGAACGCTGGCAGAGTTGTACTTTTTTTTTTATCTAAACGGGAAAAGGGTCAAATGTGTTTTAGAAAAATTGCTCTGGCAACTTATGTAAATTGGATCAAAAGAGGGTGAGAAATTAGAGGGTAATTTCAATGGAAAAATCAACAGGACGCTTATCTGAGAAAATCCCCTAAAATTCATCCAGCCCAATTACCGCCTTCGTATACTGAATGAGAACCAAGAAGCCATAGCTTTAGGAGAGGACATTCTGTGGTTGTGTCGCTTAGAACTCAGATGAGAGGTCTGGGCTGGAAATAGGACAGTCACAGAGGGTTGGTGATTGTGCTTATTAAGATCACCGAGTGAGAAGTGAGAAGAAAAAAGGTTTATTTTTGTTCCTATTCCTCTGCTCACCTATTTTTATACTCTCCTATTCTCTCTCTCTCTCTCTCGCTCTCTCTCTCTCTCTCTCTCTCTCTCTCTCTCTCTCCCCATCTCCCTCTCCTTCTCTCTCCCTCTCCCTCTCCCTCTCTCTCTCTCCTCCTCTCTTCAACTTCTGAGCATCCCCATTTATTTCCCAAAATAAAATAAACAAAAATGACTCTATATCGCTTTCTAGCTCCCACCCTTTTTAGCTTTCTTTCTCTTCTCAGCCAAGCTGCTTGAAAGTGATGAAAGTGACATATTCATTCCCTTCCTTCCCTTCCTCACCTCCCATGTATTTTTCTACCAAGTACCATCTGCTCTCTGCCTCCAGGACTCCACAGAAATGACTCTAGCAAAGGGTAGTAAAGATGTCTTTATCGTCAGAGCTCCTAGACACTTTTCAGCCCTTATCTTCCTGGATCTCTCTAATCACTCAGTATTTAAGAAGTTTCTTTGGCCAAATATCAAGGGAGAGAGTGCCTTCTTTTTCCCAAAGTACGAATGTATTAATTAGTTTTTTTTTTTTTAATTAAAGCAGCAATGAATGGATTCTAAAACTCCAAAGAGAGACCTTGATTGTTTTTTAACCAACCCCATTTATTTTGTGGAAATATTTAAACACAGTTTTCTCCACTCTTTGCTGATGATATTGCTGTCGTTGAACTATTTCATAATTTAGGCAGAGAAAAATCTGCCTAAGAAATTCATCCATAGTCAATCTCCGCAGACATAGCCTCATAAGTGCCCTCCCCTCAGAAGGCCACCGGCATCCCTATTTCACTTTTGAGATGATTCACAATGATGTGATGTGTTGCAACCTTTTTGGGGGGCCCTGAGAGGGGGTTTCCTCTATACTTTAACAGAAATAGTATGAAGAAACAAACATGTAAAAAATTCTCAAGCCTAGACCAATAGATACAGACTGAAGAACATTCCTTCTCACAGTATAATTGATACAAATTGTCTATAGAGAATGTAATGGATCAAGCCTCATAACTCCATGCTCTTTTAGCCAGAGTTTATCAATTTCTGATGAAGTTTCCATTAAAAGATACACTATTCTGTAAAAAATGACTCCCTGTGTGAAGATTTTATAAGGATTCACTGACACAATTTATGACACTATTTTCTTGTGGTTCTTCTTCTACATTATTTTTTTCCATCTCTCCTCTCCATACCCTTAAAACTGGTATTCTTTGGGGTTTTTCTCTTGGCCCACTGGTCTCCTTTATCTCATCTCCTTTGGTGATACTGACATTCTCAAGGTTTTGACACATCCGCAGTCCTCAGATTCACAACTCCTTCTCTCCTGCTGTGCTCAGAGCCATCACCTTCAGAATATAGATATCTGGATGTACCACAAGCTCAATACCTCAAACTCAACACATCTTCAGCTGAGTTTATGATCTACTCAATTTCAACAAAATTGATGACTCTTAATATTTTCCCAATCTTAAATATTATTACTACCAAAAAGTCGATCACCCAAGCCAGAAATTTTAGAGTATACCTAGGTTACCCCCTCAAAATGAACACTCAGTGAACTATGCCCCGGATCTCCAGTGATCTTCCTTCCTCACAAATGTAAATTTCTCACTCTTTCGGGGATCGACTTTTGATTTTCAAGTGAGATGGCCAGGAGAGGCCTCCAAGACCATTATCCTGTGCACCCCTCCAGAACAGTGAACGTTTTCTTAAGGATAATCTACACAACATTTTTATACCCTTATATCTGAAAACTTTCAAACATAATGTAAGAAAAATTTGAACAAAAGTTATTGGATACAATATACATAATCTGTTGATATAGGCCAAAGCTTATAAAAGATTAAAACTGGTTTCAGAAGAAAGCAAGTAAGAAATATGACACCAGGAATATCCATTAGAGAATAAATACTGAAACCTGTAGTTAAACTAGTAATTTGTCTTCTACATGGCTTGTTTGCTTCTACTATTAATCTGATCAAATCCATAGATACAATATCAATTACTTTACCAGGAGGAAAAAATTCTCTCAGCATGTATTCCATTTAACCAACACATCACCCTGAAGCAGAACCTCCCTGGGACATTTCCCAATATCTATGCATGCCAAATTAAACTATCTGGTTATCTTATTTTGATTCTTTGTATCCACTATAAAAGAACCCCCTACTCCCCTCCACAAAAAACAAAAAACAAAAAACAAAAAACAAAAAACATTGTAATTGAACAAACATTTAGGATGGTAGAAAGAAGAATATGCCTCCCATAGGTGACTTGTTTCAGAGCTATAAATAGGATTCAATTGCCTATGTAGTATCTGTGACTTTCAGTTTCCAAATCAGCAAAACAGAAATTGTGTATGTCTAGAACTTATCCAGTCTGAGAACCTACTTACTATTTGGATAATTCCACCGGTTTTAAACTTTGGAAATATTTTAATGAAACTCAAACCTTATGAGAACTGCCTATTGTTGATGCAAATGAATATAATTTAGTTTTCAACTGATCAAAATCATTAATTCACTCATTAGATCTATAAATTGGCCATCAATTTTCCCAAGGGAAAATGATTCACACTGTATAATTATGACTCTCAAATAAAAATTGAGTTTTCTTTCCATAGATTCAACTGTTTTGACAACTCTGAGTTCCCCTGGTAAAGTCTCCATTAAATTTATATCTTTCTCTCCCTGTGACCTCTGAAATCTTCTAAACTGTAGAAAAAGAAAAGAAAAGAACAAACAAACAAATAACCCAAAGTGTCTTTTACATATAAATGCATCTTAGGACTGACTGTAGCTGTGGTTGTGAAACGGGCTTCATCTGTCAGCTCTCGATTGCAGGAGGTTTTCTCATAGACAATGAGCTCCTCGGGGGAACTTGATTTTAGAGTGTAAATTAATAATCATTTTCCAAGGATAGCACCTTGGAGATTTTAATAAGTTATCCATTATATTGCGTATTATATTTCACAATAAACTAATCCAAAAAAAGCAAACTTACAAAACAAAACAAAAAAAACATTTTTTTTTTTAGTTTGTACACACAGAAGCAAATCAACAATTGTAGTGACTATCTTTTTAAAATACAAAGCACCCATATGTGTTGTCTAAGACAACTTGTTGAGTTTTTCAAGTATTTCAAACTGAGAACTGATTCTATGTAGGGCAGGTGTCTCTAAAATCCTAACTTGTTGGGGTATATGCTGACGCTTGCTCAGAAAAGCTTAAGTGAGTGTTTAGTGAAACTCAAAATAGTAACATAAACCTTGACTTTTTTTTAAGACTTCTGATTCATCTCAAATGGATCCTCAGTATTTTTTATAACCTACATTTAGGGTGGTGGATAATGCGCTGGTGATAAAGCTTTTTATTAATAAATAATTCAGTAGCCAGAGAGTGTAAAAACATCATTTGTATTGTGGCTGAGTGCTTTGTTTTCTAATTATGAAGCCACTGGAAGGCCTGACACTCCAGGCTGAGTGATTTCACCAGGTTTGTTCTGTGGTTCCCCATTGTCGCCCTTGAAAAAAACATTCCCACAGAGCTGGCTCAAAAGACAATAAACATCTTAAGTAAAAAGAAATGACATAATATTCAGCACTGATAAGGGGAGCTTTTCCCAGGGGCTGCGTGGGACTGCCTAGGAGGGTCCCCGAGGCTGCAGTCTGCACTGGGTGCCTGGAAGGAAGTCTCCACACGGGAGGTTTACAGGGGCCTGGGGCAGACTCTGCACAAAGAGCCAGAAGTGGGCAGGTCTCTCCCTGCCTCTGTGAAAATCAATCCAAGGAAGTCTGATGCCATGGAGCAGTTTCCTGTCCGCTGTGTGGGAAATTTAACTGAGTGCAAACGGCCGGCAACAATGGGACAATATATTATAATAAACAGGAAAAATAGCATTGGCCACAGAAATCAATGGCTGGAGTTCATGAGGCATTCATAAGATTGACAAGTGAATAAATTAAAAGCAAAAGGTTAGGACACTGAAAGAGAAGTTAATTTTATGTCTGCCCTGGAGCTCCTTTTTTTCAGACTCAAATTAAGACTGTGTATAATAAAATGAACATAAAGTCTTAGATGTACAAAAAAAGGCTTCATTAAGACCTACATCACCAGAAAACCAGAGATTCTTTTATAAACTTCCCTATGCAGTATAGTCATTGCTCATGGTGCATTAATAACCCCCTCGACAGCGTGACCAAAGACTTATTTAAATGAGTTTCTTGCTTTAAATAAACCTGCTCTCAGCAACCAACTGTTCATCCAGGAAGTGATGTGACACCCCAATACACTGAAGAAATTTACTCAACCAGAACTGGATGGAGATGTGTGCAACTCAGCTATTTAATTTAAAGAATCTGAAGAACAGCCACATGAGACTCCTCCAACCCCCCAAATAATTATAAACAGAATATAACCAACTCTAAAACAGACTTGCATTAAATAAACAATAATCAATTTATTTCCATGACATAGTAGCTTCCCTTTTTAAAGTTTTAAAGTTTATTTGGCTTTTTTTTTTTAAATAATAAAATGACTTTAATTAGAGTTCACCACTGAACCTTAGTTTTGTAATAAAGTGCTTGACACACCAAATTCTTTTTCCTAATTACTACTAAAGGCAGAGTGTTGTTCAGTAGACAAAGCAATAGGCTGAGGATTTTGAGACAATTAATTCTAATCCAGGCTTTGCAACTAACTTTCACTCCATTACAGTTCCTTTGACAATTAGACATGAATCTACTTCATAGTTTATGAGCATTTGTTTTAAGTTATTACAAAGTATGAAATAATCTGATGACTGCTGCTAGTAAGCAATTCGACATACTATTTAGAAGCTATATCTAAAGTGTGCCTTGCAAGTCTTGTTGGGCTTCAAAAATATTTGCCTGTGTTATTTGTTTTACTCTTTGATTTTGGACTAAGATTCTTTCTTTAAATAGCAAGGATTGCTGATAGGGTCTAATATTTTTTGAAAGTTATATGATTCACTCTTTAATCAATGTAATTAATCCAAGAATTTCTAGTCTCTTAATAATAGTCTTCAGCACATTAAAGCAGAAAGATAATACCAGAGAATCGAACTGTTTCTACTCTGAAATAAAATGTCCACTATATATTTAGGATGCTATACAAAGGTTAAGAAATAATATTCTTCATTCTACTTATTATTTCAAAAGTGGGAACAGCCTTGTTATTATTATTATTTTTTTTAGTTTTGCCCAGAAGGAGAGAAATTATTTGTTTAAAACTAATCCAACCTCATTCTTAAACATTCATTTCAGTTCAGCGGCTGGTAAAATACAACTGAAGTAGCCAGCAGAGGGCAATATATAACAGTAGAAGTAGCCTTTGAAAGGTAAATCCTATTAGTTCTACCAGAAAAAAAAAAAAAAGCCCAGAAAAAATTATAGTTTTACATGAAGCAATTTCTGACCAAAGAAACAAAAATTCTGGCATAAAAATATATGTTAAAATGCAGTAGGAGGACTTCAAGCCTTCCTGGAAAACCCACCGGGTTTTGCTGATATTCCTCAGGAAACCTAACCTTCACACTTGTGACTCCATTTTGTCTCTAAGCGAGCCAAAAATAGTAATTGACTTCTTCATCTCAGCTTTTTGTTTAATTTAGATTCGATCCCACTGAGCAGCAAAAATGTCCATGACTATGTTCTGAAGAGAACCCAGAGTGCTTTCAATAAATGTTAACAAGCATTAGCGGGGGCCTGCTGCCAGAGGCCTAGCTGGCCAGCGTGAGGGATGCAGCCTTCTTCCCCACGCAGAGCTTTTGGCCTGACTTTACATCTTCGTCTCTGCAGGAGGGAGTAACACGTTCCCTCCTCACAGTGTGCATTCTTCCTCATCTCTCTCCGCCTTTCTTCCTTCTCCACGTCTTAGGTTTCACATCTTCACTCGAGTACCCGGAATCACTAGAACATTTTGAGTGATGTGAAAAGATTCCAAGGAAAGCTCCAGTCCTCAAGCTGTATCTCCAGTTTGGTCCTCTGGGTCTTGTACATCTTTTAATAGAGACATTGAAATTATAAATAGAATGCTTTCATTCGGAGCTCAGGCGTTGGCCCTCCTGTCTCTCCTCCTTCAATGTGTCCAAGGCCAGATTTTTGTGGGTTCCTCTCCCACACCAGCCCCACCCTTCCTTTGACCTCTCCCCACCTCCAACACAATCACCACCACCGCCTTTACTCCTTTTTTTCTTTTTAGAATCTTAAAGCATGAAATTGAATTAATAATCATAGTGGCGTATTGGGCACTGGCTTTTCATCTGTTTTTCTGTGACCTATCCCCAGTGTTCTAGCTGCTAACTCCACTATTCATATGTCTCATTTCTTATTGCTTACATTTTTTTTTTTTTTTGTCTTTTCCTTAGGAAAGCAAAGGGCAAAGGCAAAGACTGACTATTAAAATAATAACGATAATAAGGCTGGACATGCTACTCAGGGTCTGAACTAAAGTCAGCACAGGCATTATATAACTCCCAGAACTCCAGTCAATCAATTTCACTTGTGTGAGTAAGACCTTGGTAATTTGAGTAATGAGTGGGCTCACTTTTTAAAATTCATTGTATTATGAAAAGAAAAAAAAAATAGTTTCTAAGCAGCTGCATCTCCCACTGAAATCGACATGAACTCTAAGTGCTTAACTCAAAGGTGTTTCTTTCTTCTCTTAAGGGAATTTAACACTTTTTAAAAATGGAATGTGAGTATACTGGATGGCACGTTGGTTTGTACTGAAAGATGAAATGTAACCAGCATTTTCAAATATTTCCAATTAGAAAAGAATAAACGTAAGAATTCTTATTTTTAAAGAAATACATGTTGTTATCTTAGTTATTCATGTTTAATTTTAAAGAGTGTTTTTAAAAGCTAATTAAGGGTCACAAGATCTTCAAGGTAATCCAGAATCTTAACATTTTCTACATCCCATTGTCTCAACTTGACTCAATTTTAGAAAGATTTCACTCTGAAAAAGGAGATTCCGTAGGTAACTCCATGAACAGACTCTACCTTTGAAAGAAAATCCTCTGTTGACAATGGCATTTCTTCTCTCTTTCCAAAATGAAGAGCCTAAATTCACATTCGACTGCAACCAATGTGATTTTGCAAATCATTACATCCTTTTATATCAACATTTCTACTATGGTCAATATTCAGAGGCTTGATAATTATTTTTTTTTTAATTTCAATATTTTGTTTTCATCCATATCAGTGAAAACATGCTACTTCTCAATGTTGAGTCTGAGATTTATGGGAAGGGACCTTAGGAAGTGTCTGGCACTGGCTCAGAGATTGAATTTAAGGCCCGCCTCTGAAGAAATCCCATCAACAAAATGTCTGGAAAGCCTTCATCCTTCATTTTCAAAATACCCCATTGATGAAGAACTCATTATTTGGAAAAAGGTCCATTCTACTCTTAATATCATGGTAAGACAATTTATCTTTATATTAAACTTAGCTCATGATTTCTGTTCATTGATCCTAATTCTGACTTCTTGGCACATATTGGGGTGGGGGGCAGGGAAGGAATCAAAACACTTTTATGTAATTGTATTTGAATAGATTTCTCATGTCTTCTTGAAAGTTCTTTAGGCTAAACAGTGCTGGCACTTCTGTCATTCTTCATAAAGCATCGTAGCAAACCCCTTCAGCATCCCAGTCTCATTTTTCAGGATGTATGCTTGTAAAATGTAGCACTAGAAATTGAACACAGTCTCTTGGGTGTGTCCCAAACAGTGCCTGATGGGATGTCTTGTTTTGCTTTATTAGTATTCTCTAACTTTTGAGTGTACAAGAATTACCTAGGGAATTTATTAAAAATAGATGCTCTAAACTCTCTTCCCGACATTCAATTTTTTAGGAGCCCAAAAAAAAGAAAAAAGAAAAAAAAAAAAAGCCTAGGTTTTATGAAGAGGTATTCTTCATTCTACATATTGAGAAACCTTTTCTTAGGGGGTTGACTTTTTTAAAAATCCGGCCTCAGATCTTATTTCTTTTGTTGACCATACTATAGGCTCACATTATATCACAATGAATCTAAACAATAGGTCTCACACAAATTCTTATCAGAGTCTCTCATCCTGTAATTAAGTTTTAAGGCTGAAATTCATGAAAATGTATTTATCCCTATGTAGCATTACCAAATAAAACACAGGAAGCCCAGTTAAATTTGAATTTCAGATAAATAACAAATAATTTCTTAGCGGGACATAGTTACACTAAAAGGTTACTCATTTGTCAACTGAAATTCAAATTTAACTTGGTGTCCTATATTTTTATTTACTAAATCTGATCATCTTAACCTAATAAACTAGTTGTGATTAGATTTGATTTTTTTGTTTAAGCCTACTGTGATCATTTTGGATCCTAATTCTGCCTTCAAATATTTTTCATTCTCACAAATACTGTTCCTGTTTCTAACTGTCCAGTTACACTCCCGGTTCAATGAGCCTCGTTCCCAGAGACAGGCTCAGAGCTGATGTTTGCTCACCCATTGTAAAGAAAGATCTGGAACTGTATCTCACACAAGTGATTATGTACAAAGTTTCCATCTTTCTTCTCTATCTTCAGCCTTCCCCAAAGTCCAAGCTGATTAGCTTGTTTTTAGCTAGAGCATAAATAAAAGCACAGACAGATGAGAATCTGAAGGCCTGAGTTCAAATATGGGCTTTTCTATTTATGACCTGTGCAACCTCAGGCAATTAATAGACTTCTCTGGACCTCAGTTTTTTTGTGTTATAAAATGGGGATACTTAGGGTCATTATGGGAAGGTAATGAGATGATACAGAAAAAAGTCTCAAGCCTGTGCTTGACAATGCCTCAAGAATAATTGTTTATTCATGAATTTTTAACTAATTATGAGAACTTCAAGTTTAAAATTAGCAGAAATAAGCACATGGATCACTCCCCATGTCTCTTGAAGTCATAAAAGTATATAAAAAATAAACTCATGACTATAAAGAAAAAAAGATGTGTAAAATATCAGGTGGGTACTAGACTTACCAGGGTGATCATTTCAAAACGTGTATAAATACCTAATAACTATGTTGTACACCTGAAACTAATATAATAATGTGTATCAACTGTAATCAGAAATACTTTTTAAAATGTTAATTAGATGTAGTCATCTTTTATAAAAATTGGAAGATAAAAAATAAAGAAGGGAAGTCATCATCAGATATATGTTACTAGAAGACATAAAGCCAAGCCTATGGTCATATGAAACAGAAATAAGGGAACACAGCCCAGAATACACTCCTCTGTGAAGAGGATGAGGGGAAGGTAGAGTGATTCTGTGTATCTGCACCTAGAGGCTGTAAAACAATAGAAAATTGTCAGATAAAGAAGAAAATGAACAAAAACAGTATGGCTAACAATAGGGCGACCACGTGAATATTTATTTTCACTGAAGATATTCCATGTACAGGTAACCAAGGATTTATTGCCAGTAAAAAATAGGAAAAACAATGTGGGTGCTGGCAGCCCAAAGTAAATCTCTACTTGTTCTGACGTTTTCTGTGGGGTTGAGGGAGAAGCTTGAGACTCTCTGCCCATCCACAGAAAGAGAAGCCAGCTAAGAAACAGGCTGTTACCATATTTAAGGGGTTTCCAGTTAGTCTGCCCCCACAGAAATGAGAAGCCTGAAAGTGTGTATGTGGAGGTGAACTTTTTTGCATTGTAGCAGAGAAAACTCCAACCAGCTCCACAATCTTCATTCTTACAAAGGAGCCAATAATCAAGAAAGAAACTCGTCAGTATGAAAAAGCAAAACAGAGAAAAACAAAAAGAAAAACTGAACCCAGAAAAAAAATGCATAATTAAGAAACTAAAGAAACCTTAAAACATAAAAAGGAAAACTTTTCATTGTTAAAATAAGAGAAATTTGAGAAGACATTCTATTTATAAAATAGAAACAGGATTCTATGAAAAAATGACAGTGAAGACAGGTGAGAATTTTCATGTGATTGATTAAAAAAAAAAACCCTAATAAACAGAACAGAAAATAAAATCTAGAAAATCTCCCAGAATGGAAACAACAAAAAGAAATAGAAAATAAAAAAGAACATATGCAGCACAAAGGACAAATCCAGGAGGTGTAATATTCAAATAATATATCTAATAAACTGAGGGGAAAAAAGAAGGGGTTATAAAGACAAAATAGGAAAAGAATTCCCCAATTCTAAAAATAAGTCATCTGTATTTAGATCAAAAGAATCTAATGAATATAAAGCAAAATGGATGCAAAAAGACTCATGCTGAAGTATAGCCTCATGACTTTTCACAGAGCAAAATTAAGAGTCTCAATGCTTCTGTAAGGGGTAGCAGTGGTAACCAATCAAAGAACAAAAAAGAAGCTTCTATCGGATATCTTATCAGAAACACTGGTGAAAGGAGATAGTGGAAAAATGTCTTTAAAATCTAATGGAAAATTATTTGGGACTCAAATTATACATCAAATGCGAGATGCTAAGCACCTTTTCAAACATTCGGTGATCCATAAATTTTACTTCTATAGACACTTCTCTGAAAAGTTTTGCCAGAAAAAGCAGGTGGGGAAAAAAACACACACACAAAAAGATAAATCTGTGAGATTCAGGAAACTGTGGATCCAAACAAAGAGAAGGGAAAATGAAGTCCTAGGATAGGAGCAAGACAAGTGCAGGGCAGATCTAGAAAGAAAATGGTCCACATAGTATCATTAAGGAAAAGGCATATAATTACAAACTTCAGGACAAGGGAAAAACTCTGTAAGTCAATTGTGGTTCAATTAGAAAACAAATTAATTATAATAGCAAAGACTTGTGTAAAGCTTACTCTATCCTAAATACTTTTGAATCATTTTGTGTATTCCGATTAATTTCCCCTTACAAATAAATGAGCATTATCCATATTTTAGATATGAACTGAAGCATGAACAGTTTAAATAACTTGCCAAAGTCCCAAAGCTAATGAGTGGCAAGTCTGGATGCTGGCCCTGGCAATATGATTCTAGATCTTATGCCCTTAACCACTGTATTCTATAGCCTATCTAAAATGGTTGATAACTCACTGATTTTTTACACTAAATGATTATTTTTGTAGAATAGGAATATATTTAAAAGTCAGTGAAAATGATTCTGGAGAAAAAAAAGGATTCTCCAGAGAAAAAGAATACAATGGCAGAAGGTAGAGTCCAGAGGATAAATAAGGGAGAAGGGGGTTGCCTTATTATGTCAGGAAGAAAGAGAAATAGAGTGAGCAGAACTGAAGGCAGATTTTTTTGTATGTTTTCCAGAAGATGGTAGAATCTCCATCTGATGGCTTGTTTTTCCTTTGTAAGTTAGGAAATGAATTCATTGACTAGGAGTGTACGACCAAAAATGTGCTCAGAGATTTATGGAAACTGGAAAGACTTTGAAATCATTCTTGTGTTGAGTGAACTAATGGTCGACTATAAGAATCCAGTAAAATTGGCAAGCAGCATTGCAGGTTAGTGATTATGAATTTAAAGTAGATCCACTCTCCCCTGATATGTGGCTTTCTCCAGAGGCACTCAACTGCCAAGGTGCAAATGAAGAAGAAAAAGATAATCGGGTCTTCCTAAGGCGAGTTTTTTTCTGTCAGACCAGTTGGAAATTAAAAAAAAAAAAGAAAGAATCAAGAGGGTTTTGGGTGTTGGAAGAATGGTCAAAGATGCATTATTAAATGTAAGCTGGATGACCAGGGAAGTGGATGAAAAAGACTGATGGGGGAAAATTTGAAAGGTCGATGGGTAGAAGTCTCAGCAAGGTACAAGAAATATTATGATGGAAATTGCTTAACGAGTTAGCAGAAGAGAGAGAAAATCTATGGTCTAATATCACTGCTTTCATAAATGACTTTGGAGGTATTTATAATTATGTTTTATAGCAAGCTGGCCAATGTGACTATGGGAGTGACAAGCTGAAATGGGGCAGATTTCAACAGAAGTGAGAGAGTCAAGGATAGATAGGTACCCACAGGTGCGGAAGTCATCCACATTGATGATAGGCCTTGGGGAAAAAAAAAAGACTTAAAACATATACAAAACCCATGTTTTTGAGATGAGAAAGTAGATAATAACAATAGGGAGAAAGAGATGGTGTTTCATATGAAATGTCTTAAACTTCAAAAACTCAGGGTTTGTTGTTGTTGCTTCATTTTTTTTTCTCAGATGGAATAGTGGAGAAGTTGTGATATGAAGGCAACAATGGGGGGACAGGAGAAAGCCAATGCCTTGCTCTGTTTCTAAAGTACCTGAAGTGTGAGAATATATACAGCAAATGTTGGGGTACTGTAGGGGAGATTATGGTCTCAGATGAGAGCTAGCTAATAATGCGAGAAGCTGGAGAGAACTGGAAGAAGAGTTTGAGTACACGAGGTGTTTGCATTAAAAAAGGCTTTGAGGGATAGATGGAAGTTGAAAACTGGGAACCAGAAAGTGGCCACAACTAAGGAAAGAAGAAAGACTACCAGGGTTTCGCCCAAGGCATTGACAAAAGAAGACCAGAGATGGGCAGTGAGTTTTGGTTGCAACAGACAGATTTGGGTGGATTCTGGGCTCGGTGTGTCTTTAAGTCACAGATTAAAAAAAAAAAAAAATAGGTATACTTCCACCTACAATGCTCTGAATTAGCACAAGTTCCAAATTTATAGAGTGTTAACTTGTAAGATTTTATAATAATCCAAGATAAAGTAAAATAATCATGGAGAAAAAAAAAAAACATAAGAAAAGTATCAGATAGAAAAACAGAATGTCAACTGAAGAAATCAATGATTCAAATTAGCCAAGTAAAAGGGAAGGAATGACATCAAAATATTAGTATTTAAGAGAAGTATGGAACATCTATTAAACTAAGAGCAGAAAGTATGTTATTACTTTAATGGTGACAGGAAACTAATGGGAAAGTCAAAGGTAATGGTAAATGTATCAATCCTCGTGTTCTAGGGGTGTAAGAAGTGATAACATATGACCATGGTATTTTCATTTCATTTAAATTCTCATCAAATAGTATCAGTGATTTACATTTAAGACAGTGACAAAGATAATCATGGAAACAATGATTTGTTGCAAATACATCTTACAAGGAAACTCAAAGTAGAGGTGATTCAAAGATTACAAAGTCTAAAAAAATAAGACTTAAGAAACTAGGCAGGATGAAGGAGTTAAAAGCATTTCTGTGGAGAGGGCTTTTCGAAAATAGCTCTATTTTATCAGCATTATGCTTAAGAAAATTAGCGAACATCCAAACATTAGTACCAGAAAAACAATCATCAGATGCAGCAGGAGCCATTGTGGTATTTGCAAAGACCCATAAATATCCCCAAGTGCTATTACTGTGACAGTGTAGGTGATGAGAGCAGGTTATTCTGACGAATAGATGGATATTCCAGACACGCTGAATTGGTTCCAGAATATATCATCAAGGGACACCAGATGACACTGGAGACAGGGGGCCTCTAAGCAATATAAAGCAAATCATAAGAAAAATGGAGTGTAATTAAAGATAACGGTCAGAGGTGTCAGAGGGCACAGAGGGGTTCAACAGGACCAGGGAGAGAGAGTAACGACAATACCGTTTTCGAGATGAGCATAGGTCACTGCAGACAATGCAAGGACACAGAGAAGAGCGAGACTCAAATTATGATGCATAGCAAATCAATTTTGAGTTATGCAATAATGGAGATAAACTGCCTGAAACAAGATTTATAATCATCAGCAATGCTACAACAAATTGTAGCAATTGTCAGGACTTTATCTTGAGGGAAACAAGAATCTGTGAGTATACATTAAACCAAATCAGCAAAAAAAATTATATATATATAGGTGATTTGATTTAATGTATATATATAAACACACATGTGTATATATCTGTGCATATATACATACATATGTATATACATATGTGTATCTATCGATATAGATAGATGATAGATTGATAGATATAGGGATATATACATATACGTATGTGTGTGTGTGTGTGTGTGTGTGAGTATGTAGAGAGAAAGAGAGAGAGAGAGAGAGAGAGAGAGAGAGAGAGAGAATGGGAGAGAGGGAGGAAACCTACCATTAAGTCCCCTTCAGTGAACATTACTGAAGTCCAGCTACATGCCAGACACTGGGCTGGGAATTGGATTCACAAAAGCCAATAAGAGACACTGAGGAGCCCACAATATAGACAGGAAGAGGGACCATGAAAACATTTAATTATTTTATAATATACAAGCAATTGTGTGTTTTAGTTACAGAGTATTCACATGTTATCATGGAAAGGTTATGTCTGGAGAGTTTTATCGTGAATGCTTTGTATTTTAAAAAATGTTTACAGAAAGATGAGGCAAAGGCGCATTCCAACAGAAGAAAAGTCCAGGGCAAAAGAAGAGGGTCAAAAATAAATAAATAACAAGAAGAAGAGGGTCGTAAAGTGACATACTGTGATCAGGCCCTGTACAGCATTTGGTCTTGTTGGAGGAGAAAGTTCAAAGAGGCAGGAGTGAAGGAGGAGATAAAATGAGAAAAGCAGGGAGCAGTAGATCATGGGCAACCCTGTGTGCCCTGCAAGGAAGAGGGATTTTGTCTTCAGGCAGTGGAGTCAGTGAATTGGTTTAAGTCAGGACACATCATGGGGAGCTCTGGGTTTTAGCGGGATCATTTTAGCAGCAATGTAGCCAGCAGACTAGACAGAAGCAAGACTGAAGTTAGTGAATTGCATCACCAGACAGGGATGGCGAAGCTCCGAAGTAAGAAGTGCCTTCAGAGTCCCTCTTCCGTCATTGTAATGAGAATAGCTACGAACTATTAATTACTTCCCATATGCTAACTGCTCTACCTGCATTCTCTCCTTTACTCTTTAAAACAGCCAAATGTCACTGTTTTACAGATGTGGAATTCTCCCCCAAAGCTTAGAAA
>NW_011888864.1:570388-585640 GCF_000151845.1 Pteropus vampyrus
CATCTAGTATAATCATTAAATAGACTCCAAATCAAAGAACACTACATAAACTGCATTTAAAGACTAAGATACTTTTAAATGTTTAAGTAAAAGGTTAATTTTTCAATCTTTGCTTACTCTAACATACAGTTTAATGTAATCATAATGGGGTTTTTGTTGTTGTTGTTGTTGTTGTTGTTGTTGTTGTTTCTATCCCTTCTTAGAAAACATCTTCCTACCCAGGTGTGAAGTTAGATTTTAGGGTCACATCTCCTCCAGGGCTCACATGCATTTTAGGAAGCAGAGCCATGAGACATTAGACAAACTTGTCATCTCAGGCCACTTCAGCTTCTTATGTCTGCCAAGGTGTCCTCATCACCCATCCTAGATCCACTGAACAAGTGAAGCCACCTGTGCTAATTAAATGGTAGGTCTCTCAGCAGGCTTGTCCTTATCATTCTAGAATGTCTTTTCCTTCTGATCTCTTGGCTTCACTCTCTACTAGGAACTCAAACTGGCAGGAAGCAATTAAGGTAACAAGAAACCACTCTGCTCTTTATCTCTGAATCTGGAAGACCCCTCTATATCTGACTGCCGTGAGGGATTTTCTGTACTTGCTGAATTTGTTTGTTTGTTTGTTTTTCTTTTTGAGACAACTCTCTTAAAGTTTTTCTCTCTTTCCTGATCAAATCTTCATTTTACAAGCAATGATTTTTCTTATTAACTTCCTTATGATCACCAAGTTTTTACATACTCAGTGAAAAGGAATGTATCATATTACACTGACACTTTTAAAACCAAACCTGAAAAGGATTTAAAGCACATATTTACTTGAGTTGTTCCCTTAATCATCTGACCTGTCTCTTCGGTAAATAAGATTTCCATCTTTCACCCAATAATGCGATATATTTCAAATAAGTTCAACTGCATTTCTATTTTTTAATTCAATTTATTTAAACTAAGACAACAACAACAACAACAACAACAACAACAACAACAAACAGTTCGCCCACTGACTACATTCTAAATATATTTTCCCGACTGGTTGATAAAGTGAAATCAGTATCTCCCAAATGAAAAGCCAAGAGTCCTAAAGTAGGAGACTGTCCTTACTAGAATGCTGCTGGCTCATCATGGGAACAATGAATATCAGTCTTTCCTAAGAAACTGCACCCTAAATAATGCAGCAAGTGCATAGTAAGAAATCACAGCTTTTCTTTTCTTCCTTCTTGGCTCTCTCCATGTACAGAATAGATGCTAGTGAAACAAAGGTGATGGAAATAATGTCTGATAGTGACAAAGAAGCCTAATAGCAGAGAGAAACCTAAAGTCTTGCTGTCATCAGAACATTATTTATTACCTTCGCAGAGTGCTCTTGACAATTCTATCTACAAAAGTGCTACAGCTTCTAATTGTCATCCTCTTAGTTCTTCTACCCCTTACCCAGGACCCATTCCAAACACTATGGAATTTAGTGAGCAATGTTTATGGCCTATAGATTTTAAATTTCCTAGACTTAGTGATATCACACCACTTAGGAACACTTACTTTATACAACCGATCAAAAGAAAGCAGATCTGCAGGACTTCCAGGAACACTAGATGTTCTGTCCTGGCCCTGCCTAGGCCCTGCTGCCAGGCTCTTTCTTGCAGATTCTCTTTCTGGATGGCTGAGTGCTCTGAGAAATGCCGGATGAAACAACTTCCCCTCCACCTTACAGAGCAAGGAAGAATGAACATCCTCAATAGCCATATTCGAATGACTACCATGATATAACATTAAAAACACGGCATTTACAATCAGAAAACATGCATTTTAATTTCAATTCTTGTATTCATCCCTGCTTGCATATTAGAATCATCAAGAAAACTCCAAAAAGAAATAGCAACGCTAGGCCAGCCACCTCCAGAGACCTTGATTTAATTCATCTAAGGTGAGCCCTGGACATGAGTGCTTTTAAATGGCTTCCCCGATTGCTTTAATGTGAAATAGAAATAAAAAATTTAAATTAATGGCCAAGTGCTCATTAAAAATAGACGTATGCACACGTGCACACACCCACATATGCACATACATCTGTGAGACTTGACGACAAGCACCTCTTTAAGTCTCTGGTTTTTCATTTGCAAAAGAGAAGTTGTAATTTCTTACTTGATGCAATAAGGTGTTAGGAAGATTAAACATGATATATACTATATGAAAGCACTTTGTAAAATATACATCCCTAAATTTAAAATATTTTATAATAATAATTAATAATTAAAGATAATGTGCTTACTTATTAATCCTTGCTCATTTTTTATTCTATTGCTCTTTTTCTCTCCATCCTAACAAGTTATTAAGGACTTTATGTCTCCTGCCTTATGCGTATATGTGTGCATGTGCATGTGTGTGTGTGATTTTTAGAGACAAAACAGAAGTTTTAAAGAATTCAGAAGCTTCTCCAAACCAGGCTATTTGAAAGAGCCTAGACTCCTGGGAAAGCTGGAGGTCAGGGAGCTAAGATGCTTAAACACAACTTCCTCAAACACAGGAGGAGGGAGGCTGTGGTGCCCAGTGCCCAGACTTCAGAAGAAAGGATTTGGGTTTGGAGGGAGGGCAATATAGAGAAGCAGTACTTCCCAAGGCTGTCTAGGAGAGTCTTAGAGCAGTATTCCTGGCCACACAACTCAGCCCTGCAAAGAGTTTCGACCTATAGGATGGAAGCCAGGGAAAGTGACCCCTGAGAGTTATGGCCTCAGGTGCTTGCCCAGCTGATCATTGGAGCAGCAAAATTCACCACTGCAAGAACGAAGCTCTAGTCATTGTAGTTAGAATCCACATTTCTACCAACTTAGAGGGATCCTGAAGCAGATTTTTTAAGTTATAGAAATGAAGAAATTTAACTATTTAACTATTTATTATGCAATGCTGGTGTAGCATCTATTTTGTATAATAAAAATTCAAAGCTAATATTTATTTAACAAAAATTTAACAGGATCCATCATGTATCTTATAGCTATATTAGAAATGTTATTAGTTTCTAGAGATAGGCTTTAAACTCAACAAAATAGGTTAGGAATAATGATGATAAAATTGGAAATAATATTAATACATATGTCCTTCCCACCTGTAAGGGTAAGGCTCAAATGAGATAGTTTATTTGAAAGTAAAAATCTATACTGTCATTAGAATGAATTAAAAAGTTGTGGCTTTAAACTCAACAAAATAGGTTAGGAATAATGATGATAAAATTGGAAATAATATTAATACATATGTCCTTCCCACCTATAAGGATAAGGCTCAAATGAGATAGTTTATTTGAAAGCAAAAATCTATACTGTCATTAGAATGAATTAAAAAGTTGTGAGTATGCCATAGTCAGATACACACATATTAGTTGAGCAGAATCAAATTTAATAACTTTTAAATTACTATGAGTATGAGGAAACTTCAGAGTAATACTAAATAGTAAATGCTGCTTAGTATTAATTATTGATTTCAAACTAGGGATGAAATAGTCTAGGTAAGGGATGCAGGTTTAAATCAGAGTGGAGAACCATCCCACTTATAGGGTTTGGACTTGGAGCCCAGTTTGAGCAAGACACTGTACAAGAAAGCTCTCGATTTGCCCCTCATACTCCAGCTGAAATCTCTGAATATCCAAACTTAGCCTATTAATGATGTAACCCAATTTACTTGGAATAGAAAACTATTTTCATAAAGGATAAACAGGTGGCTATAAATAACTGAGGGAGGTTTAGAAGTAAGTTTATTGATGACATAAATCAAATGTATAGTATGAAGACTTTTGTGTTACATTTGGGAATAGCAATCTGTATATCTGATATTTAGAGTATAATGTTTAAGAAAATTTAGCATTCTAGAGAATCCAAAAGATTACCTTGGGATTACAATTTTTGAAATGTAATTGAGTAACTAATTTAGACTCGGAATTTTAAGATAAAAATTAAAAGATAATTTTACCAAGTCTTAAAATAATATTAGAATATGTAAAGCAGCTAAAGTCATCATGCTTTCTAGAATAAATATTAAATATGTCAATTTGAGTTGTATTACTCTCTATGTCTTTGCCCCCCTAGGGTATGAAAAATATTTGGCATTTAAAGATGAAAAATTTGAAGCATTTCTAATATCATATGGAGATATCCATACCCTTTCTCTGGGCATGTTTGCTACAGTCAACATATTTTATCTGTTCTAGAGTTTTAAACACAAAAGTGTTCAGAAATGTCATTAGACCAATTCTCTAACCATATAAATGAAGAAACAGACAGAGAAGTTAAGTGATTTGCTCAAACTACAGAGCTATTTAGAAACAAAACCAGCAAGAGATTTCATGACCCTCTAGTTGAGTGTTTTCTCTACAGTATCACCAGCTTGGCTTATTGCTTAATGGGATGATATTGTTCCCTGGGACATATCACTGATAGTATCTTAGTATGAACACAATAGATATTTCTTTTTTTTTCCAGCCAAAGAAAAAGCATTTAAGTTATCCCAATCTTTACAGCTGAAAATATTTCTCTTCCTGGTTATGAAAATTCTCTCCTGTGTACATTATAAGAAGACTGCTACCCTAATCAAACTCCACCTGCTTCTTCCTAAAATTGTTGGAAAACCCCATCGGCCTGAACAATATATTGTTCTAGTTAAAGTTTACCCATCATTCAAAAATACTGACTTTCTCAATGTCCAATATGTTCAATTTTATAACTGAAACGAATATCTTACTACATGTGAGTTGTTTGCGAAGTGCTTAGAACACTGAATAATCCTCCTGAGGCCTATTGGAGAAGACTCTTATGCTATAAGAACACTAATCACTCTATTTCTGCTACAAGCACAAATTGAAGTCCTGTTCTAAAGTGTTAATATTTCTCTAGGGGTAGGTGGAGAACAGCTTATGCAGGGGAAGAAATCTGGCTCACTGTCGACAAAGCACTCACAGCTCTTTGGAAGAACGGTATTGTGTAAATGCAAAGCTATTATTATATAAAAGCATTCAGAGGATAATATTAGCCATAATTGTATTAAATATTAATATTAATGCAAATGGTGGCTAAGAGATTAAAGAACTGTAGAAGTCAATAATAAATGTAGCAAAAGGATACAAAATTTGTGTTTTTCTAACTATGCATACTACACAAACACAGCAAACTGAGGACTGATAATGAATTGCTAGAAGTCATGCTGCTCATCTTTATTAATTCTTTCAGCTAAAAAATTTAAAATTTTTTTAAAAACCAAGTTTATCAAACTTTTCTCAATCAGCATTGAAAATCAGACTTTAAATTCAGTTTACTTTATTTCTCTATGTGATGGCTTTTTGATATAGCTACTTGGCAAGGCTAAGATATGGTCCTCAGTTATTCAAGCATAAATCTAGGGATTTTGTGGATGTGATTAGAATCCCTAATCAGTTGTCTTTAAATTAATTGAAAGGGTGATTATCCTAAATTGGCCTGACCTTACTAGATGAGCCCTTTAAAAGAGAGCTTAGGGCTTCATTGAGCCAGAAGACTCCATGATTTTGTTCAGACTCGTGAGTAACAGTCTGCTCACCATCTTCCCTTCTTGTCTTCAACCCTACAGACTTCAGGCTTGCTTAGACAGCTCTCACAAAGATATAAGCCCATTTTTTTGTGCAATAAATGGAAATATCTATCTATTTTCTATTTCTATCTATATCTATTTCTCTCTGCCACCTCTCTTTCTCTCTCTTTCTCTTTCCCTCCTTCTTGTTGGTTCTGCTTCTCTGTCTGAACCCTGAATGATAATTTGTTCAGGAAAATTGTATGTGGGTTGCTGGATTTTCATGGGTAGAAGAATATAATCTAAAATATATGAATATATTTTACACACATAACATATAAAGGAAAATAATTGTTTAATTTTGCTACCATTGGAGGGGACATAATCTGTCATTGATTTTGAAGGCTATCACTATTCAAGATGAGTTTTCAAATGTTTTTTAATTGGATTTCAAATGAAATTCTAAGCACAATGAATCACTGGGTCCTAAAAATGAAGACTTCAATACATTGGCTTAAAGTTTTGGAAACAGTCTAGGGCATTGGGTATGGATTAAAGAAAAAAAGACTCTCGATATCTTCTATTCTTAAGGTCTTATTTCTTCCATTCATTACACAAAAATCACACATTAGCACACATACACACATAAACACACACCCTACAGAGCAAAACAAAATATAAGATTGGTCCTTATCCTGACAAGCCTTAGGAATAATGATAAAATTTTAAATAAATTAAACTACAATTTAGTTTAAAGTTGAATAAAATAATTGAAGTAATTTCACCTGGTTATAATAAATATCTTTTCCATTTCTCCTGAGCAGCTTTTTTTCCCTTATTAGATATGCATGTGTTATTAACCCCCTTTTAATAAGTTAAAAAAAATATTTTAAATAATATATCAAAAATTGGTTACATTAATCATGCTTTCTAATTCCTTCCTAGCTGAAACTCCCCAAACATTTCTCAAAATTAAAATCATCAGGAAAAGTAAATTATAATACGTTCATAAAATGAAAAATTATATTATGAAACAATGCAATGGGAAAAATGACATAATCGATGGAAACAGGATAGATAATTCAATTTGTAATCTGATTTATAAAATATATAGGGAAAATTATTGGGGAAAATGTCCACTAATCTTAAACTGTATTTATCTCTGGATTGTGGTGTTATGGGGGAACTTTTTTTCCTAAATTTCTACAGCTATTATGTGTTTTTTGTACACTTAAGACTATTTACAAAAAATGAAAGTAGTAAAACAATTCTCCTGGGGGTATACACTTAAGCGGGGAATTGCATACATTCTGTAATGAGCTCTTAATGTTTCACATACAAATTTTTCCTATTGTGAATCAGTCTTGGTGATGTTTAACTCTAGACTATGTGTACTGACCATGTGGAATCTTTCTAGATTGGTTTTCTATTTCCTCAGTCTTCCTGTGATTAAGTTTATCAACACAACCTGATTTAATAAGAAAAATCAAGGTTATATTTAAGTCTTGGTAATGCATGCACACACACATGGATATATAAGTGTAAAGATTTAATAAATCAAAATTCTTTGCTTTATATTTTGTAGAGACCAAGTTTAAGTTCACCATTTTAGCCTGATTGGATCATCCATATGTTCTCAAATTTATATGTTGATTTCAGTATTCTCACTACTTTTCTCCTGTAGGAACCATGGTTCCCTGGGTCAGAGAAGTTCTCTTTCACAAATTCTCTTTAGTCAAAATCATCTTTCTAATTTGAGTTGGCCATATGGATAGAAAGTATAAAAAAGAGAGTTCAAAATAAGGGTATTTAAATCAAAATCTCAAAAACTAGCAACTATCCCCTATAATTTATGTATAAGAATAGACTGCTAGCTTTTTTCTCACATCTATGTTTCTTACATATGGAGAAGGGGGTAGAAGATCAGTGGGTTCAAACATTTTCTACTCTGTGCAGGATTTCAGAGCAGATTCTTTCGTTAGGCCTTCAGTTTATGAAACATCTAACTCTGTCAACACTTAAAAAAAAATTATGGACCATAATGTTCCAACCGTAGGCTTGCCTGGAGGAAATATTTGGAGTGCATGCATAGCTCTATAGAGAATCATTCTGATTTGGATGAAGAGGAAATAAATTCTTCTTTCACCGAAACCACTAAAAGCTTTTTCTCTGCTTATTGATGACACATCAAAAACATATATTCAGATCAAATGACTAAAGGTATAATTTTTTCAAAATCAGATTCAACATATTGAATGTGGCCTATTATCTAGCATAATGATTAAAAAAAAAATCAAGCCAAACTGGTAAAAAAAAAAAATATTTTAATAATGACAAAGAATTGATCATCTATGTTATAAATATATAAGTATCATGTATCAAAGAACTTGATATAGTTTTTGGAATATTGAAAGAATCAAATAATAATGTTAAAAACAACAACAACAAAATAACTTGGAAATTATATAGAACACAAAATGGACTAGTTGAGTAAGGTTTAAATGAAATTGGGACTGTTCTAGTTCCTGTCAGGATAACAAAATAACAGGGACTGCTAGCTCTCTCCCCAGTACCCAACTCTGGAGATCCATAGAAGTCAGAAAAGGTTGATGGATGTGAGAAACTGGCATTAAAGCCATTTGACAGCCTTGGGAAGGGAGAAAGTGATTATTTCCTGGAGTATGTGGGAAAATGGTGGCCCAGAACTGAAGTGAGCCAGGAGTATGAATAGGGATAAGTTGAGGGAAGGCATTTTCTTTATGATATTTTCTTTCTCAGTCATAGCCCAGGACAGATTATTGCTGCTCATTAAGTTAAAAGCTTCCAATAAGGAAAACAAGACAAAACAGAAAAACAGATCACCTATCATGGAATAAGAATCTGGTAGGCATTGGTCTTATCAGCGAGGCAAGATGTAGAGGGCAAGAGAGTCATTATTTTCAGTGTCAATAACAACATCGAAACTAGGGTTTTCCCACTTAATTATATTCTCGATCATATACATCTGCAGAATTTTTACTAGATAAAACTCTCTTAAAAGAAACAGCTCAGAAATAAGAAAAATACATTTAGGTTCTATGAAATATATGTCGTGTAAGTACAGATGAATAATTAAGTTATTAGTGTTTGCCTTTTAAAGAAAAGGCAAAAAAATCAACTTCATGGAAAAGGATGGGTTTGAGAATGAAGTTGAAGGAGAGACCAGGTAAGATTTTTATTTTGTTTTTTAATTGTGTTTGGTTCTGTGTTTGGGATAAAGATATAAATATTGATGTTTAAAAATTAATTAAGAAAATATAAATAATTATACGCCTTTAAAAAACTAGAAGTACTTACCACAGGCATAAAATAAAACATGTAATTTTAAAAACCAAAAAAAGATGATCTATTTTTTTGAAAACAGAGAAAAAGAAACATTTTAAAATATGGTTTAAAACACATAGAATAATGGCATGATAAAACTGACTATAAGACTCATGGAAATATGTGAATGGGTTATACTCAATGATCAAGACACTCTCAGCTTTGTAATTTCAAATGAAACAGAGTGAGCAATATGTTGTCTACAAGAGATGCAGTTAAAACCAAGGAATCCAGAAAACTTGTAAATCAAGGGATCAAGAAAGATGTACCAGACAAAAGTAAAGGCAAAAGGAAGCCAAGATAGTGGTTTTATTATCACACAAATTAAAAATGTAAGGTAAAAATTCCATAGCTGACATTATATAATAAAGTAAAAATAGATCTTAAGATTTTATTAGTATAAACATTAATCGAAATCAATATTGCCTCATAATATATAAAAAAAACAACTAACAAAATTACAAGAAAAAGATAATTCAAAAAAAGAAGTTAGTCTTGGTCATAGGGAAATGAAAGTATATTAAACCTCACTGAGATACTGTCCATTATTTATAAGCTCAGTAAAGATCCAAATATTTGACAAGATATTTTATTAGTGAGACCATGGGGATATATATATGCTCATATATCGCTGGTGGGAATGCGAAATCATTCAACACTTGTGGAGAATTTGGCTATATAGAGAAAAGTTCCATATGAATTAATTATTTGACCCTTAAAATCTATCTCAAAGACATACTGACAAAAATACAAAATGAAATTTACACAGGTTACTTTTTCAGCATTTATTCTAATAACAAAAATTTGTTTGGTGGTGAAGTTGAAGAAAAAAACAGGTTAGGGTTTTGTCTTTGTTTTTTAATCATGTTTGGTTCTGTTTTGTTTAAGGATGTAGATACAGATATTAATAAGCTTAAAATTCAATGAAGAAAATATAAATACATATGGACCTTTAAAAAATTAAGGGTACTCACAATTAAACACACAAATAAAGCATATACTTTTTAAAACCATAAAAAGAAAATACTGATTTATTTTTTTAAAACATTTAAAAACAAAAGATTAGAAACAACCCAAATGACCATCAACAGGAGACTAGTTAAAAATTTTTATATATCCACAAGAAGGAATACATACAACTAACTATAAAAACACTAAAGAGTAATTCTATGTAGTGATATGGATTTCTAGGCTACATTGTTAAAAGAAGAAAAGCGGTTACTTTACTTAAACCCTTAAGTATGGGGGAGGGTTTTCAAAAGAAACACTAAAAGAATAAATAATAAGGAGAAGGAGAGGTAAATTTTCTAAGCAAATAAAATAAATAAGTTAAAATGTTATAATATTAAATTTGAATAGGGAGTATCAGAACAATTTAATTATGTATTTTGCTTTAAAAACTACACATATTTTACAGACCAGAGCCGATGAGCTAATTAACATTGCTAGTACTAATCTGTGGTCTCTAAAAACAAATGCCATTAAAAGGAGCCTGGACACATAGCCATATAGCTGATGCCAAGTCTGGGGTAGAAAGTTAATAAATTAAGTCTTTCTGGCATAAACTTCTTGTTATGCCAGAAATTAAGAAAGTTATCAAAGATTAGCATAATCCCATTACAAAGACACAGAAACTCACCTAAAGTGCTTCTGTTGGCCTCAGAGGGGGAAATCTGAGCATGAAAAAGAATAATGATGACAACAAATGGAAACACTTTAAGCATATAATAGTTCACAAGTTGTTGATATTAAAATACACACATTGGTCACCATTGGATGTTGCTAAGACACCAGCCCTTGATTCTGAGAATTGATAAAAGCAAGAAAATCAAACATTCACCTTGAATGTCTTGTACCAACTCTATTTCAGGGTAAGAAAATGGTTGCTAAGGGATATGCTTCTTTATGGAGGAATTCCAGCTAAAAAATACAGAAGGAATGACAGAATTATAAAATCACCATTTTGTCATTTCTAATGAAATAATAAATTTAGGCAACAATGACCCAAGATCTCCAACTTTAAGTTTAGAAAAATTAGAGATCAATAACAAAAGAGAAACTAAAAATTCCATATATCTAGAAACTAAATGAATTATTACTAAATGACTTTTTGGTTAAAGGGTAAATTATGTGAGAAAACATGGAATATTTAAACTAAACAATAAAATATGACATATCAAAAAGTGTGCAATGCAGCTAAAACAACATACAGCTTAAGATGAATTACTTGGTGAACAAGCAACTTGGAAAATATATGAGCTAAGCATTGCACTTAAGCCATTGAAAAAAAATCAAGAGAATAAACTCAAAGGAACAAGATGGAAAGAAGTACTATAGATATTAGGATAACTCAATGTAATAGGAAAGTAAAACAAAACCAAGAATGATAATGTTCCATGAATTAAGGAAGATGAATCACTTAACTCTCTGCATTTGGGGACTAAATAAAAAACAAAAGCATAAGCCAAATATACAAAATGTATAAAGCAACAAAGTTCAGACCTAGAAAGGACCTTTAGATATAATATAGACCAGCAGTACCTTTCAAATTCTTTTTATTTTCAAGTATACAGTACATTGGTTAGACATTTATATAGTTTATAAAACGATCCCCCTAATTGCTCCGTCTCTCCTTTGGCTTTCCACCTAGCCAACATATTAATGCTAACTGCATTCCCTATGCCATGCTCTCCATCCCCATGACCATCTATCAAATATTAATTTGTACTTCTTTAACCCTTCATCCCATTCTCCCAGCCCCAAAGTCCCCTCTCCTATGTCTGTCGCCCAATTCAAATTCTTGTTTTTAACAGTTTCCAGCTTTTTTGAAATATACTGAAGGCAATGAATTAAGTGAACTGTGCCCACGAGAGTGCCCTCACTTCAGATATTGGCCACAAATTCAAGGACCACCTTCATTTACTTCAGACCACAAATTCAAGGATCTCCACTCTCAGGTTCAATAATTCACTAGAAAGACTTACAGAACAGGGAAGGTTCATACTCTCGGCCACATTAATTACAGGTAAAAGGATACAGAGGAAGAGACAAGTAGGGTGGAATCAGGATGCTTTACTATCTGGCATCCATGTGTGACAATTTGCACAGAGTATTGCTGACGAGGAAACTCACCCAGACTTTTGATGTCCAAGGTTTTTGTAAGAGCTCAATCATATACTGCCTGCATGATTGACCTTTATTTTCCAGCCCAATTTGGAGGTTTGGGCTAGTACCTTTTGTCTCCAGCCTCTCCCAAAGTTGAAATTCGTATACCATAGCCCCCATCATTGTCACATTGTCAGACTTTCCGGTGGCCAAAGTCCCAGGCAAACAAAGACACTTCTCTTGGGCAAGACATTCCAAGGTCCTAGAGAGTACTTTCCAGTAGCTGAGGACAAAGGCCAAAGCTCTCTTTAGGTAATACAAATTCTTCAGTACACACTGATTAAGAACTTTGGGGCATCAGACAGAGAATTCATGTTTTTTAAAAGCTTCCTGAGTGATTCTGATAAGCCAGGCTTGGAAACCATTGATGAAGTTAAAACCTTTAGCCTTTTTTTACAGATGAAATATTTTGAAGACCCAAGAAATTAACCGACTTGTTTATGTGGTAATGATCACACAGAGAGTAAGAAGGAAGGTAAGTCTGGAATCTGGAGGCCTAACTAATCTGTAGAGAGCCTGGATTAGTACAAGGCACCCTCTCACCCACATCTCTCAGGCATTGTCTGCCAACTAAACAATAAGCTGTGTTGCCCATGTATCTATAAACCTATTCACATATTGTTACAATTAAGAAAATATGAATTCACGTGAAAGCATTGCTGAATTCTTTATGGCCTTATAATTCAGAAGTTGTAAAGATTTCCAAGGTACACTCTGTAGGAAGACCGAGGAGTAATTCAATTAGCACCATTACCAGTTATACCAACAGACTCAACCTTGTCCTTACTAATCCCTGTGAGTCAAATTTAATTTCCTAAAAGTCAAAATTCACAAATGTGGTAGGGCTATTACCAATTTAATAAAACAAAATGGGAGAATATTCCTCTGATCTAATTAGTTTTTAAATAATTTACCATTCATTCAACTTCAGTTTTATAGGAATCTTATGTACTATCTTTATTTCAGAGAGATCATCGTCTCTACTAAACTGTTATTCTTCCTTTTTTTTCAGTTATGACTCATAGTAGTATTCAGTGTCATTGAAATATAAGAATCAGATAAGAATCTATTTCTTATTCTGGGTTTTTCATATTACTAAGCCTTGATGCATAAATGTTAATTTTTTTTCTTTAATAATTGAAGTAAATTGCTCTACTAGCAATTGATTATTAATTGCTGAAATTTCTGTGATTACTGATGTGGAATTAATGATATGAATATAATTTGTCAAAATAATTGTTACAAGAAAGTAGCTGAAGAAAATCTGAATTGTACTCAACTGAAACAATTACTTGTTGAGTAGAAATTATTTTTATTTCAATCTTATTAAACCTAATCTCAATCCTGTTCACCAAGGTGGTGATGCTTTATCGTTATCTCTCTGTTTCCAGTTTTATGTGAAGATCCAAGGGCTTGTACGGTTCAAACATTCTAAGGGGGTTCTCTGGTCATTTGTCTAGTCTGGTCACTACTGATGGGCTTATCACCCAATGCAGCAGGATTCCTTGGCTGCTGCTTCAAGGCCAAGCTTGGGTTCTGAGTCAAGGCTCAGTGGTAGAGTCATCCTCTTGAAATGCCCAGTACATCCTTCTTTTCTAGGTCTTCTCCTTTCCCTGCATTCTACAAGGGTGGTGATCCAAATAAACTCATCCTCCATTCCTGCAAGTCCCTTAGCTCCCTTTGCTTTAGTTTCTTCTCCATACAAAGGCAGGATCTCCTTACCCCTCCCTTCTGGAACAGACCAACATCATCCTCTCAGAAAACATAGGTTTCAGAATATTAAACCAGCATTGGGGTACCCACTGGTGACTTTTGCTTCAGGCTCCATAATAGAAACATCAATGAGGCTTCCTTAGGAAAGATGGGAAAAATACAGAGAAATAGTCAAAGTTTCACATTAAGTCATCCTGTTACATATGAATCCATAAGAAAGTGATGATTTGGTATAGTCTTTTGAATCTACAGTAGCAGAAAGGATTTGGAAACAAATAAGGGGGGAAAGTTGTTGTTGGTATGAAATGACGCTGCCTCGCTACTACTCCTCTGACTTCCTGGAAAACAGCTCAGTCAAAGTTATTCTCAGAAATCATTTTATCATCACAAGGCATATCACTTTCTGTTAATTCTTGGTGAGAAAAAAGATTTAAGATGTGAAACTGTAGTCATTTATTTTAATCTTCTTGATAAAAAGATTGAGAAAATATTGGTATTCATTCGTAATAACCGCAAGAATTAAACATGCACAGATTATTAGTTGAAGTTATTAACCTAATAGTAAAAATGTAGCATGACTAAATAGGAAGAACCAGTGTTCTTCTCTCTTTGAAGTAATAGGAAACCATAAATATCTTCTGCTGTGGACAAATATTTATAAGTGACTATTGTTTATATCATTGACCATTATTCTGGCTAAACTGTCTTTGAACTTTAAGGGTCAGCAGATTTCAGTGTAGTTGACAAATCTAGCCCACTACGAGAGCTAAGAATGGTTTTTACATTTTTTAAATTGTTTTTTAAAAGACAAAGGAAGAATAATATTTCGTGATGTGACTATTTATGGAATTCAAATTTCATTGCACATGAATAAAGTTTTACGGGCACATGGCCTTGCTCAATGATTTATATAGTGTCTATAAACTGTTTTTGCACTACAGTGATAGAGTTGAGTAGTTGCACCAGAGAACGTGTGATCCATAAAGCCTAAAATATTTACTATCTAGTCTTTTTTCAAAAAATGATTGTCAACTCCTGCATTAGAATGTGTTTGTGCATGGGGGCAGAGAGAGGAGAGGGTTTTTTTAAAAAAACGCATATTCCTTGGTTCTATTGTGTAGATTTTTGTAAGAGATCAGGAATCTAAATTTTTAATAAGCATCCTGGGTGCTATTGTAACAAAAGTCCTAGGATCATTCTGTGAGAAACATTTTAACATTCAGGTGTGAATACATATTTCACCTGTGGATATTTCCTCTCAGACAAAGAAATATTCCTTATATCATTGGGATATTTAGAGGAATAAGTAAATTTTAATGATAAACTGTAAATAGATGTCAAAAATATTTAAATATTCTTATTCACTAATCCTAGTGGTGCTTTTGTCCCATTTTTAAAAAATAAATTTACTTCCTACATATGCTTGGGAAACAAAAAAAATCATTCTTTTCAAATAACATTTGTCAGAAATAATAATTCTCATTTTCCCAATCTAGC
>NW_011888864.1:585690-597312 GCF_000151845.1 Pteropus vampyrus
AAATTTTTAATAAGCATCCTGGGTGCTATTGTAACAAAAGTCCTAGGATCATTCTGTGAGAAACATTTTAACATTCAGGTGTGAATACATATTTCACCTGTGGATATTTCCTCTCAGACAAAGAAATATTCCTTATATCATTGGGATATTTAGAGGAATAAGTAAATTTTAATGATAAACTGTAAATAGATGTCAAAAATATTTAAATATTCTTATTCACTAATCCTAGTGGTGCTTTTGTCCCATTTTTAAAAAATAAATTTACTTCCTACATATGCTTGGGAAACAAAAAAAATCATTCTTTTCAAATAACATTTGTCAGAAATAATAATTCTCATTTTCCCAATCTAGCTCAAATGGAAAAATTTGAACAAAAAGAATATAACTAAGAATAAGATGTGAGGGAAGAGAAATATTTCCACAACAATGTGCGTAAAGACTAACTCTACCCAGGAGGCATACATGGCAAAAAATACTGTATTTAAGGACACAAAAATGCTTTCTGCTTCGATTTGCAATTTTAAGACATTTGTAGGTTTTCACAACTTTTATTCAAAAATAAAGTTTATGAGATTATGCTATGAATGTTAGGGAGATGCATCACCAGGAAATTGTTCTTTATCTGTTTCTTAGCAGATAATAGGTGATGTATATAGAGCATGTATTCACGAACTACAAGGAAAAAGGAGTTGAACTGTCAGATTTAAAAATTTTAAATTCAACATGAAAGTCTCAGTACAATTATGATAAATTTGAAAAAATTCTAATGAAATAAATATGATAAATTTATGGAATATTAATGAATTGTAATTCTGTCAGTTAGATTGGGTTTTCCTGTTGATGGCCAATCACAGTTACTAGTTCGTCTACCCTAACTCCCTTGGGATATCTTAATTCCTTGGATCTCAGTGCGCAGAATGCGGATCATTATTGAGTGTGTTCTAGTCCAGTTGCTCTAAACAGCTAACCCTCCCCAAGCAGAAAGCCTATATAATAGAAGCTTCCAGCCACATATAAATATATATAAAAGCTTGGTTGGCTGAACCCTTTCTCAGCTTCATTGACCACCCTGTTTCCTACCTATTTAGCATTTTGCCTCAGCCTTATTCCTTCAACTTCATTCAGATCGATCTTCTCTGGCCCCCATCCTTTTCTTTGCCTCTTAGCTCTAGTCTACTTCTGCCCCTTCAGGTCTTCATATTCAGAAGAAATTCTTGTGATAACATCAATATTGTCTGTACCAGGGCCCTAGATGCCTTTCTCATCAGTCTTGGTTTCCAGGAAAGGGCACTAAGTAGTCACCGTAACTGTACTTCTCAGCCTTTCAACTCAAGCACTTGTAACAGAAAAGCAGCATGAAAGTAATTTTCAGGAGGTGCAGTATAAGCCTCAACTGGCCTGCAAGTGCCCTTCACACTGTCTTATATGTTAGTATAGGTTGACTGTGTGACGACTGGTACGTATGTGAATGTGGTGTCATTTTGTAGTGGGAATCCTGCACATCTGTATGAGGTAATCTTGAATCCGATCCAAAGCAAGAATTGAAATTATCCTTTACATACTTTGAAACCACTTACTTTTCTTACTAGCATTTGAGTAAACAAGAAAAAAAGAAGGCTGGAACATCGATAACCTCTTGTCAAAGAATAAGAGTCAGTGTCCTTAACGCCTCTGGTTTCTAGAATGATGCCCATGTCTAGCTGACATTCGATGTTGTAGTGGTTTAGCATGACATTTGGTCTTTCTCAGCCCCAGAGTCTGTGCCTTCTCTGAGTAACTGAATCTTACTGTGGCTCTCACCAATGTTTCGAATGACTGGTCTCAACCATATCTTGACGAGAAGTCCATAGTCTTTGCTGGTGAACAGAGATGGCCCTCAGCAGAGTTCAGCTATCCCCCATGAGGGAATTTTGGGACTTTCTTTATTCCATCTCTGCCATCAAAACCAAAGTTGACACAGCAAATCTCAATTTCAAGATCTCTGTCATGGGTTGAATTGTATTCCCCCCACTCAATAAGATACGTTAAAATCCTAACCCCAGTACCTCAAAATAGGAGCTCACTTGGAAATAAGGTTGTTGCAGATATAATTAGTTAAGCCTAGGTGAGATCATACCGGAGTAGAGTGGGCCCATAATCAAATACGACTGAGGTGCTCTCAGAAAAAGAAGAAGGAGACACAGAAGGAAGACACATTTTACACGACACATTTTACACATTTTACACGACACATTTTACACGACAATGAAGGCAGAGTTTGGAGTGACATATGTGCAAGCCAAGGAATGTCGAGGATTGTTGGCAAACACCAGAAGCTAGAAGAGGCAAGATTAACTTCTACAGGTTTCAGAGTGAGCATGTCCCTACAAATACCTTTGTTTCAGACTTCTAGACTCCAGAACTGTGAGACAACACATTTCTATTGTTTTAAGCCACTCAGTTTGTGGTATTTTGTTACCGTAGCCCTGAGAATCTAATGCAATATCCGTCTGCGATGTCACTTTGCTTTGATGTGGATGCCTTCCATGTTGGTGCCAAGAAGACAGATTTATAAGCAATTTCTGAGCCCCAAATCAGGAAGGGAGCAGAAGTCCCTTTTCTTTGAAGGTCTTCCTTACTCAGCTAAAGTATGTCCCTCTCTCTGAGCTGACATCCTGAAAGAGGGAAGTTTGAGGCACATTTCTGATTGCATCACTCTTCTCTTCAATCCTTCTTTTATCAACAAATTGCTGTTGCCAAAAAGGGCTGCCATCCTGCCTTCCTCTGTCCATGACTTCCCTCCCACAGTAAAGCCGAATATTATCAAAGCTTGTCTGTCCTGGATTAGAGAGGAACCTTCTTTACACCACAGGCATTACGTGATTCAAGTTTTCAAATGTAATACTTGATAAGTTAAATGGGATCTTAAGGGATTTAGAAATAAAAGACTGTCCTCAGAAGAAAATGTGTCTCCAGAAATAGATCAATAACCTATTAATAATCTAAATATAGATTAATAATTTTCTGGTCAAATTAATTATTTGACCAGGAAAATATGTAGCCTGTATGAGAGTCCCTGCACATGGCTAAACCAACAAACATCAAGGACAGTGACACTAAACTTACGAGGAGTTAGCTGTTTAATGTTTCAAGTCTCTGCTATTATCCCAAGATTTTTAGTTAAGTCTGTTACATATAAAGCCTATTTTGGCTTTGGAGGGAAAAAAACAGGGTCTGTGCTTTTTGCACACTTAAGTGGGACAGACTGTCTTGAGAGGTTACAAAAACATGGAGAAACAGTTGTGGATGGCAGAGGGAAACTGCCGAGAATCCTAGAAGAGCCGTTTGGATAAACACAATCAAGGAGGATTAAATCATTCTCTGGGACCCTCAGAAGTCCTAAGGCAAAGGGAGATTGACTTCTCCACTCCCACTGGGACACCAGATTTTCATTTTGCTTTGGGACCCCACAAATGATATAGCTGGTCTTGTTAAATGTGAAATTAAAGCCTATTGTATTCACTCTCTACTTCCAAAAAAAAAAAAAAAAAAAAGGGGGGGGGGATAATACCAGGTCAGCACAGATAACACTGTATTGTATAATTGAAATTTACTAAAAGAGTAGATCATAAATATTTTCATCCAAAACAAAAAAAAAAAAAAAAATGGGAGGTGGATCATGACAATGATCTGGGCTTGAGGAATAGTGTCTTGAGAGCTAAGGAGATTCTGGTGACCTAGGAGAGTGGGGAATCTTCAAAGGATAATGACAGGAGATGCAGTAAGGAGAGGGGCTAGGAGACAAGTGGTGTGGAAATCTTCTTGAACACACTCTGATTTGAAATGAGCTTTTGGGAAATAATAGTAATATTTTCTGTTTTCAGAGGTGAGACTTATTCTCTCCATTATTGATTAGTGCGAGATTCTTAAAGCACTATAGATTGGTAAACAGGTAAAGAGGCAATTGAGTTTTCACCATAGACTTATTGAGAATAAATGTTTATGTACTTAAAGAAGACATAAAAAATGTGTGGATGATCTCCATTTCCTCAAACAATAACCCGCCATTCTTTCTCCTGATTTTTCTATTTGCTTTTGTTTTCTCCTAATAAATAAATATATAAAACTTTTATTACTAAAAAGTCTAAAGGTAAAGTCAAAAATGCCAAAATTGGACTTCTCATTTCAATGTTGAGTACCAATGTACGTATACTTTATTGTTATAAGTATGTGTATGTGAGTGAGTGACATAGAGACAGTCACTCCAGTTATAGATCTACCTTATCCTAAGCCTCATTCTCTGAAGACTATTAAAGAACACATTTAAAAGTGTTATGTAGCTTTGCCTGAGGTGGAAAAGAGGACAGCTAAGTCATGAGCCAATTCAAATAGAAAGTGTAGAGGATCCAAAAGAAATGCTTTTTTCTTCCCTTGCTGTCTCTCTTGCCACAGGGAACATGGGGCTGTTTCCTATGAAACTGGAATGGAATAAGTAAGTCAGAGAGAAAATGATCTTCCCTTGAGTCCTAATTTTTGGAATTTCTTGTCCTTAGGGACATAATTTCTAAATGATTTACTGGGCACTTATTTGGACAACGACCAAATATGCCCAATTTTGTGAGAAAACAAAATCATCCCTGTAAAACTAGAAAGCAGGAGAAAACTCTTTGATGATGTTACTTGGATAGAAACATTCATTACTAAACCATTTTGCTTTAGTCGATTTCAGCTATTGATATGGGCATAGGATTTGTGAGTACTGTGACCATTCATCAGTGATAAAATGTTATCCTCTGTGACATTGGGCTATATATAAAAATGTATCTGACTCAAGTTATAGCAATGCCACATGTATTTTGTATACTTGTTCTATGCCTGTGCAACATCATGATTGAATTATTTGCTTTTTTTCTTATCAATAATAAAAAAGTATTGCATGCTTATTATGTGCTAAGCTCTTTAAATAGACCATTCATTTAATTCTTATGACAATCCTGTAAGATAGGTGCTATCGTGTGATGCATTTTATGAAAGAAGGAAGTGAGCTTACAAAGTGAAGTGGGAGAGGCAGTGTTAAATCTAAGCTTGTCTTCCAAGTGCATACCCTTCGTCAGGTTTATAACATAGGTGCAGCCAGAGAATGTCATAGAGCTCTAAAGAGACAATAAAAGCAGGGATAAAATATACTCCAATAACTCTATTAAACTGTGTTCTGCATTTTTTTCTATCATAGTAAATTTTTTAAAAATTAAACTTAAAAGCTCAGTGTTTTCATTTGTTTCTTATCACAGACTCTCTTTTCTCCTTCATTCAACTATTGCTTTGCTACAAAATGTATTATAACAAAGGTTTGTTTTTTTTTCTTCCCTCCAGGGCCCAGATACTAAACATTTATTATTGAGAAATTACCTTGATCTGGACATTTAAATTATGGTTAAAATTATATTACATTTAAAAATGGTATGAGTCATATGGAAAATTTTTTAGAAACCAAACCAAATTGTTTAACTTAAAGTGAGTTTATTTTTAATGGAAAAAACACATATAATGTCTTTACTAATTAAAAAAAAAAAAAACAAAAAAAATCTCTGATACACCCTCCCCCAGCAGCTCTGCTTCCCAGAGACACCACTTTTACCCATTCTGTTTTCTTAATTTTTTTGCTGGTTATCTTCTTATTACTAAATAATATGGCCACATTGCTGTCTTGAATGATCAGATTTGAATTTTACCAGTTGATTTTCACCTGGTAAAAAAAATCTAAGAGAGGCCATTGAAGACATCAAGTAAGACCCAAGCTGAGCCCTGTCCTGTGGGTATAGCCATTTATTGCAAACGAGTTGAAAATAGAAGTTAGTTTTGAAACTAGAGGGAAGAACATGTCTTCCGTAACCAACTGTTGTTTGTGTTGCCTTAAGAATGAAGAATGTGACCTTTGGCCTCTCGGAATAATGAGGTCCAGCTAGCAGTCCTTCAGGGAAGTTCTAGGCACAGACAAGCAAAGGATCCTTGTTGAAAAGGATTCTTTTTCTTTCTACTTTGTTTTAACTCATACCCTTTTGCTTGGCTGACTGAATAATCCAGGACTTTTTAAATTCCAGGGCATTGTATGTGCTGGCTAGGAAACTCCACACTAATGCAAAGGGTCCAGGAAGTTATCTCAAAGAACCAAATGTATTTTGTAAACAGGCAACTAGATTGAATATAAATACATGTAAGCCACACTTGTTTGTGTTTGCTAATAGTCTTCAGGATTTGGGCCAAGGTTTCAACTTAAACTTCAGTATAGCCAAAATTAATATATGCTAGCAACAATCACACTTATTTTTCATTTACAAAGTGATAAACTTTTAAAAATAAAAGGCATTGTCTATGTGAACCTACGGAAGAGTAATGCTAGGCATCTTTAATAAGAGAGGGAGGAAAAAGAGTATGGCTTTGGAAATAGAAATAGACAAAGAGAAGTGAAGATGGATGAGAACTAAAATAGCTGTCTGCTGAGTAGTTCCCAGTACTTATTCTTGGAAACCTTGGGATTATTTACATGATCTTAAAATACTCTCAACAGATTCAAGACATGGCAAAGCCTAAACAGTTTTGATTTGAGTACCAACATAACAATGTGATTTTTTTTTTTCTGGCATATTTTCTAATGCAGTTTAAGCAGGAAAAACCAAAATAAATGTATGAAATTACCTGTCTGTACACATTCAAGCAGATGTGGATTCAGTGGCCCAGGTCTAGTAAACCTTCGGGTCTGTCACCATCCATATCATGTTTCATATTACGAGAATCTAGAGTTCCTGGCACTTCAGACAAGTCAGGGCATGAGAGTTGTGGACCCCAGAAGAAAGCGTCACTTGATATAAACCCCGAGAAAGAATTTATCTGCAGAGATGGACTCCCTGTGGTCAACCATGGGGCCAAATTTTATGAATAATAAGAGTCTATTCGCTGACGAGGACTCCTTGCATACTGCGTATACCAGGAAGAACCTCAGTCTGAATTCTCTGCTTCGCGCACTATGTCCCTGCTTGTTTACGTTGTTAGAGTCAACCACTGCAGGGAAGCCCTGATTTCATCTTCTACCAACAGACTGAGACCTGCCCCATCCAATCTGAACTGCACAATTTGGAAACCTCATTTGCATAAAATTGGGAACTCAGGTGAGAATTTTCTCTAAAAAAGACCTCTCTTTGGTCTAGGTGGAACATAATATAGGTTGCTACCTGAACCTGTGTCTCTCAGTTGCAGTTTCTTTTGCTCAAATAAATGTTTTTTATTATTTATTACAGTCTAAAATTAGTTTTGGTTTTCAGAGTCCTGGAGGGAACTTTGCTTCTGTTCTTCGTTTCCCTGACCCTGTCTGCAATAAAGTCCACATTGTCTAGTCCCAAACTGCTATGTATAAATGCCATTATCACAAAATCAGGAAAATCGGGCTTTTTAAAAAATTTCCTGAACACCAATTCATTATATATTCTCCCACTAAAGAACAGACATTAGCAAATGTCTGTTGCTACACAATTGTGACTATGTGTGCACGAACCTGTGATAGAATAGCCAACTAAGCTATCCTAGAGACAAGAACCAGTGATGAAAATAATTGAAAAATAGGAATAAAAAGGGGTCACAATTCAGGCAATGAGGACTTTGTTAAGCAGAAAATATAATTTTCAAATAGGTAATTGAATTTGGAAGACCATCTGTTTTTCTCAATCAAAATAAAATCTTCAACAATAACATGAACATTCTGATATAGAAAAAAAACAATAATATGAACATTATTGCCAGATGTTTTTGTATTTTTCCTTCCTTGACTTTCCAACACATGGCAGAGTATGGTGGAAATGGTATAGTAACCATCATAATATGCCATGAGTTGATTTCTACATACTTAACAATGAATTCATTGATAGAAAAGTTTCTGTGTACATTATCCATAGTGTAACTCTCATTGGTGTTATTCCATGTTACCAATTCTAAATTTAAGCTGAGCTTGGTTTAAGGCTAAGTTTACTTAGCTGATATACGTCTTCTTTTGTTTCTCTAGTATGCTATCAGTGAGAGGAAGAAAAAATCAAGATGAAGCATCAACACAGGTTTAAACCTTGTGGACACCTGTTGCAGGCTTAAAGAACTAGATCCTCTGAGTATGAACTTATATGCCAAAGACCTAAGCAATCCTGAAGGCTTGTCCTTGCTCTGTCACAGATGTGGCATGTCACTTGAGGTGTGTTAGCATCCTAGGAATCTCTATATTTTAAGTAGCAGTAGCCTACTTCAGAAGGAGGTTGGAGAGTTTTCTAATTAAATGACAATCCCCCCCAACAAAAAATATCTTTCTTCTTCTATTACAGACTTCCCACCACAGCTTGAGTATAGTAAGTCCTCACTTAGTGTTGATAGGTTCTTGGAAATTGTAATTTTAAGTAAGGCAATGCATGAGAGAACCCATTTTACCATAAGATAATTGTTATAAACAAGAGTTAAATTTTACCATAAGATAATTTTTTTAAACAAGAGTTAAATTTCTATGGCATTTCTGGTCACAAAAACATTATCAAATTGCTAAATGAAGACCCCCAAACCTAGAAGCATCTAATATAGTAAAGAAAATTGGATTTCTTGTGGAAAACTTTGCTGAAAGTCTTTTCTGTGCCCTTGAAGATAGCATGACCTTGAGAAAGTCACCTCACCATTTGGAAACCTGGTGTCTCTTCTTAATAGTGAGAATAATAACATCTATCCCACCCAATGGCTATAAACATTACAAGAGCTAAAATAGGTAAAATAAAGGTCCGTGGAGACCTTTTAAAAATATTATGGGAACCTATATTAAATTTTGAGATTCACACTTTCATTTGGAAAGTTTCTACACACTAAAAACAATTTAAATGATTCCACAAGAGAAAGAAAACAGAATGGGATTCAGTTGATTTACTAGATTCAATTTCCCACAAACTAAATAACTATTTCTCTGGATGCATAACTTCTTAACTAATTATTATGACAATGTTTAGACACACTCATGGAGGACCAAAAAATAGTAAATGTTTACCTTTAAACTTCAGAAACATCCTCTGACAGTATTTTTTTTTTTAATTCAACATATTCTTGAATCCCCTCTTCTGAGAGAAAGACTGACTTTTTAAAGAATTTGCATGGATTCTATTTCTACTGTAGCATGCACATTTCAGCAAGTGGTTAATTTTGTTCATAATAATTATATTGCTTCTACAGGCATAGTCACACAGACGAGAATTGAAACAACTTGGGAGATAATTCGATATTAAAAATAATTACTCTTCCCTCCACTATTGAGCTACCTCAAATGATATTTTTTTCTTAATTATGTAATTAATTGCCTTAGTTTATTTCACTCTGATTAAAACACTGAGAAACACCACAGTCTCAGAGAGCTAAATGCTATGATTTTCTATCCACCTAAAAACTGGAAGATAGACAAAATAAATAGCCTGTGACAAAATAAATGCATTGACAAGGTTTCCAATTATAACACATTTTTGCATGTAAACGAATATTCATGTATATGAGATTAATTATCAATAGTGACAGTGACAACTTCTCCTGAGAGAGTAGGGTAGTTGATAGTGCTTCATGCTGTGAAACAGGTATTAAATAGTGCTCTGCCAGTAGAGGAGATTTAAGAAGCCTTGTAGTCATGGATATAATTATTCAATTACTCTAATATGTATAGTTTATGGTGGTCTGTAGATGATCTCACATACTTCCAAGATTTCAAATTTCGGCTATAAGGTCGTGACTCCCAAATCTATATCCCTAGACTAGATCACTATTCTGAGTTCCAACTAATAAATCTAAGTCTCTTGAGGACATTTTTCTTTGGATATGGGTAGTTGTATTAAAGCACATTTCCAAACTCCTAGTATAATGAAGTTTTTAAAAGCATGGGCTCTAGAGCCAGATTGCCTGGATTCAAATTCTGACTCTTATACTTTGCAAGCTGTGTAACCTTGGTCTAATTACCTAGCCTCTCTGAGCCTTAGTTTATTCATCTGTAAAATGAGTGAAACAATAGCATACTGCCAGAGAGTTATTTGTGGATTGTTTGTTAATTTCTGAAAAAGGACTAGAATGCTGCATAACACATAATAAGCTCTCAATAAATGTTATATTCTCTTGTGATTCTTCTTCTTTTCTGTTTCAGTGCATGGTACAAGGATTTGGCCGGTGATTTAAGCATAAGCTTGAATCCAGCTTTTGAACCAACCATTTACAAGTTTAGCGACCTTAAACAAGTGACGTAATCTCTTTGAGAGCTTCCATTTCCTCATTTGGAAAAATGGGTATTACAGAGATTTCTAATATGTATTTAATGAAATAACCCAAGAATGTATAGGGCAGGGTCTGGCATATGGCGAGCACTAAGTAAAGACAAGCAATGGCTAATATCTTGGAATCTTCCTCCTTCTTAGCTCCCATTTCTAATTTCTACCAAGTTTTGTTGCTTTTAAGCCTTAAATAAATACTCTCAAATATTTCCCGCCCTCCTTATGCTGTTTTATCTTCTTTCACCATTCATCTCCCAACTGCTCCTTTTACACCCAGCCTCTAGCTCTCGAATCCATCTTCACTCTCCACTAGAATGAGCTTATGGGACATAATTAGGTCACATTTCTGTGTCCAGTCTTCCAGTTTTTCCTCTAACATTGTTAAAATAACAGCTCAGGAGAGATCCACACCTAGTGCTCTGCCCCATGCTTACCTGTCCATCCAATAGCCCAGCTTCCACATGGAAACTTTAACCATTCCAAACAATCGCAGCCCCTGACTATCCTCCAGACCCCTCAGTGCTGTCACACACGCCTTCCCGCTTGTTCCCCGGGAATGAAAATTCACATATTCTTTCGAGCTTGCAAAGAGTTGTTGTGGGCAGTGATTGGGAAGTTTGGGATTTTGCATTTGCTTCTCACTGCTATAAAAGTTATTTTAAGGGGAAACGCTCTTTCTCTCCTATGTTTCATACCCTCTTCTCTGAGTGACTTGACAGACAAAACCGAGATCATTCTTTCCCCAGGTCCCAGCTGAGTGAGTGATTCTTCCATTTTCAGATACAGCAGTCACTTTGTGGTCCCTATCTTTCAGTTTAGGTGTCCCCAGTCATCCCGCTTACCTGTCTCTCCTCTCCAGACTCTAAAGGCAGAGGCTATGTCCTGTTCATTTTCGTATTGTCAGAACCCAGTGTAGTTCCCAACCCATGGTAAAATCTTAAATTGACATTAGGCAAAGGTAGTGAGTGTCCATACTAAATGATGCTTCATAGGGAAAGCAATCTGGATATCTGACTAAGCTTTTCCTTGAATTTATTTCAGATTCTATACGATACCTACTGATCTGTAATGGAGACTATAAGATATGGTCATAGATATTGTATATGCTGTAAGGCCACACTTTGTGACATATTGGCAGATGGCTAAAAAAATACATTGGAGCAAAAGTGTTAAACAGTTGTGAGTAAATAACTCAGTCTTCCAGAACATAAGGACTTTAAGGTACAGTAGTTTCTTTGAAGACATGTTGAGTTCTTTTCCAAAAAGATTAAATTTGGCTCCTTCCATTTCAGTCTCTGTTGATACTCCTGAGACTTGTTGCACTCCT
>NW_011888864.1:598227-603237 GCF_000151845.1 Pteropus vampyrus
TCTTGCCTTTAAGGGTTTTGACCTTTCATTTCTTTCTTAGATTAATTTGATGATAAAGTCAAAATTCAAGGAAATACAGAGTATTTCTGCAAAACTCAATTGATCTAAGTGATTAGGAAGATGTGCATATCAAATTTCACCTTCTTTTTTCTACTTTTCACTCCCTTCAAACCCAAATGACAATGAAGTCATGACCAATGTCATCAATATTACTCCTGTAGTAATATTGTCTGGACTTTTCATTAAAGAGTATATTCTTGATTTTCAGTTATTGTAGTTGCTTGATGCTTATCCAGTGTAGAAATAAACTATATCACAACAGAATAAGGAAATGGAGGACAGGTCCCACCTCAACTTAATTCATCAGGTTTAGCTTGATAACCATGGAAGTTTGGATTCCTTAAGTGTCTTTTCAAGTAACTAAAACAAGAGACTTGTATTAGTCATCTCAGGCTGCTGTAACAAATGATAGACTGGGGGCGCTTAAACAACAGAATTATTTCTCAGTTCTAGAGGCTGGAAAGTCCAAGATTAAGGTACCAGCAAATTTGGTTCACGGTGAGGATGCTCTTCCTGATTTGCAGATGGCAGTCTTCTCACTGTGTGCACACATAGTGGAGGGAGAGAGAGAGAGAGTTCAAGTGTCTCCTCTTCTTCTTCTAAGAATACTAATCCCATCATGGAAAGCTCCACCCTCACGACCCCATCTAAACCTAATTAATCCCCAAAGTCTCCACCTACAAATGCCATCACCTTGGGGGTTAGGGCTTCAGCATACAAATTTTGGGAGACATAAACATTCAGTTTATAACAGAAATCATAATCAGTTTACTGAAATCCCTTTTAAATGAGCTATTAGTAGAAATATGCTGATCCATTTCCATGAAGACAAGACTGTGTGTGGTGCTATTTTAGTAAATGAGCTTCCCAACTCTGTTTTCTGCTAAACCCTAAAGACAATGTGTTTAAAGTTTGTGGCTCTTTCCATAGCAGTTTTTTTGTTTCTTTTTTTTTTTTTTCTCTAATAGAGTTCTTTAAAAGTAGATTTAATTATATCTTTCAGATCAATTCCCCACACCAGAGACAGGATTGTCTAGAAGCTAGAACTCTTTATATTTCACCTCATTTGTAATCACAAACTGTATGCTAGCCAGAAGAAATAGCTATAAATTTTCAGGCAAATAAACTGGCCAGGAATATGCCTCCAATGACTAGGCTGCACTCTGAATTATGGCGATAAGGACATTATTATCTTCTGTACTTTCTTATGTACAAACCTGTTTGCCAGAAAAGTATCTGGATCATATGTGAACAATTCAATATTTTATAGTCTTTTTTTTTTTTCTGATGGCCATACTTTAAAGCAATTGGTAAAAGTTTTATTCTTCAACTACCTGCAGCAAAATTGAAGGGTGGTATATTTGCAGAGCAACTATGTAAAATCCCGCTGATTAGGAGAAAATTCCGTTTTGCAAGGACATTGTATACTGCGACTCCATGTTGTCTCCCCACACTGTGTTACTGAGTGACAAGATAAGACAGGACAGGAAGCAAGAGCTTTTAAAAGGATTTTGTCAGGCCCTAGGAAGAGCTTAAGGCCCCTAAAACTAGCAAGAATATGTCAAGTTCTATTTGGGGTAATTGGGGTAAACATTCAATTAAAGGATTTTCCACCAGAAATGAGGTAGTCAACACATTTCAGAACATTTTTCTAAGTCCCAGTATACCAGTATCAAGAAGGCAATCCCCGGAGAAGGTGGACTATACGTCTACAGAGGCTATACGTCTACAGAGGCTATATGTCTACAGAGGCTAAATAAACACCAGGTTCCAAATTCAGGACGATAATGGCTGAGTTTAGAGCAAACGGGTCCTTACATATATCAAGCTATTTTTTGTTTTAAGTATTTACCTTTACATAGTAAAGCATTACTCTGTTAAGAAACTGATTCTGCACAAATGGTGCTAATTAGTAAAGATTTTAAATATTGTTTAAAGGTAATGTTCGATGAATCAGCTAATAAGTGTCCTAAACTATTTATGACCAGCATGTTAGCTTAACTGGAAGTACTGGGTTATTTTAATAGATACAATTAATGTGGCAGCTATGGAAATTGCCAACATAGTCCCCCACCCCAATAAATAAATAAATATATAGACAAACAAACAAACACCTTCTAGAGAGGATGCCTTGCAAATAAAATCTTATGTTAACTGACAAAATCACAAGCAATAAGTAGAGCAAAACCAGAATAAACGTTGAACGGTAACATTCATGCATGAATTTAAGGCATTTAGAATCATATTTATATGAGAGAATATGATAATAAAGAAAATCATATTTCCATAATTAAATTGTTATCCTTTGAACATGTTATTTGGAAGATTTAAACATAAAGTCATATTTTAAATATACTTTTTAAGTGATCTATAATTACATAGGAGAACAAAGCATTGCAACGAAATAACATCCTGTCTTAGAAACAAAATGTCTGCAGCATCTCTGCTTAGAACATGAAATAATTAATACTTATGACCTCAATTTTGCAAAGTATTATTATTTCTATTTTGCCTATAGGGAAGGAGTGTTTTGTGAAAACTCATTTATAACACTGCAAGTGGTTGCATATTATTGAAACTGAGTAAGAAGTAGTTTGCCTAAAGCCAAACAGTTCCAGAAGGAAGAATTTAGGCATACTAAACTACTAATTTTTAAAATTTATTTGGATAATATTTATAATAAATTCAAATATATATTATTTTAATTTAATTAAGATTACCTATAGCCAAACCTTTGCAATCAAATTTGAACTACTGTCCAACTATAAAAATATATAAGATGAATTGACTGGAACAGAAAAATGAGACAAAAAATTTATACCTGCAATATTCTTCAAAGTCTATATTTTCAGATGCCATATTTGTGGAAAAGATAAAGATCAGATCATGAATGAGCTTGAAGTGAAAACTAACAGTTATGAGTCTTGATATTGATTAAGATCAAGATGACTTTAAACTTGTATAAGACTCTTATAAACATATTTAGCAAATTTAAATTTATTAATTTGATTAGATTAATCACTAAACTTCCTCTTAAAGCTTATATTCTCTATCTCATTTTGTGTGAGATACTCATCTCTCAAGCAATAAACCCAGACTAATCTTCAACTTCTTCTCCTCAATCTCCATATCTTACCTTCAAATTATTTGTCATACTCATCCTCTCCTTTACATCCCCATCACTACTCTACTTCAAGCTCTCATCCTGTTAATCGCTGAATTAGCATACTTACTGCACTTCCGCCTCCAGTTTTGCCGTCTTTCATTCCATCTTCCTCAAAATCACAGTCCATTGATTCAGAGCAAGAGGAGGTTAATGGGTAGTCACAGAGGAAACTGGTTGTATGTGCCCATAGGGATACGGTGCTGATGAGCGATCTCTCTGAAACTTTTAACACTTTCCAATCACCTATAGAATAAGATCCCAACTCCTCGATATCCTGTATGAAACTTTTCATGACCAGATCCATGTGCGCTATTTCAGAGCAGTCCTTGTTTCCAGTTCAGTTCTGCCAATATGGAGTACAGGCAGATTGGAGGAAGGGAAGAGAGTGGTGTCAGAGCATCTCCTGCCCCAGCTCCCCCCTACATGCTCACCTCATCTTTCTCAAAAAAATCCACTCCTCTTGTGAGGGTACCTTTTCCAAAGAGCTCTGTCTCCACAATATGGTGGCCCTTCATGCCTAGGGGCAGTAGCACTTCCCTCCTTCTTGGGGGTCTATATTACCTCTGTGATTTTCCTATACTCTTCCCACATCTTTGCATATATCCTCTTTATTAAACTGCCAAACCTGGTATCCTGGTGCATTGCTGAAGATTCACTGCCAAAGCTGGCCTCCTGGTCACTCCCTTTTCTACATCTAATGTTGACTAATCTTCTTTTCTTCTTCTTGCCAACGCCTTTTCTTCATGTTAAAAGGGACTCTCCTTACATGCTCAATGTATTGCATAAATAAGTTTCTATAGAGAAACATTATTTCTCCATTTCTAAGCTTTGGGTTGTGTATGATTAATGTACACATGTGATCTCTTCCTCGTAAAATTCCAGAAAGTCTATTATTTGTGAAATCTTGAAATTTATACTCAGACATTTGAAGTCCTAATTCCAGAATCCCTCTGCTTTGAGCAATTTATTTCATTAACTCAGTTTCCTTGTTGGCAAACTGACAATATAGTAGCACTTTTTCTCCTGGAATTGATATAAGAATTAAATGAGATAACTCATATTACTTTCTTAGGCCAAGCTCCTTTAAGTTTGGGCTTTCATTATTTTTATTAAATATTATTTTCTTTTATTCTACATAGGTAAAAGAGGAATCCATATTTTTTCTAATAGAGCCTAATCATATTATTCTATTCCATTTTACTCATTGTTACCAGATTATAGATCCATGTATCTGATACATGACCATTAAAATGTGGGCTAGAAAATGTTAGAAAGTGCCTCACTCAAATATTACTACTGTTAAAATACCCGCACAAGATAACTCCTGTTGCATATCTGCCATGTGTTGGCCCCTCTTGGTGCATCATTTCACTGAATCCTCACTAAATCTGTTTACAGATAAAGAAACTGAGTGTTGGGGTAAGTAATTTACCCAAGGTCATAAACTGGTGAGGGGCTTAGTTTAGAGCTGAACTTTTTCTGACTTCAAAGACATCTTTCCATTATATGGTTTCCTAATTGAGCATCTACAACTTGCAAAACGCTTTCATGCAAACTTCCTCCTAAAGTTTATATTCTCTTTTATAAGGTTTTAGCTACTGCCTAAACGAAGCATTAACAAGTTAAGAATTAGCTCTGCCAAGATGAATCTGAATAGGTAATATGAGAGCTGTATTTAAGAACCGTAAATATGGCATTATCAACTGTCATATAAGTAATTTGTTATTTTATCCAAGTGTTCTGGAAGGAGCTAAAATACTTTTGTCCCTACGTGTATGACTCTG
>NW_011888864.1:604012-608794 GCF_000151845.1 Pteropus vampyrus
TTACTTCCCTTCCTCTGCATAAAGCAAAAGGATTTTGTGTCACCGCTGCTCAGACCAGGAAAACAAAAACCAGAAAGTCTGCCAGACGCATCGCATCGTGGTCCGGCAGGCAGGAGTTTCAAGTGAGCGTTGAAGGGAAATAGGAACTGGACACACCCTGGTCACACACAACAAGCCTTAGTGCTTCAGCCTTCAAAGGAGAGCCAGCTCTGCCCAGTCCCGGGCCTCCTTTCTGCTGGTTCTCTGACTCTTGTTTCTAATTTAAGCTTTCTTTTCACTTTTCTCTCCTTTTCATCTTTCTTCCTCTCCCCGCCCCCCATTTTCCACTTTGTTTTCAAACATAAATAATGCATTGTTCAGTCACGTTTAAAGGATAATCAAAGAAAAAAATATAAGTTGAAAGAAATAGCTCTTTTATGTTTCCTTCTGATTTTTAATCCATAGATATATATGTATATCAGTTTTATATTTTTAGTGGTCCCTGTATCTGTAAAATTTCAATAAAATTGTGTTCTACTTTTTCCCTCAACATTCCTTTGTGAACACTTTTCTGTTTCCCATAATGTTATTATAGCAAATGTTTTAATAATTAGGTGATATTCTATTATATCAGTATGCCTCTTTTTCTTGCCTCCTTCATTTTTGCATACTCAAGACCCTCTGCTTTAATGCACTCTGCTACAGCTGAGTGTTACATTTGTCTTAGTAACAGGTGGTAGAAAATTCTAATGTAATTTTCATGTAGCTGTCTGTTATACAGCTGATTTTAAGTAACTTTGATTGAAATCCACCTATTTCTATTCACAAACATTTCATGGCATTTTAAGGAGTGTCGGTGGTATATGGTAAACACAAAGCCAGTACTTTCTCCACCTTGAACACTGTTTGAGAGCCCACAGATTACTATTTTCATCCACAAACCTGTTCCAGGCCTAGACTGATAAGGGTTATGATTCATTAAACCTTGTCTGAGATACATGTGTTGCATCAGTTATTTTTACAGCCCTTGGCATTTCTCAAACCTCTTCACTTTCAGAACTCTCAAGGCATAATTCAACTCTTGTTTTCCTTTAATCTGCAGAAATGTTTCAGTTTCTAATTTTCAAGTAATTTTCTTAGTTAAATGTAACTGTACTTACATTTATTTGTACAACTTGTCTAGAAACAGGCAAAGAAGAATAAACTGAACCTTGTGATAAGCATTTTATCTCCTCCTCTCATCATAGACCAATATTTCCTGTGCTTCCATGTGCCAGGCCATGCTAACTAATAATGTTCTCAAGTTTCAGCTGATATTACGAAAAATCAAGACAAAAGTTGTTCCATTCTTATGGCAATGAATTATAAACTGCCCAAATGAGCAGTGGCATTGTAGATAAAGCCCTATAATCTCTAACACATGAAGGCAGGTTCCTATCGGGAAAATGTGTGTGAAGCGTGGTGGGATGGGGTGGGGAGGGGGCGCAGTCAGAGGTGGTCTTACTCATACACCAACTTTAGAATTTATTTCTTTGTTTTGTTTTGTTTTCCAATACTATCCTTCAATCCTGCATTAATCACATTAAGCAACTTCTTACAGTCCCACTGCCAAGTGAAAAATAGATACAGTAATATAAGCAACCACAAATAGAGGTTACATTAAATAAATCCCATTTCCCCATTTAACTGCTCTGAAGCATAAGCTTCATTAGATAATAAATGAATGAGGATACTTGACTTTTCAAGGTAAAATTATTAATTTTATGTAAAAATAAAGTGAACATATGTAAAGATTTTATTTAACTCATTAATAAAAGAAGGAACAAATAAGTTGTTAAAATCAGTTCAAAAACAATTTAATTTAAAGATTAGACATAGATATAGGCAATCAGCAGTGCTAAAGCGAATTTGCAGATCTATGCCAAACTGATTAATATCCAGTAGGAAAATAAAATTTAGTGTTTTGGGTCATCTTTGCTGTAAGGTAGAAATCAGTTATACATACTGGACAAAATTCATTTGCTTTGCTATAGACAAGAATTATTTGCATTAATATCAGTTTTCTACAACTTAATTTCCTCCCCTAAAGAGTTATAAAAAGATGAAATCAGAGAAGAAACAAGCTGATATATTTTCCTGCCTGGTACATAGCTTTTTAGAAATGTTTGCTGATAAAATGATTGCCTCTAACTATTTCTATACCTCTGGCCCCTAATATCAAACCACTTCCTCTCAAGTCACCCCACACCAATTTTTAAGAGTCACAGATGACTGGACAACTTGCTAGGTACACAATTCTTGCTACTACCATTATTTTACTTTTGCAACTATTAGGCAATATTGTGCCATGAAATGATGGACAAACATCAAACAGACCAGCTTCACCACTTACTATGAGACTTTGGAAAAATTATTAAAACTTTTTAGGCCTTTTTATTTGGGCGGGGGCAGGGGGGAGTAAAACATGTAAAAAGCTTAGTACAATGTCTCATATTTAGACCCAAGAAATGTAATCTATTGTGTTATTATTCAGGTCAAAAATAATGAATATTGTTAAATTTTCATAATTATTAATAATTAAATTAATTGTTGCTTCTTATTTTTGAGAAATTTAAGGAGTAGAAAGTTAAATACAAGGTTGTGACTATCCACCTTAATACATTTTTTCACATAAATGTACCAAATGTTTCATTTAAAACTATAAAACTGTCTCAAACTAGTCATCTCACACAGTGAAAAAAACAAGACTAATGTTTCAAAAATACCAAAAACACTGTGATTAAATGAAAATTTCACCAATAAAACAGCTGAGTACTTTTCTGGTATAGGGGTTCAGAATAGGCCTCCCCAAAATGTACCACTTCGGCATGTAAATTATTTTGCCTTAAATTGCCTTTAATCTAAAGGCAATCAAGACCTTTCAGGCTCACAGGAAACTTTTACCTCTCCCTTAAATCTTAAATTAGGGACCTTGCCTATAATAGGTGTTACCACCAAAAATAACTTTTTTTGACCTATCTATAAGATGGGGCAAACTACTAATTGCTGAATATCTACTCATCTTATCACCCCGCAGTGACCTTTCTCTACTCTGAAGCCCCAAAGTGCCTTACCTCATCCTTTGCTCAGAATGTCACATATACCTCTTTTTCTCTTTCTGTCTTTGAACCTCTTATGTATGTGAGGTCTCTGATTCTCTCATGTATGTGGGGTTCCCCTGATAACATACGTAATTAAATTTACTTGTTTTCTCTTATTAATCTCTCTCGTCGATTTAATTATTAAACCAACCAAAAGAACCTAGAGAAAGTTTCTTCCTCTGCTCCACTTGCTTAAAAACACCTGTTTTTTTGAGCATTTCAATTTATTTTTTAACTTCTTTTCTGATGAGGGACAATGTGAACATATGCTCTCTTTGCTTTAGCCAGAATGGACTATTTATTTTTTCCTAGATTTTAAGGGTGCTGCTGTTTAGATTGAAGTGAAGGGAGGAGAAGGGAAAGTAGATAAAATGAGAAGACATTCAAACCAGCAACTTAGCTTTAGAAAACTATTGCAGTCATTGAGCAAAGAAATGGAAGAAAAGGAGGGAAAGAAGGACATGCAGTGGTGGGGGAGGGGGTGGAACTCGGAAATTTTATAGGAGAAAGAGGCTTGACTTGGGAGAAAAATGTACAGTCTTCACATCCTTACATGTGTGCACATACACACACACCCATTCTCTCTCTCTCTCTCTCTCTCTCTCACACACACACACACACACACACACAGTTGGGCTGAGAATTTCCAGGGTCCTCTCTAAAATGAACTAACATGAACTAATCTCCTGAAACAGGTCCGCTGAAGCCGAGACTCCCACCCCTTGAAACCTGAGCAGGCCTTGTGGCAGAGCCCAAGGGTGAAATCTTAGCAAGCTAATCAGCTGCACTGATCTTACCCCGTGCAAATTCTGTGTTTGCTAAACACCTTTAGCCTGTATACAAGGGTCTGAAAGGGAATGCCTTCTCATTTTCAACCTTCTGGGGCTGATGTTCTGCATCAGTCAATGCTGTCATCATGGATCCGACATTCTCCCTTTTAAATCCACACGAGTTTCCTTTTTCATGATGTGAGCAAATTGAACTCTGTGTGCTAGTGATTTGCAAAATGTACCATGTTACAGAGAGATCTTTCTGATGAGTCTGGTCCTGTTATAATCATTGGTTTTGCCGGTGTAATTCAGGAAATGTTCTCAGCGCAAAACTAATTCCCACACGCACAGTGAAACACAGGAGGATTTTGCAGATAGATATTTAATATACAAATAGTCAAGAGGAGGCTTTCAATTGAGTTTTATTTTGAGGATCCAGCTAGTTAATATGTGAGGACCGTTGCCAAGAAACATGGTAAGATTATTTCTCTCTCCAGAAATGCCTAAGATAATAGTCTTGTAAAGGTAAGAAGGTACTTGAAACCAGATCCGCCTGCATGCCAAGTCCTTTAGGTAGTCTGAGAGGTTTGTGATAATGAAATCCTCCTTTGTCATTTACATTTCTTTAGTGGTTATTTATGCAAATGATCAGATTTTTCCCTATCTAGAAGCAGATTCAGGGATGAATGAATCCCTTCCTCCTAATGAAAACATTTCAGCCCTCCTAGCCAGGAAGTCTCCAAAAGAATATTTGTTTGGATAATTATAAAACTACTTTGATATCCTACTACACTGAGCTTTGGAAAATAAATAACTATATTTGTGACTGTAGCAGAACTGAGCCTTCAGTAATCACATTTCCACTTAAACAAAGAAGCAAAGTATAATCCAGT
>NW_011888864.1:609471-617771 GCF_000151845.1 Pteropus vampyrus
TAAGATGGCTTTGTAAAAATTTCAACTTCATCACTGGATTTTTCATGGATAGTGCAAAAATTTTATTGCATTTAATTTCATTCAAAATATGCTTTTTGTTTGAAAAGATAGTTCTGAGTTCTTATATATATCACAAGGTACAGATAGAAGCAAGCCAGGAACTGTGTTTAAATTCAGTTTGAACACAGCTATAAGCACTAACCTTGGAAAGGGAGGGTCCCAAGGGAATCTTGCCATTTTCTAGGTCTGTAACATAGGGCAAGGTGTTTAGTTTCTAAGTTTCAGTTCTTTTTTATAAAACACTGGGTTTCTGAAACCTATCTAGTGAGAATTAAATGAAGCAATCAATCGATCAATAAAATAGTCAATCAAAAGTTGTTGAATATTTGCTAATTATCAGATACTGTGTCTGAAACATAGCTCTAAAAAAAAAAAATCTATTATGAGAAGGATGGATTAATTTTTTCCCCATCTGCTTTTGGATCAATACATGGCCATCCACCATTAATAAACAACAACCTGGCACAGAAGATAATCTGATTTCATTAATTTGAGAAAATTAATTTAATTTTACTATTAAAAAAGAAAGACAGCAAAATTTTTTCTTTTTAATTTTGCAGATGAAAATAGTGTAGCCAAAAGTTTAAGTACTTTTTACAAGGTAATAAGAATAAGAGCAGGCACGTAACTTACAGGCTCGATATACAATCATCATTTTGGAAAAAGCTTAATTTACTTTTACTTTGCTATGTGCATAGTAACGTGTAGAAATAATATAATGGTTAAGCAAACAAACAAAAGGTTAATGCAAAAATAAGATTTAATTATAATATTTCAGTAATTAATAAAGTAATATTTCTTATTTGTATGATTTATAGATAAAAATCTGTTTCAATTTACACACCAATAGTGCATGAGAGTGACTATTTATCCTGCAAACTTTAATAATATTGAAATTTTAATAATGCAATAGTTACAATTTTGAGTTTCGTTATTGTTTTAATTACCGTTTCTCTTTTCGTGTGTTAATTAGTAATTTGTTTCTTCTTCAATATATTGGCCTCTGTATATCCCTTAAAATTTGTTTCTATAATGTTGGTAATCTTTTTACGAAATTGATTTGTAGGAATTCTTCAAATATTAAAGATATTAATTTTGTGAATATAATTTGCATATATTTTTACCAATTTTGACATTTATCATTTAATTATTGTTATGCTTTCATGTATCTTTTAGAAGGTTTAACTTTCTATATAACAACTCTATTTACCTTTTCTAGTACAAATTCTAAGATTTATATTTTTCTTAAGAAGGCCTTTATCATTTCAAGTTTATAAATATAATATTCTGGGGGTTTTTTGTTGTTGTTGTTACCCTTATTGTTTGTTTGGTTTTTTTAATTTAGATCTAGATGTTTAGTCATTTTCCCCACTGGAATAGAGTTCTCTCTGCACTGAGTTGAAATGCCAATTGGACAGTCACTCGTTGTGGTAAAGTGATTTCATTGTCCCTCTGCATCCAGATCTTTCACCTCCAATTAAGAGCCAAACTCTTTCACTACCTTTCACCTGGACTCAACTCACCTTGTTGCTTTGGCCAGAGGAAGGCAGCTGAAGTGATGTATGCCAGTCTCAAGAGGCCACCTTTTACATACTCAACACTCTTGGATGAATCTGTTAGAGGCTGAGAGACCATGCAAAGAGCTCACATTCCCTAGCCTAGATTACTCTGAACCAGTTTACAGACACCTGCCTTCAAAAGTGCAAGAGAGCCCAGCTCAGCCCAAAAGAACTGCCCAGTTGGCTTGTAGATTCATGAATAATAGCAAATGCTTACTATATTCAACCACTAAGATTTTATTAGAGGACCAATATATACACTCCAATTCTCATACCTGCATACATACAATTTTTCTGGATTTTATTGTATTCTTTAGGTTCTCGGCATGTTTCTTCAGCTTACATTTCCATATTACCACTTGAATGGGGATTTTCTGCCAAATTCTTAGCCATGTATGGTATGGGATGTAGTGAGAAACAGTCTTCTGTTTAGTATGTCACATATTCTTCCACATCCCCCAAATATTTCTGGGAAGGGCTTTTTGTTTCTTTCAGTAAATATCTATTTAACACCTGCTACATGCAGGGTTCTGTATTAAGTTCTATAGCAAATCAAAGGATGAGCATGAAATAGCATAGTAGGATGGCAGAAGTTCTCACAGTGCTTCACATACTGAATAACTTTTCATTAAAGAAAATTTAAAAAAAAAATGTTCTTCCTTTCCTAGAGCAAAGCAAAAATCACTCTGATAACTAGAGGCAGAGTAGCACTCTCTTTGGCTCAAGAAGGTGTGGTTGGAATAAAAGTAGAAGGAAAAGAAAAAGACAAGAAGAAATAAGGTCTCATAGTACATAATCTATAAAATGACTCCATAAGATAAGACTGGTTTTTTTTGTTTGTTTGTTTTGTTTTTTTTATAAATGTGGAAACTGAATATCCTTATATAAAGACTATTATGTTTTGCCAAAATTTTCTGATAAACAGAAATACATGTTCCCTGAGACTGTAGCAGTTTAGATGGCCCAGTGGCTGAAATGTGCTCTATTTTCAAACTCAAATTTCTGTTCTCATTCTTTTTTCCATCTTATACAATAAAGTCAGACATTAAACTGTACTATATCTCACTTTATGTATTAATAAAATTGCAGCATGTTGTGAGGTTTAATTAGATAATAAAGCACTTTGAGCCCCCCTCCTTGATAAGTCTGTATAAGTGAAGAATATTACTAATTTAGTTATCATCACATGCACTGAAAAATTTTCTCCTAAAATGTTCAGACACACATTGGAAAGCCCAGACAATCACATCGGCTTTGGATTTCGTGAAAAATAAGAACTGATGAGGACCTTCATTTTGGGATGGATGAACTATGTCGTGCTCACTCGCTTTTTAAAATTTCTATTTATACTCTCTCCTCATTTAAATGTTTAAATAGGGAGGAACACTTCCACGCATTATAATTAAATGCAAGCACAAATTCTTCTCCACAAAAGAGTCATTTTCCATTCAGTTTATACAAAGTTTTGTTTTGTCCTCGAATGAATCAATATGAAAATTAAGCTGGTTGTCTGAAAGCCTTAAAAAGAAGTATAGCTTTCATAATACAAGGAAGATAAAATGAATTAAAAGTATCAAAGCACATCCTTTTAGAATAATTGCTTGCTATATTCTTGCAACCCTTAAAGGTAGCTTTCTCAGAGAAAAGAAAAATGAACAAAGGAGACCTTTCGTTCCAGTTTATCTTCTTTAGAAGCTGGAACCTTTTTCACAGTTGAAGCATAATTTTTCACTTTCAATTGGTAAGTGTGTAATGAGAAGGACCAAAAGGAACCCTTGTTATGATTAGTGACGGAGGGGGACCCATAAGAGATGGGAAGTTTGGAAGTAGAGAACAAATAAAAGATGTCAAGTTTACATGTTTCTTGGAATTTTCTCCAGACATTCTAAGCCTTTCAGAGCTGCAGAACTTGGCAGGAAATCTTGTACATAAGAATGTACTGAAGTTAGGGAATTCTTGTTTTACCTCTTCAATCCCTGCTCTGGTCTGTGTGCCAAAATTCATGTGCAATCTGTATATGTGTGCGCGTATCTATAATAAAAGGAATGAGGATTATTCCTTTTGTGCTGAAAGCTTTGTCTGCTGTAAAATATAGCAAATCTTTCCCTTCGGTATTGCCTTGAGACCCTGGGCTAGAATGAGATGATGAGATGTGGAAGCTTTTCTCCTGGTATTTCTTTTCTTCTGTGAAACACTTATACCACTTCTTCCAGACGTTGAAGTTAAAGATATCTCAACATTAAATAGACACTTTTCTCCCACCTTGAAAAAGTATTATGAGTATAAGTTCAAATTGAACTGAAACTGGGATGGTTCATATTTTACCAAAACATTTTGTTTGTTTTGTACATTAATGTTTAGTTTTGGCATGAATGTGTCTAACCCATTCTTTTTGTTAAAAGAAGAACTGATAATTCCAGGGTTTTCTGTGTATAAATTGTACAGACACACAGATGGAGTCTTAGTTATTGTGGTGTCCAGAAGCTAATATGTATGAATCTGTCTACCAGCATTTAAAGGGGAGTGTTTTTTACTTATCTAATTGTAGGCGAGAGAAGAATGGAAATCACCAAATCATTGGGATAGGAAATTATGGGGCCACTAACTGAGACAGCAACATTCTGGTTTATTTTCAAGTGAACTAGAAAGTTGAAGTCGAACCCAGTGAATTTAGATTACGTCAAAAAAAATTATAAACAAAAATAGGTCCATAGATAATATTTTTCCTCTTCAGTAATATGTTTCCAAATTCTATTGCCCCAAATGTTCACATCATTGTCCTATGTAGATAATCACACATGCATTTTACAAAATATACACTAAAGATTTTATTGATGACTTCACATCTGTCATTTTTGCCCAAGGAATCAAAGGGTTTCCTTAACAAGTAGGTTTACACAGCCAAGGAAAGCCAAAGAAAGCCAACTCATTGATGCACGTGAAGGTGATACACCAAGCACACCTATCCAAGGAAGAAAAGATGTAAGCACTCTCCTTCCATTCTGGATACTCACATCTGATTCAACTGGAGAGTCACTTGTTGACAGCTGTGGCCAGCAAAGCATCCTCTCCTTAGCTATTTCTGAGGTGCAACTCAACTACGATTTGTAGGCAGTGACGTCTTCTGACCTCATCTCTGATCAACCACTTGACACACTAACTTCTAGACCTTTATGAACGTATATGCCCACTCCAAAAGAAATCCATTTTTACACACACGAGGGAGTTCTTCATTTTGTGTTTAACCTCACGATCCTTCTTGGTGAAGTCTGCCAGAGTTAGTTGACTCTCTCCATTTCATTTCATTATTGCAAAGTCCAAAAAGATACAAAAGACTATCTTCATTTTACAGAAGAGGAAACTGAGGCACAAAGAGGTTAGGTAACTTGCTCCAGGTCACACACATGGGAAATGTCAGGACCAGAATTAGATCTCTAGTCACTTAACTCCGAGGATTTTCCAAAGCTCCCTCCAGATTTCTTTACTCACTTTTAATAAGAATCAGGTTAATTATGATCCCTTGGGATGTTAAAGATACACATGCAAGAAATAATTTAGGTTCCCAGATCATCAGAAAGTGAAAGACACAGTGGAGATACAAATTTACCTAGAATAGCATAAATTTGATCAAAGAAACTATGCATGTACTGATGTGGTTTTTTGAGAATGCAGCATGGAAGAGCATATACATTTCTGAAGAGGGGAGGCGTTTCCTATGTCATGCAATGGTGTGCTGGTAAAAGCTTAATACCTAGCTCCCGAGAGAGCATTTACTAGAGCCCTGATTTGTAACATTTGCCTAATTTTCATGGTGAGAAGTTCTCACATTGTAGATGTTGAGCTATCAGCATGGTGTCAACAAGCTCTTAAATTTCTTAAAATTTAACCATTAACTCTTGAGCAGGTCTGAGCACACCACTGAATTATCATTACGATAGCCATGGCATCCTATTTTTTTTATAAAGGGAGAGAGAATGAAAACAAAGTAAGAAGACTTCATAACATGCTTTATGGCAATGGCAGTAATATTTTTGCAAACATAAAAAAGATAATCTATAAAGATAGCTCATTTTTGTGGGACTGATCCACATTACCAGTCAATTCTCTATACAGGACTAAGTCACTCATAACAGTTTTGAAACTTGATTTTTTTTCTTGCTTACCTTGTGAACTGTTCATGTTTACACAGAAAGAAGTGAAGCCACACTGCAATGTCACAGGGCACAGAAAGGAGGAATCCAAACAAGAGGACCCACACATGCCATCTATACATTTGAAAATTTCTAAAGAAGTTACAAATCTAAAAAAAAAAAAAAAAAAAGGATTTAAATATGTTACTCATACAGAAGGGAAGATATCTCCATGGAGAAAACAGCATAGATATTGGTGGAAAATACCAATTTTATATTATTTATTTTTATTATTGTGTTGAGACATAGGGATTATTCCAATGTAAATCTTCCCGGAGATGAAAGCGAATACATTGAGTACGAAGATAAGAAGATTTCTTGGTATCTACTGATCCAGACAGAAAGCCTGGTCAGCCAGGTGAGATTTAATGGGCAAAAGAAGTATTTAACTATGACCACATTCACCTCCTCTATTCTCAAATGCAATACACACAAGAGACTTACAGCTATTCTCTCAATCAATTAGATTATCCTTATTCATTAAAAATATTTAATAAATTTGCATGAGCTGCTAAACATTTTTTCGAGAGACTGAAAATGTGGTATAGTAGTATGTCCCAAAACTCCAAGTGAATGTCTTAAACTATAGATAGCGTCTAACTCTATATATCCTATGTTTTTTTCCTATACATACATACATACCTTTTCATTTAAAGGAAGCACTTTATGGTTTCTCTTTGGCATATCTTAATTATCAGACTTGGGGCTATTATGAAGTAAAATAAGGGTTATTTGAACATAAGCACTGAAATACTGTAGCAGTTGATCTGATAACCCAAGCAGCTTCTAGTGACTAACAGGAAGGGGAGCGTATACTGGATGGATAGACTGGACAAAAGGATGATTCACATCCTGGGCTGTATGGAGCAGGACGGCATGAGATTTCGTCATGTTACTCAGAATTACGAGAAATTTAAAATTTATGAATTGTTTATTTCTGGAATTTTCCATTTAGTATTTTTAGACTGTGGTCAACCTCGGGTAACTGAAATCATGGAAAGCAAAACTGGAGATAATGGGGATTACTGTATTAAATGTTTTCTGCTGTCATGGATCTCATATGCTGGCATTCATGTCATTCTTTCTTCATGTCTTTGATGAACGCTGTGGACGAAAAGAGGAAAATGCATGATGGTGAGTAATGAACTATCTAACATAGCCTGGGAGCACAGGGCAAGGTTTCCCTAAAGGAGCTCCCTGAGAAAGTTCCCTAAGAAGTAAAAGATGCACAGGAATTACCTAAATGAAGTGCAACACTGAGGGAAAAAGCATTTCAAGTGTAGGGAACCACAGGCTTGTAGGTTCTGTGGCAGAAGGAGTCAGGAGAACTAAAGGAAGGTCAGTGGGTTAGGAGCTTTGAAAGCCTGAAGAAATAGGTAGGAACCACCTCCTAAGGACTCTTGCAGGCTAAGTCCAAGTATTTGTACTTTAGTAAGAGCAATAGGAGGCCATCGAAGGGTGAAGCAGAGTATGACATAATCATACTTACGATGAAAGTAAAAGCAGAAACTGCTTAGTTTAGTCTATAAACCCTCTGACTCTGAGCTGCAGAGTGGTTAAGCCAGTTGATATTAAAGGCATATGACAGTAGCATTTTGGTAGGCAGTTAACTACTTTTATTAGGGGTTGTAATAGACAGGGAACTAGCATACTTTATGAAAAACCAACTATTAGTGTAAGTACTAAATGAGAGTTGACGTTTCCCAACTGAAAACCTGTAATATTGTCTTCATTTTCTAATTTTTTAAATTAAGTTTGTGTTTTATTTTTAAAGAGGAGTCCAGATTTCTAAGGCCTCATTAAGTCATTCCAAAACTACAAATGGAAAGAAATGAATTTACTTAATTCCTTTGCAGCACATAAAATTTACAACTCCTATATGTATTTATTTTCCTAGTCAACAAGTCTTATTTTAACATCTATTATTTAAAGAGAAGGGGTCTTTGTTTATCAAATGGCAAATTGAGCTTATGGTGAGGTCTTTCCTTATATCCCCTGGCAATGACAAAGTCATAGAAAAATGAAAGAAAGAAAGGAAGAAAGAGAGAGAGAGAGAGAGAGAGAGAGAGAGAGAGAAACAAACAAACAAACAAACAAAACCCTGCAACACCCTGAAAGCAGAGTCTAGCTCCATGAGCATGCCAGAGATTTTGAAGAATTTCTAAGAGATACAGGGCATCTGGTATGGAACATCCCAGGAGTTAAAACAAGGCTGAGAAAGCAGGGCCTGAAAGAATATTTTTACCAACAAAACCCAGAAAATATCCTATAAAATCTTGTGGTGAGGGAGGTCTTACAATTTTAGAGAAAGGGAGCCATAAAAAAACAGACTGACATACTTGACTTTACAAAAAATAAAAACTTTGTGAGGTAAAAATGAAGTTATTAGAAACTATCAATGCAAACAACAACAATAACAACAAACAAGAAATTTTTGCAACATAGAGAACAGATAAAGGCTTAATACTTTTAATATATAAAGTGTTTTTTT
>NW_011888864.1:619176-621992 GCF_000151845.1 Pteropus vampyrus
AAAAATAAAAACTACAAATGTCTGATATTTGCTAAAGAATTTCCCCATTATAACTGTCCATTTCTAATTTATCTCAGGGCTCAGGTGTTAGTAGAAAGATAAATTTGGGGAATGGTTTAGGTTGGGGACTGATAAACACATGTCATCTCACTCTGTTACCTTAAGCTCCAGCTTTTATGTGATCAACACTATAAATGATGGAAAAATTATGTAATCTATTTTTGTTAAATGTATTTACATATAATAGAATAACAATGGGGCAGTAATTGATCTATGAAGCAAAATGCAAAATTGGGGAACATTTTCAGTGTATTAACTAAACAGTGAAGGGCATCATTCATCTGGAAGTTAAAAGAAGATAAATCCATCTTGGGCAAAGGCATATAGGAGAGGCTATTGAATGACCATGGGTCTAGGCAAGCATGAGAAAAACTATAGAACTCCAATCTAACCACCAATTCAGATATTGCTCAGAGAAAGATGAGACTTCAACTACAACATTTTTGGAAACCAAAGATCAACCTGTTATCCTAAAATTGACGGTTTATTTGGACGCTTAATTTTTGTAACAAGGGTCAGGTATCTTTACATACAGTGTGGATTTCTATACAGAGTAGTAAAGAGGATAAAGGCCTATTACCCAAGATGCTCGCTTTGTCTCAAGAGCAATTTCAACAATGATCACTAATGTCTCAGAGAGGAAAGAGGGACTCTTGTAACCAAACCCAGGAATCCCTACATGGCCGCAGGAGTAGCAACTGTGTGTGAGAAGAAATGGAACACAGAGATTTATAGGTTGCTGCCCATGACATATCCACATATCGGCAGCCCCACTATAGCCCACTAACAGTTTTCACTCATCTCAGCTGGCATGGGTGAAATATCACAGCAATTATAAAACTCAGGATGCCGGGTAGGCGAACTTTAGGAATGGCTCTGGTAAATTGCTTCCATTTTTCAGCTCACAGTGCGAAGAAAGGCAGAAACAGAGAGTGGTAAAAAAGAAAGCAAATGAGCATGCCTAATACAGGCTGTATATTCTGCGTATGTACATTTATAAATATATTAAGCTTCCCTTTTGTGCCTTGGAGAGAAAAGAGCCGCAATCAGCAATTCAGGGATGATCGAATAGATTAACGTGAACATCTTATACGTCTCGGAGGAGCCAGCACTAACATCTTTATTCCTGCTCAGCTACCTTCCACTCCACACTGTGTGAGAGAATATATTTTATTAAAATCATTTCTTTTACCTGAAGTTCCTGTCAACTGACAGAACGAAAAGAAAAGAAACTAAGCTTGTTCTTTGTGTGCCAAAAAATAAGCTAATTAAGAAAATGTTATTATTTTTTTTTAATAGGGAGAAAGAGAAAAGAAACGAGCTTAGATTTTCCCCTTGTGGACTTCAGCAGCATTTCTACCTTCCTTTGGTAGTCAATACAAGTTTGCTCATCAAAAATAAACTTTGTGCTAAAAATAAGCAATTTGTGTTTTTAAACATCTCTTTCCAAAATACACAGAGCCTCTTATTTGAAAACTTTTTCATCACTTGATTGATCGTTTCATTACTTGATCTTATTTTTTTACTAAATAGTACAGATTTTAGAATGTATTTTATTGATAAAAGAGGTGGACAATGCAATTTAATCTAACTTGACCCAATGTATTTTGATGTTTGCATTATAGTTGCCATATTTTAAAATGTTGCCTGTGTTTTCTATATACCCACTGAAGTTTAAATTTTAAAAATAAATATATACATGCCTCAATAAAATTAAATTGATTCTGCTCTGTAGCTGAACTCTGTTCAATATCAATAGGAAACAGGGCAATAAAAGACATTTAATTTATTTTACCTTTTTTATTTTTTTTCTATTAGAATTTTCTTTTGGAGTTTTCTTTCCATTTCTGGACATCAGAATATGGTCATACATTATAATTTCAAATTTTACTATTTTAACTAGTGTTTATTGCCAGTCGTCAAAAGAATAAACACAGAAACATTAAATTTTCTAATGATCATAAATACTTTAAAAGAGAAAGTATGACCTTATAAATCAAAAATTTGTGACATTTCTCCTTAATTCTCTTAACCAAAATTGAGTCCCTCAAAAGAGACACAGCTAGTTGGAATTTTCATAACTATTCTTTCTGATGCAAAGTCAGTTTGGTATTACTAGAGGAAAGCTTACCACACATTGCACATCTGGGCCTTTTGAGCAATCCGTTTAAAAAAGTGGTTGAATAGATTGCCATCAAATTTCATGACAATTGGTTTTCCTGATTTAGTTTTCTCACTTATAAAAGAGGGGGTTTCTTTGAAAAGGAGCAATTCTAAATGTCCTTGACTCTGACAATGTGAGTGAGAATCTAGTATGTGGACTTTGGTAATCAATACAAGTAGAAATGCTGCTGAAGTCCACAGGAAGTCCACAGGAAGCCCACGGAGTATACTTTTCCATAGATGTGACACCTGAAGGCTGATGATTTCACGTCATGTACCCAGAGTGAAGAAAATGCGGAAAGGGGATCTGAATGCAGCTCTCCATAACCTCAAAGACTCTGAGCTTAGTTTTGCACTAGACTCTGTTGCCTCATCGTCGACTCTTGAGTCCAACTGCTCTGAGTCGTTTTTACAGTCCTTCCTTCTTTATTTCTGGGATATCTTCATTAGATGCTGGATATTTTCATCTGCTCAGTCTTCCATCTATCCCACAATTATAAGACTTCAAATGTATGTCTTAAACCACACAAGCCTCCAGAACTGTGAGAAATAAATTTGTGTTTTTTATAAGCCGCCCAATCTATGGTATTCTG
>NW_011888864.1:623918-626259 GCF_000151845.1 Pteropus vampyrus
TTGTGTTGCTCATTACCAAGTGTTTCCCAGGAATTATAGTATAAGAAAAAATCATATATACATGCTCAGAAGTAAATGAGAGCATCACACCTCACTTTATGAAGTCCACTTCCACTCCCTCCTTTCTACGTTATTAGAATGTAACCTGAGGTTTAGAATGAAACCTAATGTAGACTCAGGATCCACTCCTTTCTCCCTTCTTGCCTGAGCACAAGTGACATCTATTGAATAATGAGGACGATAGTAGTACTTAGCCAAAATATTAAAATTTATGTTTGTTTTCATTTTGATCAACTACAGTGTGCTATCCTCTCCACCAACTTCTTCTCCCCCTGCAAGGTGGCCACCTTTCCAAGCTCTATAGCCCTGGGCCTCTATAGTTTCCCTTTATTGATCAGAGTAGTAAATTAAGAAAAAAAAAGATTCCAAAATGCTTTTGTGGTGTGTGCACACACACATGTGAGTGTATGTGTGAGTATATGTGTGTATAATTATATTCGATGCCTTATCAACCACCTTGTGAATCAGATAGGTAAAGAACTGAGAATTGAGTTTTGTCGATAAGAAAATCGGGACTCATAGTATTAAATCAACCTGTCTTGGATTGCTTAGGCAGCCTTGAACTTCTACTTCCTAACTCCTAGTCCAGGACTTGTTCTTGACCCAGTAACCTCATAAGCCTTCTTGGGCCGGAAATCTGCATGATGTAAGGCAGTGATTTATTCAAATTATCTGTAAAGCTATGTCTGGCCAATAAACTTGGACACATCAAGTTCAAGTAAATTCATATCCACTTGGAAGCTGTTTACCTAACAGAGCCAAAAGCTTAAAAATATCAGAAGGTAGAGTGTTTTGCTATAATCTAATTACCGTTTGTTTTACACTTCATGGTGCGTTTGAGTAATGACCTTGAGAATTTCAGCATCTTTTTTTGATCATTTCTTCTTTTGTGGTTTCCACCTATACCAAACCTGCTTCTGAGACAGGTATTATTAATTGCATACTGTTTTATGTTTCTAAGGTTTCATTTCACTGACTCTTCTTTTTTTCTCTCTTAGTTTGCAGAGCCCTGTTGTTTTCAATATGTAACCGTTTCTTCATAGGGATTTTTTTAATCCAGTTTATTATTTGGATATGAACCGAAGTTGGCCAAATTGTTTGTTACAGTCTTGTCAGCATTTCTGCATTCAGAAATGTTTGTTGACTCAGTTGCAGGAATATAGATTTTTTCCCACACAATCTATCCGACACTTCCAAGTCCCAGTCTGCACCAGCTTCTATTGTGTTAAGCAAATAACCATGCTGCACTGAAATTCCACTCTTTGTTAATGCTAAAGCAACAGGATTTTCTTCAGTTCACCGCCAGCCAAACCTGTTGTTATCAGAAAACACTCTCCAGATGAAAACTGAAAATCATATGACCCAGAAAAAAGATTAGCCTTCAGGAAGTCTTTGGGTTTTGCTATTTTTGTCAAGACATCCCCAGAGGGAGTGGAAAATAATAAAGCAAAATCTATTTGTGGAATGAAGCCCATTTCAAAATAGAGTCTATGAACTTTCAAATTTGCAAGACAGGACTTCTCAAAATAAGAGCCACAAAACTGGGCTTTAGCAAACCCAAAGGGACCAGAAGCAATTCAAAACAAGGATTTAGTAACTTTTAATTGCTTCATTTTCAATTCAAAGGGGAGCATAAGTATTGATATTAAGCTATAGCTCAACTGCACACACCAATCAGCTAGTTTGCTGTGACACATGAATCCTCAGAGATTCATCATTACCCAGGATTTCTGTCGTTTCAGATGAATTTTCCACCTTGTTGGAAACAGCATGTTGTACTTCCCTGATCTTCACTACTTCTATGCTTCTGTCTGGGGAGACTGATTTACATTATAGTGTTCCGAAAAAAGCCTAGATAGGAAACAAACCCAGTATCTTTTATATTTGAAAAGGTATTGTATAAAAAGCTTGTTCTAAAGGCATATGCCATTTGTTTACCAAAAAGAATACAGAGGTTTTAGAATCCAAAATTGGAACTTAAGTAAAATTAAATTCTGACATACAAAATTAGAAAATTGATAAATAAAACTGGCTACTGAATTGTCAAGATTTATATTCTGGCACCAGCCGCTAGGATGCCATGCTGATTCCCGAGATTCTCAGGTCTCCCAACTAGAGAGCTTTATTAAAACAGAAGCAAGTATGTGCCTTTCTGGTCTGTGACAGCTCCTGGTACTTCATGGACAGAGCACGCAGGCAGCACTAACACCTTTCATTTAGAATCATGAGGATTAACTAAAATATTCCATATTGGTCTGTTTGTATATTAATTATCTATTGA
>NW_011888864.1:626309-628804 GCF_000151845.1 Pteropus vampyrus
TTGCTATAATCTAATTACCGTTTGTTTTACACTTCATGGTGCGTTTGAGTAATGACCTTGAGAATTTCAGCATCTTTTTTTGATCATTTCTTCTTTTGTGGTTTCCACCTATACCAAACCTGCTTCTGAGACAGGTATTATTAATTGCATACTGTTTTATGTTTCTAAGGTTTCATTTCACTGACTCTTCTTTTTTTCTCTCTTAGTTTGCAGAGCCCTGTTGTTTTCAATATGTAACCGTTTCTTCATAGGGATTTTTTTAATCCAGTTTATTATTTGGATATGAACCGAAGTTGGCCAAATTGTTTGTTACAGTCTTGTCAGCATTTCTGCATTCAGAAGTGTTTGTTGACTCAGTTGCAGGAATATAGATTTTTTCCCACACAATCTATCCGACACTTCCAAGTCCCAGTCTGCACCAGCTTCTATTGTGTTAAGCAAATAACCATGCTGCACTGAAATTCCACTCTTTGTTAATGCTAAAGCAACAGGATTTTCTTCAGTTCACCGCCAGCCAAACCTGTTGTTATCAGAAAACACTCTCCAGATGAAAACTGAAAATCATATGACCCAGAAAAAAGATTAGCCTTCAGGAAGTCTTTGGGTTTTGCTATTTTTGTCAAGACATCCCCAGAGGGAGTGGAAAATAATAAAGCAAAATCTATTTGTGGAATGAAGCCCATTTCAAAATAGAGTCTATGAACTTTCAAATTTGCAAGACAGGACTTCTCAAAATAAGAGCCACAAAACTGGGCTTTAGCAAACCCAAAGGGACCAGAAGCAATTCAAAACAAGGATTTAGTAACTTTTAATTGCTTCATTTTCAATTCAAAGGGGAGCATAAGTATTGATATTAAGCTATAGCTCAACTGCACACACCAATCAGCTAGTTTGCTGTGACACATGAATCCTCAGAGATTCATCATTACCCAGGATTTCTGTCGTTTCAGATGAATTTTCCACCTTGTTGGAAACAGCATGTTGTACTTCCCTGATCTTCACTACTTCTATGCTTCTGTCTGGGGAGACTGATTTACATTATAGTGTTCCGAAAAAAGCCTAGATAGGAAACAAACCCAGTATCTTTTATATTTGAAAAGGTATTGTATAAAAAGCTTGTTCTAAAGGCATATGCCATTTGTTTACCAAAAAGAATACAGAGGTTTTAGAATCCAAAATTGGAACTTAAGTAAAATTAAATTCTGACATACAAAATTAGAAAATTGATAAATAAAACTGGCTACTGAATTGTCAAGATTTATATTCTGGCACCAGCCGCTAGGATGCCATGCTGATTCCCGAGATTCTCAGGTCTCCCAACTAGAGAGCTTTATTAAAACAGAAGCAAGTATGTGCCTTTCTGGTCTGTGACAGCTCCTGGTACTTCATGGACAGAGCACGCAGGCAGCACTAACACCTTTCATTTAGAATCATGAGGATTAACTAAAATATTCCATATTGGTCTGTTTGTATATTAATTATCTATTGATGCATAATAAATTACCCTAGAATTTGAACTAGTAACAACCACTCGTTACCTCACTGTGGTAGCCAGCTTCCAAGATGGTCCACAGGGATTCCCACTGCCTGGTTTTCATGTCCTTGTATAGTTCACTTCTATACTGAATGGGACCCACCTGTGTAACCAATAAGAAATTGTAGAAAAGACGATCTGTGACTTCCAAGGCCAGCTGATAAAGGACACTGTGGTTCTCACATTGGCCCATTTCTTGAATCACTTGAATTGAGGGAAGCCAGCTGCCGTGTTGTGAGGATACTCAAGCATCCTGTGGAGAGGTCCACAGGAGGGGAAACTGAGGCTTTTCATCAATGGTCAGTGGGGAACTGAGGCATCCTTAATAGTTGCACAAGAGAGCATCTTGGAAGTGGATCCTCCAGCCCAGTCAAGCCTTCAGATGGTACAGCCCCAGCCAACACCTTGACTGCAACCTCATAAGAGACCTTGAGCCAGAAACACCCAGCTAACCTACTTATAAATTCCTGCTTCACAGAAACTGAGAGTATAAAATTTTGATTCTTGAAATCACTAAATTTGGGTGTAATTTGTTATGCATCAATAAATAATTACTACTGTAGGCTGAGAATTTGGAAGTGGCTTATTCAAGGAATTTCAGCTAAGAGTTTCTTGCAAGGTTACAATCAAAATGTTAACCAATGATGTAGTTATTTGTAGTCCTAAGTCTGAAGGATGTGTTTCCAAGATGGCTCACTTACGCGGTTGGTGAGGCAGTGCTGGCAGGAAGCCTCGGTTTCTCTTCCTCTCTACAGTCCGCTGAGTGTCTTCATAATGTCTGGATTCCCACAGAGCAAATAGTCCAAGAAAAAGACCAGGGAGGAAGTAATTATGCCTTTATGACCTAGCATCAACAAACATATATTGTCACTTCTGGGTCATTCTACTTGTTAGAACTAAGTAGCTAGGTCTGAGCCATATTTAGGGAAGAACATTTAGGCTTTAGCTTTTGAAAGGAGAA
>NW_011888864.1:628854-640425 GCF_000151845.1 Pteropus vampyrus
GTAATTTGTTATGCATCAATAAATAATTACTACTGTAGGCTGAGAATTTGGAAGTGGCTTATTCAAGGAATTTCAGCTAAGAGTTTCTTGCAAGGTTACAATCAAAATGTTAACCAATGATGTAGTTATTTGTAGTCCTAAGTCTGAAGGATGTGTTTCCAAGATGGCTCACTTACGCGGTTGGTGAGGTGGTGCTGGCAGGAAGCCTCGGTTTCTCTTCCTCTCTACAGTCCGCTGAGTGTCTTCATAATGTCTGGATTCCCACAGAGCAAATGGTCCAAGAAAAAGACCAGGGAGGAAGTAATTATGCCTTTATGACCTAGCATCAACAAACATATATTGTCACTTCTGGGTCATTCTACTTGTTAGAACTAAGTAGCTAGGTCTGAGCCATATTTAGGGAAGAACATTTAGGCTTTAGCTTTTGAAAGGAGAAATGTCAAAGACTTTTTAGATGTATTATAAAACCACCAGAGTCTGCCCTAGGACTACAGATTATTAACCTTCCTTTCACATGTAAAATATACACACCTCCTCCAAAACTTCCCACAAATCTCATTTATTACAGCAGCAACTGAGACTCAGGTTGGAGTATCTTGGCATCTAAATTAAATCCTGCTGCAAATGAAGCTTCTCAGATGTGGTTCCTTGAGTACAGCTCCTTCCTCTCTGAAGCCCTGTCAGCTGAAGAGATAGTTACTGTGCCACACACCTGTATGTAATGGTGAGATAAGCTTAAATATCCAATGTAAACACTCCTTTTTTAAAATGGCAAAATGGAAGACACACAGGAGTCACTGGTTTATGGCAATTCTAAAATCTAGCAGAGCTAGATTGTTGATAGTTCCTTGATTAAGAGTCAAAGCTTGAGAATAATTTTTCATAGATCATGGCTCTACCCTCTAAATTGTTTGTTTTTCCCTCTGAATCATTCTTTCTTTTCCGTAAAAGGCAGCTTGTGTTTTTAACGGAATAGTTTTCTTAACCCACTTTTTACTTGTAGAAACTTTGGGTTCTGAAAGCTTATTTTCAAGTCTACTATTTCTGTCTCTTGTAGTTTAAACAATGTTTTTGCCAAGAAAATTCCCTTTGAAAACTTTGTGGATCTCCTGTCATTCCTGTTGGTATTCCTTCCATTAGACAAAAGGCACAACCACAAATGTGTTTGAGATAAGCCTTTCTCTACCTTGGGCTTCTTCTGAGACTGTTGAGGGACAACACTTTTAAGCTTTTTAGAAACTTAATTTCTGAATTGTCCTCTAAGGTAGAGGTCCCCAACCCCTGGGCCACTGACTGGTACCAATCCATGGCCTGTTAGGAACTGGGCACACATCAGGAAGTGAGCGGCAGGAGAGTGAGCAAATCTTCATCTGTATCTACAGCTGCTCCCCAGAACTAGCGTCACTATTTCAGCTCTACTTCAGATCATCAGGCATCAGATTTTCACAGGAGCACCTGTCCCTGGTGCTAAAAATGCTGGGGACTACTACTCTAAGGTACATATTAGATGTTTCTGAAATCTTAACAAATGAATTTACAGCTACACCCTTGGCTACCTGTTCACATCGTTTTCCTGACAGTGCTCTAGATTTGATCTTTGCCCTGAAGCCATTTTTAACTCCATCATTTGCTATTTAGAGAGTTTGAAATTTTCAAAACTAGAAATTCCTGGTTCCTTTGCATTTCATAGACCTTCTTTTAGTTTATCTTGTTTCTGTAGCATTTTGCTATAATCAGCAAGTAGAAGCCAGGTGATCCAGCGAGCCTAGAGATCTTATTAGCTAGTTCCTCCGATTCATTTGTTCCATTTTCTACTTTACACACTACTTTCACAGCGTTACTAAAGTTTACGCTGCTACAAAACTAGAAACCATTGCCTCCAGTTTCTAATAACATTTTTCTCACTTTCTTATAAGCCCTCACTTGCTCTCTTGTCAAAAGCCATCAGGCTTATATTAACATTCCTTTTAGAGCACTTTAAACTTTCACTAAAACTCCCCTTGAAGTCTTTTCAGCTTCCACCCACTGAACAATTCCAAAGCCAAGCTACTATTTTAGTTTTTTGTAGTAACTAAAGTGGTAGTAACCCACTTCCAGATACCAAATTCAATATTACTTTAACCGTAGCTAGATAACAAAACACTCCAAAACTTAATGGCTTAAAAATGATTATCTATTGTCTTATATTTTTTTAGATCAAGATTTGGAGAGTTCTATAGATGTGTAGGTTCTGGATCAGCTCGGCCAGGGTCTTTCTTGTAGCCATAACCAAGATATGAGTCAGGGCTGCCATCTGAGGGCTCGACTGGGACTGGAGGATCTACTTCTAAGATGACTCACATGGCTGGCAAGTTGGTGCTGGTGGTTGGCAAAGGATCTCAGGTCCATCCTGCAATAGCCTCTCCAAAAGCGAAGAGGTTACCCTTGTGACCTGGCTAGTGATCCAAGAGAGAGATCAAGGCAGACGCAATGCTGTCTTTTATGGCCTAGCTTCAGAAATTACTCACAATCATTTCTGTCATATTCTGTGTGTTAGAAACAAATCACTAAGTCAAGCGCATATTCAAGGGCGAAGAGTTAATGTCCACCTTTTGAAGGAGGAGTGCCAAAGACCTGGAGGATGTATTTTAAAAGTACCACAGTATGCTTCCAAAATTCCAAGTAAATCAAGATTCCTGAGATATCTCTGGAAAAGCCCAGAAATCCTCCAACATTCTCACGATGGACAGGATCAGTATCTTTAGATAAAACTAAGCATTAAGCCTATTTCAGTTCCAAGTTAATTTAAAGGGTAAGTCGGTGGAGTCAGGGCTTGCAGAATCAGCCTGCAAATTCGGACATGGAAACTGGTTTTGCCTTACCAATCTTGCAGCAGATGATCAAGGCAGGTGTCTTGTTCAGGAAGAGCCAAGAGTGCTTATTTACCTACCCAGTGACCCGGTCTCACAGGCACTAAGAAAGAATGCTGACCCATGAAGGAAAGTAAAATGGTTTGTAAGAGCCAATGAAATAAAATCATTTCCATGGCTGGAGAAGAGAGAGAAGTAGATATGGTTTTGTGGGGAGGGATCAATATTTAAAGCTCTCTGTATAATACCAGTTAGTTTAAGTATTGTGCTTTATCTCTCTGTATAATACCAGTTAGTTTAAGTATTGTGCTTTATATTTTCATACAAAATCTTATGCAATATTTCTTTTGATACAGTCATGGTGGATTACTGGGTAATTTGATATTTGGGTAATATGGTTGTATGAGTCAGAAGGAAAGAAGTTGGAGTTCATAAATATTTTATGGAATATTCACAATAAATATAAACATCAAACAATCTACAATAGGGTGAAATGCATATACATTTGATAAATAATAGCTATTTTAATTCTGTACACATTGAGTGTGGTCTTCAAGGAATCTGAAATCTCATGAAGAAATCGGTAGTATGTACAGCTGTCTGTAATACATAGCTAATTATCATCATATTCATAACAGAGGAACTAATAAAGTAAAGAAATATTCATTTGACCAATAAGATAGAGATATTTTTCAGAAACCTCAATCTTGGTTGATGAACAAATTTTCTTTTAAGAAGAGAAGAGAGAGGAGGACAATCTAGGTGAAAGAAACAAATTAAGCAAAAGAGTTGGAGGTAGATGTAAACACAGGTGCATTTTAGAAAGCTCAAAGACCCATAGGACTGGGATGTAAAATGGATGAGGCAGCTAGAGAGTGGTGAGGGATGAGGTTTGAGGTAGGTAAGGACTAGATTGGGGGGATGGGGCTTAGAGGGAGTTCTGAACCCCTGAATAACCAATCCAGACACTGTTGAAGGCAAAGGGAAACAGTGGCAGGTTTCTGAGGAGGGAAATGACACAATCAGGTCTGTTTCATGCACCATTATTAATCGTTTTTTTTTCTCCATTTTAATGTTATATGTGGACCTTTATTGATATTTGAAGCAAATTAACATCTGGACTTGCCGTAAGAACTTAGTATATTAATATGAGAGAATAAAAGAATAAGCAAAGGACTAGAATAGCTTTGGTCAAACATAATGAAGAAAATATTTAGAAATGCTTATAAGTGTAAGAATTCTTTAAACCTCTCCTTTAGTTCTAACGACAACAACAACAACAAAGAATCATGGCTTATTCTCTAAATCCACACATAGTGTATGTCAAGAAGAAAGGAATCATGCATGGCTTCACATTCCAAAACAATAGTAGAATTTTTTAAAAGATCTTTCATGATATCTCTTTAGAATCATTGCCCCTTTTCAGAGATTTACAGAGGTGTTTACATACCTTATTAAACAAAAATACGTCAGAAAAGCAAAAAGTAATTTTCCTCATTTTCTCCTTTGATCTTCATTTTTCTCCCAGATCAGGCCCCACGTGGAGCAGGTTTTTCAAGTTTTCCAAAAGGGCCAGAGCATTCATGCCTAGTGTGGGATGGGGCAAAGACAGGGACCATCCTAACTGCAGCAGTGCTTCTTAGTTTCCAGGATGCTAGAGCTCATAAAAGGTAGATAAACAACCTCTTCCTTTGCATGTTGTCCTTTTAAATTTTATTTTAATAATAGGACATAAATTAAAAAAAAAGAATTATCAAAAAAAAAAAACAGTCTTTAAGTAGTTTTACTGAAGTTCAATTAAAATATGAAGCAGAAAACTCTAGAATCTAACTCATTTTTCAACCAGTGTCTCCATGGTATTTGTTGTTGAATGATTAATGGCTGGGGTGTGGGGAGGTGATACAGAAGTGCTCTGAGGTGAAAGGCAATGCAGCTAAAATAAGCAGAAGAATGAAGAGAGCAGAATCAGATCATTCTGGAAAGTAGGCTACCATCCTAGAAAAGAAAAAAAAAAATTAAATGACATAAAAAAGATAATTCGTTTAAGGAATGTAGCCAAACGCTGGATATAATAAAGCCCCTATCGATTACTAGTAAGATGTGAAATGGGAGCATTACCCATTTGTTTTTTTAATTACTGTTGTAACACACTTTGGTCAAAATGGAGATTGGGAAATAAAATGTAAAATTTAGAAATAAAACAGAGAAAGCATAATAATAAATTATCCTTATCTCTAAACACCACCATCTGTTTTTTAATCAAATTTATATACAAATCGTTCATGTGGTATTTAAAATGTAATGAAAAAATTCTCTCTGCATTCACTACATCAAGTGTTAGTTAATTCTGTTAGTACCAAAAATAAGACTTTTAAGAATAAATATTACTGTGTGTTAAATTTAAACTATTAAATCTTTAGAGAAATAAAAATTTAGATTTCGAAATCAATTCCTTTGCCACTTCATAAATCTATATTTTTGTGCTCTTACAAATAAATGTGAGTTAAGAGTTCTACAGAAGAAAAACTAGTGTTCTAGAAACTTGATGGAATTCTCCTCGCTTCTTCTGGAGCTGGGTGGGAGATGGCTGCTAACAGATGAGTTTACAAATAGGGAGAAAATAGGCCAAGAAAATCAAGGAATATTAAAGCACACATTTTTTTCTGGCCTCTGCTCTGTGTTGATTACTGGAACAAAAGAGACCTATAAAAACATAGGATCTTTTTTTTCCTCCCCTAGAGGATTTCATAAGAGAACAAGAGGTGACAAAGGCAACTGTGCTATAGGAGCTTCTGACTACTTCCTGTTATCCAGTCTGGGGGACTCTTTCCTTATTTCTGATAGAGCTGTCTCTTTGGGGATTACGTCAACCTTTTTAGACTGTCTTCAGTAAAACATTTTGCTAATTTCTTTAGTAGTAATCCACAGCTTTCCAGAAGGAAACGGAAGAAAAACATCTAACAGCCACTGAGCTCTGTCTCTGCCCCACCTGTAAACTGTCACTAAGTGACACTTCAGTCTCTCACACTTTAGTGTCCTATATATTCTGGAATGTATTCAACTTCTGGGCCGAGGGAGCCGGCTGGCATCTGAGCTTCCACATCTTTGCCTCTGCACGCCTAAGATGTGAGTTCTCTCACTGAAGAAAAAAACAGATGGTGATGTTTCGAGCCATCGCTTTCAGTAGAAAGGTAGATGTGAAAGTAAATGAGGAAGAGAGCCTGGGGGAAACTGCAGGGTGTGAGAGGGACCGTTCGTTCCAGCTCAAAAAAAAAAAAAATGAGTGAAAATAGGTTTATGCAGGAAATTTTCTATAAGCCAGCTAACAGGAGAAAATAATAGTTATATAAGATGTATTGCAAATATTTTTCAGTCCAAAAAGAGGACAATATTACTGTTTACCTTCTGAAATGTGTCCCTTCTGCAAGCCACTAGATATCAGGGTCATCTTCATCAAACCAGAGACCAGCAAGATTCAGCTATTGAATCTGGACTGTATACTTTCTCCCAGAACGTTCTGCCCACTTCCTGGTGGCATAGTACAAAGTACATGAACTTATTAAAAATATGTTTGATAATTACATTGGTAAACAAAATCGTGGGAGGTATCCTCCAAGCTTGAGCTATGGAGGCTGGCTAGAGACTCATTTTAAATTTTATTGGAATTTTAAAGCAGCTTAGAGGACAGAAATAGTGCCTATCATTTACTTTAATAGAAAAGGCAGAATGTGGAGGGGGTGGGGAGATGATGTAATTTGAATATATTACTGCAAAATAATATATTACTGAAAAAATAGCAATATCATATGATATAACTAAATATTTGCTTTAAAATAGATAAGGACATGATTAATGCAATTCTAGGGCTTGGGAATATCTAAGGAAGTACTATAAACTCCTTTATATGCATTCCAGAGACATCACAGGTATGTTTCATTGGACATGACAGTCATATTCGGTGATGTCATCCCTGGAAAAATGCTCTTGGAGTTAGATAGCAAGATGAGTTGCAATGTCTTAAAGGGAAATTTGTAGTTGATTGTGAAATTCAAATGTTATACATATCATCCAGATTTACCCCAGAAAGTTTTTTCTAGGATTATTGGCATAAGATAAAGTCCATGCAAATACTGAAGAGCTCCTTGATAAAGACAATAGCAGAATACCTAAAAAGGCTGGTTTCTGGTGAGAATCTTTCCTCTGTGTATTTGAGAAACACACATAGTTGCATTTATAACCAGAAATAAAGAAGGTGACGCACTCAAGCAACAATGAGCCGAAATAACGTGTTTGCAATTTTAAATACAGCACTGAAAAAAAAAAAAAAGAATGGGACTGTAGTGTGGCTTTATTTCAATAAATTCCTTCTAGACATGCGAGATGTTCTCAAAAAGAGCAACAAACTGAGGATATATTTAGAATATAATACAAAGTTAAAAATTATTGAAAAGTCATAAATGCATAGACGTTTTATAAGAGTGGTAAACTCTCCCTTACTCGTACCACTATTTAGTCTTAACACCAAGAAGAGAAAAAAAAGCCAAGTTCACACAAATATAAATATCCAGGCACCTTCTCTTAATCTCCCCCACGGTAACCCTTAGACAGAATAAAACTGTAAACATCATCCACTGATGTTAGCAGCAACTATTCTAGAATAGACACATTTGTGTTTTAATGGTCACATTTTAAGAGCAACCTCATCTCCTACCCTTAACTTTCTTGGTCTCTTTCTTCAATATTTCAAGCACATTCCCCACTCAGGACCTTTGCACACGCCATTTCCGCTGAATAGAACACTCTCTTCTCCAGACACCTGCATATCTGACTCCTTCAACTCCTCATGTCCTGCATTCATCTTTGATTAGAGGCTTCCCTGGGTCAATCAATAAATCATAACTGCTCCCACTCCCCATAACCCCCGTTCTCTCTTAACGTGCTTTATTGTTCTCCAAATATTTGTTACCACCTGGCAGACTAGGTATTTTTATTTGTTTATCATTTGTCTCTACCCACTAAAATGTAAGCTTAATGAGGAATATTTTCTTCTGTTGTTGTTCAGTGCTGAATTTCCAGTTCCTGGAATATTTTCTTGCACATAGCAGGTGCTCAACAAATATTTGCCGAACAATTAAATGAAAATATTATAATGAAAGCTCCACTAAGCTTCATGTTTTCTACCCCTCCCTGCACAGCTGGGGATATGGTCATCTTTCTAGAGCACAGGCATGAACATGTCACTTTTTTGTTTTAAAATCTTCAATGGCAAACCGAGTAAGATAAAGCGTACATTCCTTAAATTGGTTTACAAAGGTTTTAATGATCCTCTTTGGCATAACTCCAGATTTATTTCTCACTACTGTATCCATCATGTGCTAGAAGCATGAATTTTAGAACTAAAATTTTAGAACTCAAACTTTGCTTTATTACTTATTACCTGTGTGCCCTTAACATGTGATTTTTTTTCTCATTTGTAAAATGGTGATAATAGTACCCACCTTGTAGATTGTGTTTTGAGAAATGCGTACATTATTGCATGTAAAGGGCTTATGGAAAAAAAGAAAAACAATTAGATGTTCATCTACAGTATGATTTAGCAAGCCCATCCCTAGGGATTTATCAAGGAGAAATGAAAATATACAGTTCACAAAAAAGGCTGGCACCAAACGTGTGTAACAGCTTTACTCAAGATAGCCCCAAAATGGCAAGAGCCCACACGGCCATCAGTAAGAGAGTAGTTAAATAATCTGTGATATAACCATGCAATGGAATATTGGTGACCAATAAAAAGGAATGAACTATTGATACAGGCAACAGCATAGAAGAATTCCAAAGGCATTATATGCTACACAAAAGAAAACATACCATATCAATATGAACTTCTAGAGGAGGAAAAATATCATCAGTGGAGGAAGAAAATGTCTATGGGAAAGTAAGGTGAGGACTGACCAGGAAGAGGCATGAGGGAACATTTTGGGGTGATGTTTTGCATCTTGAGAGGGCATTGGGTACAGACGTGTAAAGCCTTTGCCAAAATTCAGGGCATTTACATTTATAATTTGTGCATTTCATTTTATGTGAACTTTACATAAAAGTATATAAATAAATATTAAAGTCTAACCAACACTATGCATGCTTAAGTATTTAGGAGGAATTGTACTATCTGCAATTTACTTGTAATGTATCAAAACCATACAATGATAGCTGCAATTTACTTTGAAATGCATTGAAACCATAGGATGATTAGTCGGTGAATAGAAATTTGGGGAAATGGATAGACACATGATAAAGAAACTTTGTTAAATGTTAATACTAGAATCCAAATGGTGAGTATATGAAGGTTCACCTAAAAATGCCTTCAACTTTGCTGTATCTGAACATTTTTATAATAAAGTGTTGGAGAAAAAGTACAAAAGATGTCTAGCAAGAATATTAATTTAGGTTATTATTATGCAAAATGATTTCACGCTTGTATTTTTTTCATAAAAGTAAATTGAACAAGTTTTCTTTAGTTCTTTGAAACTCGATATTATATATTGCCTGACAATTATCGACAGATTTATCCTACGCTAGCACTAACCATATTTTTCTTCATTGACTATTTTTATAGAACAAAAGTTAAATGAGCCCAGTTTTTTGCAATTAATTTTTATAGCATCATTGATTAGACTTCCCCAAATTTATTTCCCACTTATACCCTAGAAGATAATCCCATTAAATATAGTAGTATAACATTTAAATCAGACTGCCTTAGCTTCCCATTGAAGAAACAAGAGCTATTACTGCCTAATGATCTGTATGTAAAGGCAACAGAAATATAGAAGATAGGAATAATTAACCTATAAAATGTTATATATCGCCTAAGAGTTGTCTAAGTAATCGAAGATATCCTGGTAAAGGTCATTATACATTGCTGTGACTCTAGTTAACTAAACACTGAAAATATATGTTTCTCGTGAACTTAGCATTACCTCTATACAGCTTAGATAATAAACAATTTGGTGTGGTCCATTCAAATATACAGCCTAATTATCTGATTTGGTCAGTAAATAAAGTAAAGCAATCGTCTACAGCCTAAGGCACCAGATAGACTATCTAGGAAGTTATAGAAGATATAGACAAAGCCCTTAACCTTGGAGAGTTTTCCATCAAAGACAGATAAAGTGACAGTGTGAAAATTAAGAGGAAAGCCCCACTTGAAAGTAACGTTCTGCCTTTCTGAGAGACAATGCAAAGATACAATGAAAAACTAAGCAGAATATGGTGTCACAAGAAAATACAACGCATTTAAAGATAACGAATTCTAAGGTACCTCTTCCTTATGATACCAATTGTAAGTTACAAATATAATTTCAGGCTGTTAATGAAGACTTTATAGATCAATGATTTCAGTATAATGGTATGATAATGAATTTAGAGAAAGGTAAATATTTTCTGTTACAGTCAATGATGACTAACATTTATTGAACTTTTTTTTTAGGTACTCTGTTAGTTTTATACTAGTAATAGAATTCTAATGATATTATGAGTTAGGGATTAAGTCATCTGCTCAAATCAATATGACTAGTAAGAGAGAGATTGGAATTGGTGAATGTATGATTCCATAGTCCTTAAATTGAGCCCCTCCTTAACCAGTCTTTCTAATATGCTGGAATAGCAGCACTTGCCACAGAAACAAGTCTTAAGGTCAGGATTGGGTTAAATAAAGAATTTATGCAATATTTTTTCTAGGTATTGTTATATATTCTAGAATAAGTAATCTAGACTAGAATCAAAGAGTTTTAGATCTCATGATGTCATGAGAAAAACTGAAAGAAAAGTATTTTGAAGAATTTTTTAAAATGTAAGCTAAACATTCTTTTGGCAAACTTTCCTTATTTAATTCGGAAATCAGGAAAGGAGCAATGTCATCACAAAACATCATCCAGTTCTCTCCCCTCCATATAAATAAGAGCTAATTTTTATTGAGCGTTTGCTGTGTACCAGACCATTCTATGTACCGTTTAATACTCCACATTTTGTAGATGAAGAAAATGAGGCATAAACAGATTAGGAGAATTGCCCAAGGTCAGTCAGTTAGTTTACACCCAGGTATTATCTATTCCTGAGGTCACATTCACTTCAGCTCAAATACACTGCCTTATCCCCCAAATGCACAGTATGTACTTTTTGACTTTAATAAATTCCTCTGTGTGCAGGCAGACTTTCCTTAAAATAGTACGTGATATACCTATTAACCAGCTCTGACTTCATTTCTTATTCTTAAATCTCTTGGGGAAGACTATTCTACTCCCAGATATGTATTTCTGATGTAATTATTTACCTCCTTTCTTTATGTTTCAGGATGAAATGGGAAAAGTAAGTCTACATCTGTCTCTCTATCTATCTCTATCCATCTCTGTCTCTATCTCTGTCTCTATCTCTATCTCTATTTCTATCTATATATGTCCATTCATAGCTCTTCTTTTTTCTTGTATGGAGAATTTGTTGTAGAGAGATTATTCTTAGTTATAGACATCCAAAAGCAACGGATTTTGATACAGAACAATGTATACAATGGTTATTTCATCCTTGACAACAATTAAAATCTTTTTGATCTCTCTTTCTACATATTGATCTGTATAAATATGTAGATATATGCCTACGCTACATATATTATGTATACATATATAAGAATAACAGATATATATGTCTATGTACCTACCTGTGTGTGTGTGTGTGT
>NW_011888864.1:640940-672442 GCF_000151845.1 Pteropus vampyrus
CATCTATGTACAAAAATAATAATTTATAAAACTCTATACTACAGCATTCTCTGTATAACTGTCTAATCTATAGAGTTCCATATTTAGTAATTTAACAGAAATGCTTTAAATTTACCTTTAAATTTTTTTCTGGATAAAGAAGCACCAAACAAATAGATCTTTAAAATCTTTAGAAAGAAATCACAGAAAAATAATTATAATCTATAATTCTGAGTTTTGTTTTTCACAAAGATAATAAATTAAACATTCTCCATTGACATTTCTTTATTGTGCAAAATGAGACTGATTAGGTCAAACTGTTCTTTCAACCACGCTTACATGCCAGGCATGGCTATTAACATTTGCAAAGAGAAATGGAAAATGTTCCAGGGTTTGAAACTGGACGAGGGGTAATCAACCTAAAATTAGACATTGATAGTGCTGTCTCCCCTCCCTTGATTCTTTCAAGATTTTCTTCTATGAAGCAATGATGAGCTGAAGGAAAGGAAAGCAATATATATTTATAAGAGTTTTTTAAAAATTTAGCCTAAATATCATATTTAAGAAAGAAATGGCAGGATAGCCCATAGCCAAGGCATTCTCAGGAATGGTGTTCAATGTGTTTCCTCTTCACATCGCAAACTCTTTGCAACATGACTTCAATATTTGTTTTACTCAATTTTACTCTCTATAGGCTCTACTTTATTCTAGATCCTTCTGTGGATCACAAGAAAGCCAAAATTTGTGATCAGACTCTTCTTTTCATGCCTGCATCCTTGCAGCTTCTCCAAGTGTTCTGTTGAGGGGAAAATGCCCTAATTTCAGTCATATTTTATGTCTACCAATGCACTGTAATACATAAAACATTCTTATGGCCACATACACACAGAAGCCTGTTATAAAGTACATTTCCAGGACATATTGCTTAAAATATTTTTTATCATATTTTAGTACCCCCTCCCAATTTTCCTTCCTGTTTGGATCCCAGTTAACCAGTTCCCTTCGTAGACCCTATGCTGCTGATAGCTGCATTTGTTGAATAGCACACGCGTTCAATAATAAATATAAATAATGCCGATAACTAACCTTTGTTCCAGAGATAGACCTTTGTGTTACATGGATATTTGCCCACCAGGGCTTACTGAGGGACATTCTCCCTTACTTTGTCTTCTGTTTCAGATTCAGCGTTCACCTGTCGATGCCTTTGTAAACATCAGATCATGACAACGAGAGCAGAAAATCGTGAGCCCTTCACATCTCGCAAACTGTAGAAGCTCGTTCTCAGAAGGAGAAAAAAAGTGTTAATGGATCTTGGTTAAAATAAAAGTTTGTGTGTGCTGAAAGTGGTGTCTCAATGAAGCTCCATGAGGGAGATGCAGAAACACAATCACCACACATTTGACGTCTGATTTAACTTCCTCAGAGCATTTCACTTCTTGAAAAGGAAGATTCTTAACTTGGCAATGTTTCCTATGCATTAATCTTTTGAAAGAGTCTAAAAATTGAAAGAGTAATTGAAAAAAATGGTATTTAATAATGCAATACTATTTCAAGAGGAAAATAAGAGAATTCCTTCTTTAGGGTCATGATGGGATAAGGCTAATGAGAAGAGAGTCATGGAATAGTTCTACTGCATGGCTATTGAATTGCTCTTTTATTAAATTTAAGTAATAATGTGACAATTAAATTTGCATTAAATATATTTATTTGTAGAATATAGATCTACACTAGTTCATTATCTTTAATTTAGATTTAATTAAATGTTTGTAGATATTCAGGGGTTACTAATTTGATTAACTTTTTATATATTGTTTAATCTATTTCACTTGCATATGTGTTCAATATACATTTTTGACATCGATTAGGCTTGGCTTAATTTCCAGACTTTCATGCCAAAGCAACATTCCAATTTCAATTTAGTTTACTACCATACCATTATTCTATCTTTTATAGTTTTTAAATACAAGTTTTTATAATCAAAGTCCTGATGTATTCTAAACAACTTTTTAGGTTGACATATATAATTGAACTTTTTGAAATAAAAACATATTGCTAAGTTATTTCAGAAACTCAGTGGATTAAATTTTCTTTGAAATGTAGGCATCATGATAATAAAATTAATTTTTAAAATGAAAAAAAATATATATTTTGTGCATACTGTGTAATTAAGAATTGGGGAAGTGGAACATCCTCACTAAGAATTTTTTTAAATGCAATTATAATGAAAAAAATAACATTGTCAACTAACAGACTCAAATATTGAAAAAGAGTGACCATGTCCAGCACTGGCCAGAGCAGAATTCACTAACCCTGCTGGTGGAATTGCAAATTGCTATGCACTCACTAATGTAGGAAAAGTCTTTAAAATATGCATAACCTCTGATGAAATAATTATATTTAGAAATTGTATCTATGGAAATAACCAGAAATGTTAGAAAGTTGTACAGAAAAAGACATTTATGCCAAGTCATTTATAACAGCAAAAGTTGATAAACAGCATAAATATTCAAAAAGGAATAATATCATAAGGAAATAACTACCAAAAAAAAAACACTAGGTAGTCATTTTAAATAAAGATGTAGAGAAATATTTGTTGGCATAGAAAGAGACTCATAATAGGTTGCTAAGCAAAAGAAGCAGCCTATATAGAGCATAATGCTAATTTTTATTAACTTACATGTATTATCATAAAAGTATGGAAGTAAGGTAAGAATAGATATACCCCAAAATGTTAGCATTGCTTTCATTTGACTTATGAGGCAACAGGAGATTCGATATGGTTTCTCTTTTTTATTATCATTGCCCTTTGTTTTTAACTTTTTTTATATATATTTTCATCAGAGAACATCTGCTATTTTCATAGAATTGAGTTTAGCATCCTTTAATTGGAAAAATGCTTAATAGAGATTACGTATTTTTTCCCCATTATTTTCTTTATTGCATTAGAGACAAAAGGTGGGAATGATGTCCTTTCCTATCCTCTTTTCCCTCTGACCCGCACAGCCCTGCACAGAAGGATTAGCAAATTCACTTGGTCATACTCCATGAGCAGTTGCATCATGAGTGAGGTTGCTGTACATCCAAACATCGCACTCATAAGCGGTGTCTGTTTTTAATTATTCCTACTTCTTTTTGGCTGAAATGATTCACTGAACTAAGGCTTCCATCTGTGCTTAAAACCAACTTGCTTTCTGTCCTCATGTTTTATTGTTTGTGTTTAGATTCTTTCATCTCCTCTGTTCTTTGAATAGGTCAGCCTGGGGGGAAGAATGGTGAGATTCCAAAACTAGATTTGGGTTTAGTGAAGTGAAGAGGAGATTATGGCTTTAAATTAGGAAACATTCTCCAGTTCTGTTTACCAAAGGGCTCTGCAGATTTTGTGCACAAGCCCAACCAATAATAGAATGGTTTATTGAGTTTTTTTCCCCTCTCATTGTCATTTCTGCCTGTAATTCCATTGGGAGCCTCCTAAGAAAGGGTCATTGGGATTTGAGGCAGGAATCAGGCATTCCTCAGTGCTCTAAGCAAATGCCATTGAAAAAGATTTTGCTGCAACCAGGACTGGCATCATGAGCCCTTGATCTGGATTGCACTACAGGCCCCACTCCTAGAATGGCCCTGAGCTTGTTTAATTCTCTGCTGGTGCCATCCTGAAATCTTTAATAATTTTTGAACAAAAGGCATGGAGCCCCACAAATTATGTAACTTATTCTAGCCCAGCCCCAAACACTGAATGTCCTTTCCGATAAAAGTGGCAAAGTCAAAATTCACATGTCGATAGGTTAATTTTACATATTGGAGAAAAGAACATAGGAATACCACTTTCTTTTAGATTGCCTGTCAATACAAATAATAAGAAGAATGGTCTTTCTCAGAAAGCCTACTGAGTCCTTACCTTTTACTCCTAACTATAGATTTACATTTGAGAATCATTTTCAGAAATGAGGTAAAAGCTCTGGGTTCTATGCGCTGTTATTGGAGGAATGGAATAGAAGAGTTATGAAACAGTTATGAAAACCAAAGATAATCCATGATCTCAAGACTCTAGTTTTGTAAGTAGTCTCACTTATTTATAAAAGAGTGACTAATCTTTGGGGGAGGGGAGTTTCTAAACTTATGTCAAGATTAAATTCAGTTGTAAATAGAAGAGCAAATCTTGCATGATGAGCCCAATGAGGCTCTTTTGGATCTTAACCAGTCATTGACTGGTGGGCAGGTCAGCTAGTGACTCAAATTGTGACATCATAAAATGGTCCCAGTATTAATTCTTTGTAATGCCATTTCTAAGAAAAATAACATCACTCTCATCCTTCCCCGGGATTTAGTTCAGAAGCCTATGCTCATGGCTTTTCTAATCAATGTCAAATTTCCTTTGGGACAAGGTCAGGAATAGCTTTTTTAACTGAAACAATAACTAGAGATCAGAATTAAATTATTCCTATCCACAGCCAGCATAAATTTATGTTTACTTTGTCTCTTTCAATCCAGTGCCCTGCCAAAAAATTTATGCTAAATGCATGTAATATTCCAATCTGTTTAAAAGATTTGGTATAAAATGAAAGAATAGAGTGTATTATAAATAACTGTCTGTTGACAAGCTCTAGGGGCATACTGTATTTCTTTTAAATTCATCATATTAAAACAGATATTATTCTCATATGCTAATACTTGCTCTAATTTGTTTACAACTAAATGGGTCAACGGACCATTAATTCAGTTGCAAAACTGTCATCTCTGGCATTAGGTTGGGTAAAACTAATGGGACTTCTCTGGTATTTGCTCACACAGTCTGCTCAGCACTTCACATTAATGATTTCTATTGACAAGGTTATTGGATTCAAAATGAATGTTTACATTGAAAGGGGAAACAAGTGTCAAATATGAAGCTCAAATAGATACTCCAAGCTGGAGAGGCTTATCATGGCTTAAACCCTCTACTGTTTATTCCCCCTAATGAAAAGCAAAGACAATAGGAGACATAGGGATAAATGTAATGAACAGAAACAATACTAGGGTCCTGAGAGGCTAATCCAGGCACAACAGAGTTAATCTAGGAGAGGCTAGGGGAGGTTTAAGGCTAAAGACTGAGATAAAACTTGTTACTTTTTGGTCCTGTTGTACCCAATGAATGACTCTATTTGTAAAGAAGATTTTGGATTTTCAGACCAGTGGGGCAGAAGTTACATCCTTGATTTTTCTTCTTAAACATACTTGGGTACTTGTTTCCAAAATAAATGATGTTGAAGATCTTCACTTTTTTCTCAAACAACAAAATAAAAGGAGTATAACAATACAGATACTTAAGAAAACACAGATTTTGACCCAATGCCAAAATGTCTCTAAGAGACATATTCAACAGATATTACAATCATATCATTTTGTAAAACAGAGAAGAAATGCCATTTTATTTTAATGTTCCAAATGTTAAAAAATAAAACCTACACATTTTATAAAGTGTAGGTTTATTACTTAAATAAAGTCCTTTTAAACAAACATTTATTTTAAAATTGCATGTTCTGCATTAATTATTTCACATATAAAGTTGGATAAAAGAGGTTATGTCCAAAACAGTTTAATTTAAGAGTGTGGCTCTGCTTTGCATATATTTGCAAAATCCCTGTGCACAAAGTTGAACGTGCAAACTTTTAAAATATGAATGAATTAAAATCATTTAGGATTTTTCCAAGGGAAGAAACTAACAGTTCCTCCTAAACACTTAAGCATGCATATCATGATTAGAATTTAATATTTATTTATATGTGTTTGATGTAAAATTCCCATAAAATGAAATTAATATTTCAGAGAACTAACTACATTTTTTCATTTCAGTAGCACATCTTTAAAAGTATCATTAAATTTATATAAAAATCCCCACAGATTAGATCTGAGACTATATTTTTGAACTGTCATCAATTACACTATGCTTCACATTTGAATGAATGAATGGAAAATCAGAAAACAAAGTAACGAAGGCCAAAAACAGTAACATCACGGCCTTTTAAAGAATGGATAGGTAGCAAAGGAGAGTGTTACTGCTGGAATGTTAAATGAGAATTGTGAAAAATGTTATCTCTCATATTTCTAAGAGAAAGATTCTAATTAATAGCAATTTTTCCTAATTTGAAATGTTAATATGGAAACATATAAAATATGAAAATAATCTTCTTACAAAAGATTAAATTTGCATATAATTTTGAAAAGTATACCTTAACCTAAAGAGGTAATATAAAAATTATGATAAAGTGTAAATGTTATTTTAAAGTATATTTACCATTGTTGTTTCTATTGTTTAATAAAATGAATTTGAAAACATATATCTTCCTCTCCAAAGAATATATCATTTTTTTTACATATTTGTAAGTGCATTTGAAAAGTAAATGTGTTTATAAAAGATTCCTTTCGAATTCTATTAGCGAAGTTATATCTGATTTTACTTAAACTATTTTCATTTTCTAAGGTATCATCTTTATATTAATAAACTTAAACAATTTATAAACCAACAGTAAAAAATGCATTTCTCATGCATACGTTTTGTTTAATTCTTAGCTGTTATTGTGTAACTGCTTTTAAAATAATTTGTAATGTCATATGCTCAACTTTATCAAGGTTCTAGGTAACAAATGAAATAGATTAAAATATAAAAACGAATCCTTAGTTATCATACTTAGCATAGCTTGCTTACTGAAATACAATTAAGATATTCAATAACTGGCATTATTATTTCATTCAAAGAACAAAGAGAAACCATTATATTGTCTGAATTTATTGTCTCCACAGCACCAGATAAAGATCAATGTTGGAAATTATAATTACAGGTAGACTTTAGGTCAATGTAAGTCAAGATGTTAGAATTATAGCTGCACAACAATCAAAATGGTTCCTTTGAGGCATAGTAAACTTCATATCACTGAAATTATTTAAGAGAAAATGGAAAAACAAGATAAAACACTTTCTGGTAAAAGTCTTTATGAACTGGCAGTTGAACTAAATAATTTATAAGGTCTGTCTCAGTATATGTTACATTCTACAAACATTATGAGTGAGTCAAAAAGATGTCATTTCAGTTTAGGTAAATATACTTAGCCAAGATTCATATAATTTTAGGAGCAATACCCATGTTGAGTTCTTCGAGCAAGCTGTGGTGATGAGACCCATCCAGGCTAACAATACAGGTAGCTCATTAAATAGTACCATCTTTAAAATGTGAAGAGTGAATTTTCCCAAAGACATTTAATCCTTTTCCCCTTAATCATTTCTCCTTCTCTTTATATGGATGTAACTCAACCATTCTTCTTTGGGTTCATCCCCACCTGTCAGTGTTTGTGGAATGAAAGAGTACACATGGTTGTGTGTTTGGGCTTGTATTTTCATCACGTTTCCCAATCCCCCACCCTGAGAGTTCTGAAAAAGTGGGCAGAAAGGGCAGTAACAGAAAGGGATAGAGAAAGAGGAAGCGAAATAGACAGAGGCTGTTGAGGGAAAATTACCCCTGACTTGTGGGCAAGGAAAAGAGAAAGAATTTTATTTTAGCTTCGTTTTCCTCAAACAATAGCAGATACAAACAATGTCCCCCACTCTGGCCCCTGGGAAGTTTTCTCTAATCTTCCAAATCTGACTGAGGAGCTTATTGTAGGGCTCCAGTCTCCTGTACTTCTTTTTCTCCTATCCCTTGTGCCCCTGTGTAGGAAATGACTTTATGAGCATCTGTATTCACTACGGAAAGGAAGATCAGTGAGCAAAAGGTGACACTTTCCTTTTACAGAGCTAACATTTATTAAATGTTCGCTGTGTATTTTGCATATAGTATCTCTCTTGATCTTCACATCAGCTCTCTAAGGTGGTACTATTTTCTGTGCCTGAGAGGCAGAGTAGCACTGTGGTTAAAGCTTCAGACTTTGGAGCCATGAGTGCCAGTTTTAATTCCGACTCTGCCATAATTAGCCTTAGGCAAGTCAATTACCTCTGTATGCTTCCATTTCCCCACTGTTGAATGAGGGTAAAAATAGTGTGTACCTCATAAAGTTGTTATGAGTAGCAAATAATTTACTGTGTAAGGCAGTTGGAACAGTGCCAGGCACAGAGTACATGGTAAGCAAATGTTAGCAAGTATTGTCCTCATTTTGCAGGTGAGGAAACTGAAGCTTAGGGAATCCATGTCACGGGTAGTGAAAAGGAAAGTTCTCTTACTCTTAAACACTATGCAAACCTGCCTTAAAATATAAAATATAAAAATTTATTATGTGCAAAATAGAGAACTACCATAGGTGATCAACCTCCTCAACATAGCCACCTAAGGCAAACTGGAACAGGCGGGATCAGCTTTGGAGGTCAGACACCGGAGATCCATAGGCGCTTGGACATCTTCAGCTGAAAAGCCGTTCCCACTAGGAAGTCGCCCAGATAGACCTAAATGGGAGGTATTAATTCTTAGTATCTGGCTATTACTCAGAATGTCAGCTCTTCTTTCCTAATTCATCAGAATCATTATACACCAATGACATATAGGTGCATCTCCAACAGAAGTCCTTATTTAAGCAAGTGTGTTATCTCTAAGATGTAACCAAACAGCTTGGGCAGGGGATCTGTGTTTGCTGGAGACAGGGATGAGTTCAGGAAGTATTTATTTACTCAACAAATGTTTAACTGAACAACTACTATGGACCAGATGCCACACTGGGCATAGGCATTTGTGACGCAGTTAGGTAAGGTACTTCTGGAATTAAAGTTCGGTACTTCTGGAATTAAAGATTTTCTTCAGTGATTGATGCTAGAGAAATCGATTAACTACTTAACGATGAGGAATATATCTACATTCTCTCTTTGTGCCATATGTTAAAATAGATTCTTAGATGTCTTGAATAATTAAAGGTAAAAAAATAACAAATACAATCACAAATGAATAATTATCTAATTTGTTCATAGAGAAAAATTTTTCAAATGCATAAGCCCAGAGAAAAAATGTAACAAAGACTGTAATAGAACATTATGTTAATATTAATCTTTGTGAATTAAAATAACAAAACAGGAAAACTATTTGAAATAAATATAAAAAGTCAACAATCTGGAATTCACTTTGCCCTATTGCAAGATCACCATGTTGTTGATTTATAACCAATCCTGTATTGGCTGCCTTCTTCTAGTGCCTGGATTATTGCTTCAGTGTTCTCGTGTGCTCCAGAGTTCTTATTCACATTTTAGAAATTTCTCCCAAACAATCGACTGCCCAGCCCTGTCCTATTTCCCAGTGGAATTCTTACCATACCTCTTCTCCAGCCTGGACCCTATTGCATACCCTCAGAAGACAGGCTCCAACCAGGTCCAACACAAACTATCTTTTGAATTAGGACTGGCCTAGTCCCATTTCTCATCTGACAATACAAATTCTGTTATTGGCACCCTCCTTTAGGAGTTAGCTCTATTAAGTTTTTATCCATACCAGGGTTCCTCCCCACTGATCTGCTGCTAAGATTCAAGCATTTCTCATTGCTTAGCCTATCTGGACGGTGACAAAGATGCGAGAAAGAAAACATTCATATTTATTTTAAATGGCAAAATTTATTTTTTTCCCTCTCTTAGCCCAAAGAGTTGTCCTGGATCTCTATTAAGAGATTTGGAGTTTTCCGAAGTACATTAGATACCTGTGGAGCAAAAAAAAAAGGTTTGCTCTCCTCTAGTAAAAGGTAAGCATATAGATCCCTGAATCAAACTTACCGATTGAGTCCTTACCAAAAAGTCAGAATCATACAATTTAGCTTGTATGATTACAAGTTTTATAAAAAAGTTTTCTTCTTCATAGTTTGTTAATATTTCTTATTTTAAAAGTTATATTTTCTTTTGTAAGTTACAAAATTAAGGAAGAAGAAAATAATTAGGTGTTTGTCTCTAGTTGTTTACATTACATTCAAGCTTGAAACTCCTGTCAAATCAGAAAGCCAGGAGGCTAATTGAAACGGAAACAGGAAACAACAACAATACACTTCTAACCCACAAATTTCACAGCCTCATTAAAACTCAAAACGTGGGAGAGCTGTGAAGGGAAGTAACAAGAGTGTCCTATAACCCGGATGGCCAGAGATCAGGCTCCTCTATTGCTGTGACTTCTATTAAATGATGTTTATTTTCACCTAGGGGTTAGGTTACTAATGGAGAGGACTACAGCTTGGGTATTCAGTGTCATTTTGCATATTTGTCAATGAATTAGAAGTCTCAAAACATTGTCAAGGATTTAGACTTAGGGATTTCATAGTGTTTAAGGGTATGAATTCTTTTTTTGAGGGGTAGTTGGAGGAAAGATTTTTAAAAATGTGCTATTGAAACGCCAATTTAATCTTGAGAAAAATATCAAACAAATTTCAAAAGAGAGCATACTACAAAATACCTAACCAGTCCTCCTGGAAACTGTCAAGGACATCAAAACAAGGGTCTAAGGAGTTGTGACCACTCAATGTGATGTGTTGTCCTGGATGGGATGCTTGAAGAGAATAGAGTCACTGGGTGAAAACTAAGGAGTTCTAAATAAACTATGGACTTTCAATGAAAATGATGTATTAATATTTGTTCATTAATTGTTGACAAGTGTACCATACTAATACAAGATGTTAATAATAGGGGAAATGATAAAGGATATATGGAAACTCTCTGTACTATCTTCTTAATTTTTCTATATATCTAAACTGTTCTAAAAACTAAAGTCTACTTAAAACGAAAACCAAAAACTACATGTATAATTGAGATTAAAGTTTATTACTAAGTGTTAAGCAAGATAAAAACCTTTGGTTGTTACATGATAATCATCACTCTTCTAAAATATTTTTATTTTCTTTTAACAAAAGAATTGCAACAACCCACATTCACATCCTTTTTCTTTTTAAATTGATGGTCTTAAATAACTTTATTGAGTTTTTTTCTTAATCTAAGCGTAATCATGGGTAAGAAGATACAGATAAAAAGAAGAAAATTAATATCATATAAATACATACAACATGTGTCGTAGATCTAGTAGTGAGAGAATACTTCACAAATTTGAACACCTGAATTTATCTTGAAAATGTACAAAGAACACATTATTTATGCACACATAACTTATGAGGGTTGCATAGCATTTCATTATATGATGGACTATTCTCATTTGGCGAGTGCATTATTTTGGGACATTTACATTCTTTACAATCTCTTAATGATACATTTTAAAACCCCACTCAGCCAAGTATTCTTTCTATTAATTGTTGCATATGGCTGTAATTATTTCCTTAGCATAAATACTCAGAAATGGGATTTTTGAGTCAAAACCTATGAATAATTTTAAGATGCATATAAATGTTGCCAAATCACCCTCTGAAGTTTGTACACTCTGGTAAACTAAGTTTGAATGTGCCTGGAAGTTCCCTTCATTAATTAGATCAGCCAGGTACTTAAAAGAAAACTTTCTATGTACCATGCGCTTGTCATAAAATGCTCTATTACCAAAATACAATACAGACAGATTACAAGAGATTTTTTAAAGAAATTCTTACATTTTAAAACTATAACATTCTGCACTAAAAATCTTTTGGTTTCTTTCTCTTATTCTATTATGAAATGTAAATTAACATTGTTAAATATATTAAATAACGAAGGGAGAAATAGACGTTTATTGATGCCTTTATGTATTTTTCCACTTCCATAATAACAAGGGTTTAACTAAAATCAGTTTATAAGCATGTTTATTTTGATAAATTGGTAAAATTTGAAATTGATCAATTGAACTCAATGTGTCTTATATAAAACAGTAAATATAGCATAATTATTTTAGAAGAAATGCCTTTTAGGTCTCAGCGGCTGCCAGCAGGCAGACCATGAGCCATTGGCTCCTCTGGGACAGATTATAGGACGATACAATTCTCATCAAAGGACCAAGCGCATAGGCATCATGGAACAGTGTCCATCAGCCAATACCGAGGATGCCCAGGAATTCAATGACCTAGAGAGGGCCATTGAGACCCTCACCAAGAATTTCCACCAGAAATGGGTGGAGAGCGGGAAGGAGCCACTGAGCGATGGGAGCTGGTCGCCCAGCCGCTGCCCCACGTCATTCCAAGCAACTGTGGAATTGCCAACCTGGGCAGCTGTAACAACTCTAAACTGGAGTCGGGGAGTATCTAGAAGCTAATTAGAGAAGCAGCCAAGAGCGTGAAGATGAAGCCCCATCACGGGGGTGCTGAGAACCTTCCCCTGGAATTCTTGGGGGGATGTTGGGATAAGGGGACCGTAGAGATTGCGGGGCTGGAAATGAAACTCCTCTTCCTACCATCACCATACTACTATTCCCTAGCCCACACTCGCCTCACCTCTGCAAGGTTCAAGTCATTAATAGCCCTCCCTGGGATCTCTGCACTTCATTCCCGGGAGCTTTCCAAAGTTAACGGATGCTGGAGTCCCCACCAGGAGGCTAATGGGCGGGTTGGGGCCAGGGATGGATGTGGAGGGATGCCAGAGGGGATAAGAATGGTGTAGAGACCATGTCATAAGGAAGCAGGGCAGACGGGAGCTGGGCTGTGGAAAATGATTTGAAAGGGATTGGGAATAGGGCTGAATATTTGGTATTAAGAAAGGTCTCTAAGAATCTACCCCTCCTAACCTCTTCCAAACCAGCTATCTGTCCAGTGCTATCTCTTCCTGCCTCCAGCTCTGCCCCAGCCTCCCTCAAGGACTATCATTGGTCTAGGGCAGGGGAACTGAGACAGCAGGGTGTGGGACAGGCTAAGGAGGGTGTGACCTTGGGAGCGAAAGGACAAGCGCGGTGCTTAGGCATTTACAGAATGCTGGTTGTTTTATATCATTTGATTAATTTAAAAAAACGGAAAAAAGTGAAAGGAAAAAAGAAAGCCTTTTAGCCAACAGAATAAAGTGTGTAGGATGGGTTATTTTATTTTCTGCAAATTGGCTGCTCTGGTTCTCCTCACCCAACGGTTCCAGCATTATGGGAAATGCAGTCTCAGCTATTAGTGTCATCTCTTGTGTCCAGGGCCTGTGGAGATCCTTCCAGAAGCAGCCACCTCGGTTCCCACATGATCCTTTGTAGGTTCAGAGGCTCTGCTGTCTCCATACATCCAGACTCCTTCAGGATTTGGATTTCTCCTGGGGGAGAGACTGAAGACCTCTCTTCCTTTCTAAATCTGAAACCAGTTTTTTTTTTTCTACTTGGGCACTAGGCCTGCTCCCAGAGCCCATGAGGTAGGATCTCCTGCATGCACTTTCTCTTCTGCAAAAGAAAGTCCCAGCCTGGGGAAGAAACAGCTTCTACTTAGGAGCCCTGCAGAAATTCCTCGGGAAAAATATCTTCAAGTGACAACTACCTGCTAGAATCCTACAGAGGGAAAAATACATGGGAAAGAGGACACAAAATAATATTTCAACCTCTTTTTAAAAAAAAAGTTCAAAACAGGATTTTGCCTAGTACAGGCAGTATTATCCTAATTTCTCAGGAATTAGCAACTTATGGGGAAAAGGGGTCTTTGAACAATTTAAATACAAAAAAAAAGAGAAAGAAATGCATACTATACTTAGAGTCAAATAGAGTTCATGAGATTTTAGATCAAGATCTTCAAATTCTAATATGTTTGTGCTCAGGATTGCTATAGACAACATTTTAAAACAGGGTAGATTTGCTCTGCTTGCACCTTCCAGGAATCTTTTCATCCTTGGACGATCTTCCTGCCTTAGCATCCTCAAGGTCTTAAAGTTGACACTTACATTTCCCTCCACTTTTCCTCTTAAACCCAGGCTCTGTGAATTCTCAAGTTGAGCTCAACAGACAGGCACGTGAAGGTTGGCAGCTAAAGAAAAATCCTCCTGCAGCTCCTTAGAGGTCAAGTTCTAAGTGCCAGCAACCAGAGATGTAACTTTCACAGAAGGAATGTCACATATGTCCCTAAGAATAGATACTGTTACAGCAAACCAATAGAAGAGACGATTTGGAGCAAGTAAAAGAATTATGCCTTCTGCAAGTCCAGGAATGCAGTGTTCAAAGAGTTTCCTGCATTTGACTCTTCATGAATGCAAAATTACTTTGCTTACTTTAAGAGCAGCTATGAACATGTAGGGAGATGAAATGAGGGGATATTACACACTTTCAAGAGTTTCTGAAGTATTTATTTAGTCATAAAAGTATCTGTTTACCATACTTTTCTATGTAAAAGGTGTTGGGTTTTTTTCCCCCACTTAAACTGAATACCTTTTCTCTCCATATCCAGCCTTCCCATGGAGTCAGAACTCATTAATCCATCATTGGACCTGAGTGACACGTTGTTTATATGTTCATTCATGTATTTAGTTTGGTTCTGCCTTAGTTATGTATGTGCATGTCTCCTCTATTAGACGTGTAAACTGCTCCAAAGCAGGGGCCAGATCTCATTCCTACATTTACTCATTTCTTCAAGCAGTGTCATTTTCTCTACTCTAATGGAGATCACAGTTAAGTAGTTGAGCTGGACATATGCAACAATTATAAGCCGAGGTAAGGATGCAGAAATACATGCAGAAGATATTAGATTTCATTGATAAGTCAAGGACTGGGCTCTTTGTCCTTATAATCCCAACACTTAGCACAGCGTTTGACATGTATTGTGAGCTATGTTTACTGAGCAGAATTAAATAAACAGAGTGTTATGTCCAAAGTTAAATTTTGATTTGGACTCTCATTTGCTTCCTGCTCTTATCACGTAATATGTGGTCTTTGCCTTGCCCTGTCAGTTTACTAATATTGAAAATAGGTGATCTATATAAAAATAATGATTGTTCTAAAAAGTATGCTGCCTTAAAGATATGTGAGCAAGCAGTGCTTCTTCAATTACAATACCAGACTACATTCTCAATTTTCAAAAAAAAAAAAAAAATCATAACAGTAGTCATAAAAGTAGATAAAAGGTATAAAGAAATTATCTAGTATTCTAATCTTATTATTTTATGGCTGGTAACACTGAGCCCAGATAGATGATGAGAAAGACTCATGATGGCAAACATGGAAAATGTCATAATCTCTATATAAAAATCAAATAAATTAACCTGTCTCAGGTTTTTAGAGATTTTATTTATACCTCCACCATCTGAGCAATTTGTAGTTACAGATGACAACTGTTTCATGTTCTTCTTGACGAATATTTAAATTGCCTTAATCTTATGTTTATATCTCTGTAAGACTGTCAAGGTTTTGGTGTGGGGACATAATCTTTTACATCCCTTTGTTAATATCCTCATTGGCTGTTATCTAAATGATTAAATAAATATCTTCTATCTGGACTGAGTGCTAGTTCTATTTGAATCCCCTAGCACTAAAATATTTCTTCACTTTGATCCTATTAGTCAAGTTGAAAAAAATCTGCATAATCAGTCTGAACCATTTCCCTCTAAAGAATGAGCTTTCCTTTTGGAAGTTAACAGCTTGAGTACACAAAGTTCTGAGAAATCCTAACAAATAAATTTAGTAAATAGACACACATTCTTACAACCAGTACACTATTTTATATTGTATTATAAATTATTGTGTTATTTTATAATAAAAGCTCCAGATCCTTTATTAAATATTTTGTTCTTAGATGATAAACAGAATAATTAAAATGACTTATTCCAAAGAAAAGGTGTGTGAGATTGAGTGGGCAATATTTCATAATATGTGACATATTTATTTTGTATAGTCATTGAAAACTCACCTTAAACGCTCTTCATCATTTGTAATAACTGATTCTGAAACATTTTGGGATAGTTACTTCTTCCTTTGGTCATAAATAGAAATGATTTGAAATCCTTCTAAAGGAATTTCAAAGATAAGTGCTTTTTAAAATCACAAATGACGATTAACTGTTCATAAAAAGGAGCCCATATATCCTGATGAGAAGCCAATCATGTTTAGATAAATTTAGGAGATGACATTCTAGACCTACCAACACCTAGAAGATCTTTTCACACATCATTTGTTGTTTTTTTTTTTTCTTTTTGATGGGTGGATGAGCAAACTTTAAGGAGTTAATGGGCAGATAAAAGTTGAAATGGGAAAGGACAGTAATGTTAAGACAAGTTAAAAGCTCTTTCAGACACCAGTTTCCAACGAGACCTCCCCAGCTGTTTCCCCTGTGAACTTTTTGTGTTTCATTCATTTTGCTGGAATTGGAAATGGAGAGGCCAAGAAAAGGCCATATCCTGCTTCGTTGACTAAAGCTATCCTGTAAGTGAGTTTAATGGGTTAGAAGTTAATACCAGTGACAGTTCTAAGAAAAGTTACCAAGAGTTTCAGTGTCTGGAGAGACTCCCTGTGGCTCCAACTTCTTTGCCTTTTCTTCTGCTCTCTGTTTCTCTTATCTGTGGATGCTTCCAGGACAAACCAGAAACATCTATTAGGAAACAAACCCAGGGGCTAATAGAAGTGTACAGAGCCTCATTAACGAAGGGTCTGACAAAGAACTAGTTCTAATTACAACAGACTTGAAAGTGGTGGTCACGTGAACAGAAGCTCTTGAAAAGAGAAATCAAATTTCCTTTAAATTTACGAACGAGTGTTTTCCTTTATTTATCCTCCAAAACAGAGTCTTTCTCTGCTGTGATATGAGCCCTCTGGGACACGCTCACTTTCTCTACATGCTTCTGTTTTGACCATTTTCTTATATCATTTTCCCATATGCTTTCTTCTAAAATATAAAGAAAGTGGCCACAGAAGAGTGAAATTCTGTCACCTGAGCACAAGAAAGGACCTTTTCCTCAACTTTGTCTTAGTATATGCTTTGTGATATTGGTGTTACCTTTTTGATGGAGTATTGTATACAAGAGAAAAGTGTACAACTCAAATACACAAATCTCTGAATTTTCACAAACTGAAACTTATCATACAAGCAGCACTCAGGCTAAGAACAGGACATGGCCAGCGCATCAGTTTCCTAAGGCTGCCGAAACAAAGTCCCACAAAACTGTGGCTCGAAACCACAGAACTTTATTTTTTTCAATTTTTGGAAGCCAAAAATTTGAAATCAAGGTGTTAGTAGGGTTAGTTTTTTCTATAGGCTCTGAGAGAGAATCTCTTGGGTGCCTCTTTCCTGGATTCTGCAGTCTTTGGTGTTGCTTGACTTAAAGATGCATCATTTCCATTTCTGCCTCTGTTTTCATATGGCCTTCTCTCCTGTGCGTCTTTCTTTCTTCTTATAAATATATCAGCTACATGGAATTAAAAGTTCATTCTAATGATTGTCTTTAACCTGATTATATTTGCAAAGACCCTATTTTTAAATTATGTCACATTCACAAGTACTAGGGATTAGCACTTCAATACTTGGGGTGCGGGAGTGCCAGGGCAATTCACAATTCAACCTATAACAATCAGTGTTCCAGACACCCTCTCATCTTCCCTCTAGTCACTCACCCCCACCCCAAAGACAATTGCTATCCTGACTTCTAACTGTAGACATTTGTCTTTTGAGCTTCATTTAAATTATATATACCACTCTTTGGGGTTTGATATGGTTTTTCAGGGCGGCTTCCAAACATTGATAGTCACTTAGCTTCTCTGAACTGGTCCCACTGTTAATATTACTGGCCAGCAATCATTTAAATAATCAGCATATAGTTTAAAAATCTGCAATTATTATGGAAGTGAGGAGGTTGAGAACATGTTGCCCCCAAAATATGACCTCTTGGCATATTGAATATGTCAAACTGAAGGAGTTTGAGAAACTGATCTTCTCCTAGTCCCTTCTATGAAACAGGTCATAAGACTTCCATTGGGAAGGTGACTTCTCTGTACCCAGATGAAAGGAGCCTCCTTATTGCCAAGGTAGAGGGAAGCAGAGAAGAATCTGAATGAACAAGACTTGTTAAGTTTCCCCCAGTTTACGACTTACCTAAAACGCCTTGACGTAGCATATCTTTCCATGACTATCCACTCTTCATCAAACCTAGCATAAAAACATTCATGTTTAACCATTTCTTGGAGTCTTTATTTCCTTATGAAGTTTCCTGTGACACATAAAACATATTAAATAAATTTGTGTGCTTTTTTCCTGTTAATCTATCTTGTTGGCCTAATGTCACACTCAGCTAAAGGCCCTAAGAGAGTCAAGAAAAACTTTTTTCTACCTGCAGATAAAAACAAAGTAAGTTTTTTTATAAGCAATGATTCTACAGCAGTAGTAATACTTTAAAGGAATGAATCAGATGCATTGAGGTCAGTTCCTCAACATTTGTAGTATCAGATATACAAGAAATGCATCTGTCTACATGTCTTAAAGACTCATCTAATTTCTTATTTTGATCCAGTATTCCACCAGAGCTATAGAATCATAACCTCAGTCAATTTATGTTTCCTGGAGGTTGAGTCTAAGTTCTGAAGCTATGTGGTGGGAAATCTAGGAAAGGGTGTGTGTGGATCTCTCAGGTCACCTGTCTGTACAGGTGTCTGCTAAGACACGCATGGGCCTGTCTGATTGAAGGCTGTTAATCCGCCTTGGGCCACGAAACTACTAACCTCTTAAAGTCCTCTCCTGTATTACCTAGTTCCCTGAGACTCTTCCTGCAACTTCTAGGCCATGTGAAAGCCCTGAAATATTTGGGATCATTTCTTTGTTCCCATTTGTTCTGGGCCTTGCCACCTCCTAGAATTCCAGGGGACAGATTTTGTAGAACATCCCAATTCTTTCTCTTCCTCTTCTCCTTAAGCCATTCTACACAGCTCAAGGAGATGGGAGGGAGAGGAGTTCTATCTTGTTCTCGGTCTTCATCATTCTCTTAACCTACTTGACTAAGCCTTAACTCCTCTAAATTCCCTTGAAGATTTGTTTTCATATATATCCTTTTTTTAAGGTAATGAGCACAACGTGGACAACCTGGTTGTGTAGCTTTGCATAAGTTATTTATTCTAATTAAAGATTGTCCTGGCCTGTAAAGAGGAGATAAGAACACTTTAAACCTGATAGATTTTTTTTTAGGGAGGGGGAGTTAAATTAACTGATTTTTTTCTGTGTAAAATCTTATAACTATGCCAGGCACAGAGACTCTATAATGTCAGTTATTCATTCATTCATTCATTCATTCATTCGTTCGTTCGTTCGTTCGTTCGTTCATTCACTGATTAACATCTTAAATGGGAAAGGAGAGGGGCAAAATAATTGAAGGAAAAAAAAATCTATTTGCAAATTAGAACCAATAGTTATTTTTTAAACTTAATAAAGTCATTCTAAATCCAATAACAAGATAGTAGAAATGAAGAACTGCAGTGAGATACCAAGAATGGAAATGTGTAAATGCTCTATTTACTTCAGTATGGTAGTAAAGTGAATTGGGGAAAACTCTTGCATGTGTCCTAGACAGAGAACTCTCTTCTAAGGGGTAAAATACCTCATAGGCAAATAAGCCAAAAAATAATTCTTTTCAGTAAAGTTAAGCCTCTCCAGAAAGATGAAGTTAAATTACTTGTTTCATTTAAAATATGGAAAGAGAAACAATGGCATCGTGAAAACTATTATTAACTTTTCAAATGACCACAGAATTAATCAGTGAGGTAGAAGCCATGGATTGTCAACACAACAATTAATCCTCACTGGCTGAGTAAACACAGATGGGGAAGTAGTCACTTCTAAATGGTTTTTCATTTTATCACTTTCAGTGGTGTCAAATATACTACAATTAAGACTTAAGTAGCACATTAAATGACACTGGTCTCACTGAATCTAAAGATCACTTTCACAGTAAACACTTTGTTTAGAGAGCCATACACCCAGTGGGGAAGAATAAATATTAAATAGAAACGATACTGACACCTATCATGTGTCTAACACGTCGACGATCATCTCAGCTGGAATGCATGGAAGCCCAACTGGATGTCTATTCTACTCTGCAAGTTATACTCATCAACAAGTTGAGAAGCATTTTTTTTTTCAGAGAATTAGTGACCAGCTGTTCTTCCTCTGCATTAAAATGAGAGGGGAAATGTAACTGCGATACAGCAGGAGAAATGTAAGTCATACAGGTGATCCAATGAGCTCAAGGACAGCAGAAGTTGTTCAACACAGGCAGGTGCTGGCAAAGGCTACTGTAGCATCTACTTTAAAGATATTAAAAAATCAGTGACAAAATCTGTGAAGATTCATGTATACCAAAGCTTCAAATTAAGATACACAAACTAAAGTGAATAGATAATAGGTGAATTGGGTGAACTAGGTGCTCTGAGATTTCTGTACCATAGTACCACAACAATTTTAAGGATGCAAATATTGAAAAAGACATATGTCACTTGGACTTATCACGAACCTTCTGTAAGCCTTTGGAACTTAATTCCAAATTTAATTATTGCAGCCACTTTTTACAGCTACTTTCTGGATAAGAAGTCACTACTATAAAATAATTTAGTAGATATTGCAGAGACTGGCAATAGGAAAAGTTTTTGAAAATCCCAATTTGGACATTAGTTTATTACATGTCCTGTGCTATAAATCATGAATTATCCAGAAAGTGTTTTCCCGATGAGTGACTTAAACAAGAAAATTTAGTTCATTGTTTCTTTGTTAAGATTAAATGTTTATTAAAATAGAATTCAATGCAATGATTACTATTGTGTAGAATAATATATAATAGGTTGGGGAAAAGTTTGTGATAAATTTGTCTTTAAAAAAAGCATGTTACTTAACTATATAATTTTTATTTTTTTAAGAAAACATAGGTTTATAAGCATAAGAAAAATAAAAGAATAAAGTTAATTGCTCAGTGATAAAATAAAAATGGCTTTTCTTTTCTTTCTTGAGTTTTCTAAACTTTCTATGTTTAATATGTGTTATTTTTATAATGAGAAGCAAAGCCATTATAAAAATAAAGAACATCGTAACTTAATGGTGAAGAATAGATGAACATTGTCAAAAAGAAAATTCTATCGAGTAGCAGAAAACGCTATCATGATGAGTCTAATTTGCACCCATTCATCCCCTACACCTCTCCTCCAGCCTGGGTGGAGGCAAGTATATTCTCTGGACTGAAAAGAGAGATGATAATATCTGTTTAAAAATATCAGTTGGCTTAAGCAAATGTTGCAGAAATAGCCTGACATTTCAGGGTCTGATGAATCATTTGGGTGGGAACTTGCTCTCACAAAATAGAGCTACCCTCACAAAAATTGTGCTCTACACCTAAACTTAAATGTATATTACATGCTGAACTTTACTGATGTATATTCCAATAATGTAGCATTTATAAACACTGGAATAAGGAATGAGCCAGATTTTTGCCTTAGCAAAATCTTTCTCCACGTTATACATGAATTACAGGACTAATGTTTAAAATTCATGAAATACGTTTCAAACAGCAACATTTTTTATTATTAAATCAAGTTACTTATGGAATAAATACATCTTGACTTAACTTGAATTATAAGTACTTTGCAGTAATAAATTGTGTTTTCCATTCAAATATAACACAGTTTTTAAGTCATTAATTTATATAAAACCTTCACATTAGAATCATAGTATGACCCTTTATATGGGTTGAAAGGGATGTTATTTGCTATCTAAACATTTTCAAAGATCATCAGCAAAGGCAATCAAACCTCTGCATGTGTACTTTGTATAACAGAAACTAATTGTTGATATTTATTTTTTTAAATATGGAAAAGAAGATGGAATGTGATTGAGATCTATTGCCTGGACTTAGAAAAGAGACCAGCGCTTTATCCCTGGAGCATCAGTCTGTGGTAAAAAGCCCAGAAATAACAGCAGCTCCAAGAGAAACCTCAGGTTTCTTTAGGGAAATGCAGGGATGTATGCTTTATTTTCCAGAATTTAATTGCAAGAGGCTGTAGCTTCTTGGAGAAGCCTCACTGCCAGCAGAGTTTCTGTGCTCTAGAGTAGCAGCTCTCTCCAAGGGTGGTCCCCTCCAACTGACATCATCACCTTCACCTCTGAAATGCAGATGTGAGGCCCCACCTCAGACCTACTGAGTCAGAAACTGGAGGAGCGAGTACAATTCTCAGCAATCTGTTTAGCAAGCTCTCCTGGTGGCTCTGTAACTTAAGAACCACTGCTGTGGAGTAACAATAACCAAGGGAGGTGTCAAGCAACATGGCTGTGGAAGTTATTAATAATTAACTCTTCCCCAAATATTTTCTATTCTCTTCCTGGGCCTGAAGTGGAATTATATTTGCCTTATCCAAAAAGTTAAGTGTGGCCATATAATTTGCTCTGGCCGATAAAATGTGAGCTTAAATGCCAAGTTTCATGTTCAAGATGACACCTGCAACATCTCTTGGGTCCAGAAGGGATGTAGAGCAAGAATGTGTTACATGAGCAAGAAATAAACCATTATTTCTTTAAGTCACTGATCTTTGGAAAATATTTGTTACCACAACATGACCTAGCCTATCTGGACTGATAAAAGAGGTCTGAGGACCATGCACACTGCCTAGACCATCCTATCAACATGATTGATGATGCTGCATACATCTCAGGCACAGTTTTATCACCAACATAGCATTAGAGCATGAATGTATTTCCCAAGAAAACAAGTACAGGGCAGAGCAGAGAAGAGAGGTAAGCTGGAAGAGGCAAATAGTACATTTGAAGAAGATTTTAAAATGTGGTTCTCATAACCACAGTTTGCAACAGGGACAATAGGTAGGTAACTGCAGCTAATGCAAACACATGAAACTCAAAGACCAGGCACAGCTGAACCTCTCAGCAAAAGAAACTGGTGAGAGGCCTCTCTCCACTGGTGCCATAAAGATGTGAAACTTAGCTGCCATCTAGAAGGAAGGAATGCAGAAAAAAGAATGGAGACAACAGGAAAGACAGAACATTTATATCAAAATCATAATTGACGGTATTAAATTGTGGTCAACTATATTTCCTTGAATTAGTCTTGTCTACTATAGACGTAAAATTAAGGCTCGTAATCATGTTAAAGAGAAATGCAGAAACCTGCCTTTGTGCATATGTGATTTGTACTATAATTTAAAAAATCCTCTAGTTAAGGAAACAAAATATATACATTTATAGTGTCAGAGGTGACAAGGGGAAAGTAACAGGGCAATGAGAGAAGGCTGGGGAGATGGAGCTACCTGATAAAAAAGGGGTTCTGGAAAGTCTATTTGGGAATTGACACTTTCACTATTTAAACTTTTAAGCTGAGCCCTGATAATGAGAAGCTTTTTGAGATTCTGGGGGAACAAATCCCCACAAAGCAAAGAACACATGAGGCAGGTATTAGCATTCAGTGGCAAGGAGAATATCTCTACATCTCTACTTCTTTCTAGAAACTTTTCTCAACTAGAATTGTCAAGAGAATTAAGCTTTATAAGAAATTATATGAGTGGCAACTTTCTCAATTCTCTCAAGTTTGGCACCATTCTAGACACACAGGAGAGACATCATGATATACATGCTTAAGGCACTATGGCTAGTTCTCACATGGCCCCAGTTGAGAAGGGCTAGATAGAAGGTGGGATGTTGGAGAGAGACTTAGATGAAGTAAGTGAAGTAGGCAGCAGCCGAGAGAGGATTTGGGGTTTTATTCTATTTGTGGTAGCAAACATTGAGGGCTTTAAGCAATAGAATGCTATATTCTGACTTAACATTTGTAAAAGATCACTGGCTGCTACTTCAAAAATGGACTACAAAAAGACAAGAGAAAAGGCACTCAGTCAGGAGGCTTCTTTGTTATTCCAGATGAAACATAACAAGATGAGGATGGCTGGGAGACAATGAGAAAGTCAAATTCAGAATATAACTTTAATACAGATCCAGACTTGCTTACAGGCTCAATATGGGGCCAGGTGAGAGAAGATGAGATTAGAGAAAGTCGTGAGTCAAATATGATTCCTGAGCAATTCATGGTTGTGGTGCCATTAAAGGATATGGGGAAGACTAGAGGAAAAGTGTTGAGGACGGGAGAATTATGTGGAGTTGCCAAGTCAACAGCTGAGTATATATATTTGGAGCTCAAAGGAGAGACAAAGTCTTGATATGTATATAAGGGAGTCATCAACATATAAAAGTATTTAAACCACACAATGGGACAAGATCACCTAACTCTATTAATTTTTATTTAAAAAATCCCTCAAATTCATCTCTTTCTCTTATTTCTACTGCCATTAATCTTTGTTTTCAGGAACCCCGCTGCAATATTTCTGTACCTAGTGTGTAGTCTTTCTCTCCTCAGCAGTCCTTCTTGATCATAACTATACAATTTATCATCCTGTTACACAAATTAGATCATTCCTTTAATTCAATAAAAACCGAGTATTCATTATGTGCAAACCTCTCAGTTAGGTGCTTTGGTGACTCAAAGATGAATAAGAAATAGATTCTGATATTAAGAGCTTGTAGTCTACAGAAATGACAGTTTTGTAAGAAACTATAGTTCAAGGTAGAAAGTGATAAGAGCCTTATGAAGGAAAAGGAAATAATGTGAGAATTTTAGGAGATGGAGAGGTGACTTTAAGCTGTATGGATCTAAAAAAAAAAGTCTTTGTTAAGAAGGTTGTATTTGAGTAGGAAGTAGAAACCAACATGATGTCTTGACCTTTTTGACTAAGTTAATGGTCCTCCCTAGTCTCCAGTCTTTCAGGATCCCCTTAACTGGTTTCTCTTCCACTCTCTGACTTTTAATGTTGGAGTTTTTAAGTGTTCAGTGTTAGGCTATCTTTTCTTGGTGCAAGACTCATTCCCTAGGCAAGCTTATTTATTCTGATGGCAAATCTATCATGTCCCTCCAATTTATTGCCAATACAAAATTTTTTAAAAATGCAAATCTGATCCTGATAGTGCTTGCTCAAAGGCTGTCGACTCTATTGTCGTTAAAATTAATATCCCAAAACTGATCCCCACTGCTCTTCCCTATCTCCTGCTTGTCCCCTCTTCACTCTCTGAACTCCAAACACTCCAAGTTCCTCCAGTAAGACACACACGCTCCATCTTGCCTCAGGGATGTTAACCCTGAGATTTCTGAAGTTTGCAAAGTTTCTTCATTTCCACCTTCTGTATCACCCAGCTCAATTCTGCAACTTCCCAGATTAAATGGTGACCTCAGGAAGCCTTCCCTGAATCCACAGAACTTGCTGTTATACATTCCCACAGAGCCTGTATTTTTCTTTCATTGTACTGTCAGAACTACAACTAATTTATTTATTTGTGCAATATTTGCTGTCTTCCTCTCTATCTCAGTAGTCTAGAAGCACCAACAGACCTGAAACCATGTTACTCTTATTCAACACTGCATCCACAGTACAAATGAGACCTAAATCATAACGAGTGCACTTTAATTTTTATTACTCAATGCTTACGGGTATTCCACTGGTTCTTGATTTGACTTTATGCTTCCTCATTTCTTGTACACCTCCCATTATCTACCACTTCAATGCCATTTCTTCTGTAATGTTATACTTCTCATTTTGGAGGGCCATTCTCTTTCCCCTTTGACCATGAAGTTCCCCTATCTACACCTGTCTGAGACGGTCTTCTACATGGATCACTACTGCCAAGCTTTGCAATAATTTGTATGCAGGTGTTGCCTCTGATTTTCAGATTTTTAAATTGTCAGTGGTAAGGAATATACATTCTATGACCTTGTATGCACAGACAGCATCTACCATAAGATTTTAGAATTTGGGAAGCATTCAAATCACAATTTGCAAAATAAATGATTATACCTCCTAAAAAAAAAAAGTAGCATTTGAAGGATTAATATTAAATTATTTGGAAAATTCTCAAATGTAGAACACTTTGTTTCTGCATGACATTGGATAAGGAGAGAATCATCATTCTTGCATGTGAACTATGGGTTCCAAAGAGCTAAAAAAGAATTTTACTACTCTCTGATCTTAAACAACATAAATCATTGTTCCTAATCCATTTGTTGTCAGAATAATGGGATTTGCTAGAGTAATGACAGCCTATATGCCGTCCCATAACCAAATGGTCGGGAGACTTAAACCATATCATAGAGAGGCCAGTTCCAGATATGCGACTGTTTAGTTCATTAGAGAATACAATATAAAAGAGAAACAGGCATCCTGGCTATCTTCAAATATTAGAAAGGTTCTCTGATAGAAAAGGCATTAAACTTAATCTAAATGGACCCAAGAAAACTTTCTAGGAATAATAAATAGATATTTCAAGAAGAAGGATATTTACTTAAAATAAAGGTGAGCCTTACAATATTCAGAATTCTGCAATAGAATGAATTACCTGTGAAAGTATTGAGTCTCCTTTCCTTGAGGCATTCAAGAAGTTGTATATTTAACAGGAAGGTTCTAGGAGATTTCAAACACTGCAAAGTTGAATCCAGCACCTTTCATACTTGAGATTCTGTATTTTTTTTTAAATCATAATAACAGCTAAAATGTACAGAGTATTAACCACACGCCACATCTTGTCCTAAGCATTTTATATGTATTATTTCTTTTCATTGTCACAACGACTATTATTATGCCCATGATTAAAGACAAGAAAACTGAGGCACAGACATTAAATAATTTACCTGAGTTCTCACAATTAGTAAGAGTTTGATACCAGGAAATCTTCTTTCAGAGCCCAGGCTTTTATCATGCCTCTCATAATCATATGACAGATGTGAGTCCAAAATAGGAAAGGGCTTGCCTAGGAAAGTGAATAATAAGGTAGAGAAGTAGGATGATCTCCAGAAGGGTGTGTTACATCATCTTATGAAACGATGGCACAGACATTCATGAACAATGAATTCAAAGAAGGGCTGGAGGCACTTGCTTGCACTCTCATGATATGAGCACAGACAGGCCACTAAAACACACTGCTTCACAGTGTAACCCAGGTTGTATTTTGAAAATATGAAAACAGTTTATTTTAATTCTCCTTATAAATCTATTTTCTTGCATCATTAAGACTAAGCTCTGAAGCTTAGTGTCCTAGGAAAAGAGAGAAAAGGTACCATCTAAAACCAAGAGAGTACACAGGTAGAGAAGGGGGTTATGATGTGGAGATACAGAAAGGAAAAAGAGCAAGGCTAACAGCAAAAGAAACCAAGAAGCCTCATAGAGGGGCGTCGCATAGGTTTAGCCTTGAGAGAGATAGAAACCCCAGATATGTTGAGAAGGATGCTGAACTCAGAAGGTCTCTTGCCCTGCTTCCTCTTTTGGACTCTAGGAGGAGACCGTCATACCCAATGTCCCTGTACCAGCACAAGGGCAGGAAAGAGCAACCTACTGGGACCTAGATGTTACTGAGTATTCCCAATGGGGAACATGGAAAATAACTGAGTCAAGAGCCAGAAGGGCAATACAGAATTTTCAGTCATCAAGAGTGAAGTTGCCCCCAGAAGCCAAAGGGTGAAATGCGCACCTGGAGGCTAGTTGAAGGGCTTAGCAGAGACCCAACAATGATAAATGCCAGCGAGAGAGACTAATTGACAGAATTAGGGATTGAAAACATTGATTATGGTCAATGCCAAGATGAGCAAGTTGACCAGAAGGGTGCAGCAGGCTTATGAAGGACCAGGGATGGCAGGAGATACTCCATGTGTGACATGGAATATATTCAAGGATTCAGAGAAGACTATAAGAACTTGTGCCAGGATCTGAGCCTTATTTAATTACCCTAAGGACACTCAACCAAATGCTGTCTTAGGAGAAGGTACAAACACTAAAACAATAATAATTTAAAACAAAAGTCAAATCTGAGCATTTAGACAAGAGTCAAAGTTAACCAAGATGAAGCTAATTCAAAATCGACACTGTTCAGTTTAATTGTTGGCTTTAAATATTTTCCCTTCACCATTCAGTAGGAATCCACAAGGAAGTTTGGATCAACAGCAGATAAATAACAAACGATTGCATGGGTTTTTTTTTCCCCACATTTCAATTTGCTGAGAGTTAAATTGGCCCCTCTAAATGCTCATTTAAAGAAATAAAGTTAAGTTTCTTGACTGTTTGTACAAGAGGTTTTAATTTATAAAAGCATTTAATTTATTTGCTTTATAGGTTTGCTATTGAAGCAAACCTAACCGGGGGGATAAAATCGGCATCAGTGTGTCCACTAATATCTTCATGACATGCAGCCTCCTGACTTGATGACAACATGCTGGGAAGTTGCATTAAAGGTAAATTGCAGTTCTTTATGCTTCAGACTTCCAACATTTGCCAAATGCATTCTTCGCTGGAACCTGCAGATTTGCCCAGCGAGCTCATTTAGGACCTATCACTAAGTATCTTTGAATTCACATATGGTATTGAAAGTGTGAGATCGAAATAAAGATAACTTTATTTTAATCCTGTAATCCACTGGTGCTTATATTTTGCTGTCTCATTTCAAATTATTGCACTTACTAGAAAATTGTATATATAACAGTATAAAATGTTTGAAAAATGAACCTTCCACAAGTATATTTTAAGCATATAGAAAACTGTTTCTTGTGTTATAATGAGAGATAATATAATTTGTTATTTATATAATTTAGAGAAAATTAATACTATATAAAGAAAAGTGATGAGTGAAATATGAATTAAATCCCCACGGCAAGCCAGGTTTTAAAAACATTTCACTTTAATTTGAGTCAAAAGTGTAATATAGTTGCAGAAAAAATCTAATGCAGGATACATCTTGTCCTGTGGTACCTTAGTCACTGCTTACAGAACTTGGGTCTTATACTTTGGGAAACATTAATATATAAAATTATTAACAAAAATAGGAATAAATAAAATAATGTCACAGAAAGTAATTTGAAGACTATGTGGTAAAACTCGATTATGTTTGGAAAGGTAGAAAACAAGGTCCTAGACTTGAGGCGCATTATTGGTAATACAAACTGAGAATAATGACTATCTCAAACCCTGTGCACATCTCAGTGAGACTAGTTTTCACAACATAAAAGACAGAACAAATATTCATGAGAGGAAATTGAAACTTCAGGTAGATGAGGACATTATAAGGTAGCATCCAGGTACTCCAAATGAATATATATACATTTGGAGTATATATGTGTGTGTGTATATATATATGAATCTGAATATATATACATGATTCTGAATATATATATATATATAATTGTAATTAAACTAAAAATAAAATTTCTGAATTTTATTTATAACTCCTATCCTTGAGGAACTATGGCTATGGGAGGAAGCAGGGAGAAAAGAGCTAAATATCAGATTTCAAATGGATTATTAAAATAATTGTACATAAGTATTTAGAAAAATAATTTGTTTATGATTTTCTTTATTCTCTTACTAGAAGAACACGGCAATGGAATATGGTAAACATTAAGTACCTTTTAGCAAAAAGTTTGAAAAGATCTAGTATGGTATCGTAAGCAACAAGGAGGGGTAACTGCAGCCAGAGGAATGACAATTCTTAAATGATGCTTTAATCAAACAATCTATTGCTTTCATTCTAAGTGACATTTACAGTAGAAAGCTGAAGAGCTATTTTGTGGCCTTACCTGATGAGCATTTTTGTGTCTTGCTGATTTTTCTTTTAAAGAAAATAAATTAGAACCTACTTAAAATTATATTGGATGATGAAATTTTTTTATGAAAAAAATGATTCCCTTTTATTGTATCACTTGTGATGCCTCATGTATGATTTAGTTTTCTTGTTATATCATAACTCCTGCATTAGTATTTTGATGTTCTTTTATGTTGATGTTTATAGAAATCCCTATTTTGAGCATGTTTGTTCTTCCTGTTGAAAACGTTTGCTGAGTCAACTAACACTGGCTACTTTGAACAACTTTCTCGAAAATTATATTTACTCACATGTCAGTGCCTCCCATGTAAACACGAGTGCAAACTCCTCATTAGGACAATAAAGTCACTCATACACCTTACCTCCTCACTGAACTCTTGTGCTGACCAGTACACACCATGAAGGTTTAGCCACATAGAATGTGTTTTTCTCTCCTGTGTGCCCTTGCGATTCTTCCCTTTTCCTAGTATCCCTTCCATATCCCTGGTGAACTCTGGATGATGGAATTTTTTGAAAGGCAAATTTAGAAGATGTTTAGTTAGGTTTCTTTCTATTGTAAGTTACAGAAATTCAGTCTAAAGGGAAAAAAAAACTTAAGAAAGAAAACTTATTGGCTTGTGTAAATTAGAAGGTTCAGAGTGACCCATGGGGTCTGAAATATATTATTAGGATTCCATTTCTTTCTCCATCTGTCAGCTTTGCTTGTTCTCTGACTGCCCTAGTTTAGTATTACCTTCACTATCCACAGTTCTACTGAATAAAGTGTTTCTGCTGATAGTACCAGTAAAAATCCTGTGGAAAAACATTGATTGATTGGCTTGACTTGGGCCACGGTCCATCGATTCACTGAGGACAGTTATAAGACACTTCACTTGGCCAGTCTGAGAGCTAGAGACCATCTCTATAGTGGAAGACAAAAAGGGTAAGCAAGAAATCAAATCACAACGAGACCACATGGAACAAGAAAGGAGGGTGTGGTTGACAAAAGAAGGGAGAGGTGCAAATGAAAAGGCAGATTAAAAACTACAAACACATCAGTGTACTTCATTATCTAGACTCTTAATAATATTTAATGTGAAGTTCTATACTTGAATCCAAAATGAAATAGTGTAAAAACAAGAAGAAGAAAGAAATATGGTTTTACACCTAAACACATACGAAAGAGGGACGTTTTAGTGAATGTGAACTGAATCAGTGGAATCTGCAGTGTATTGCAGCTACAAACAACAACAAAAACAGATGAGAAACAGAAAAGATAAGAGGCAATGCCTACATTAAAGGAAAAGAGATCTGAGTACAGAACGAGGCAGGAGAAGCACCAAACTATTCCTTGGAGTTTAATAACCTGGAGCTTACCAAGAGAAGAACATGAATGATAGGAGAGCTACAAGTGATATCCTAAGAGAGAATGACAAAAGGATTGCCTAGTAGCCAACTGAAGCTAGAGACCATAAGTTTGGGAAGGTATGAAAAGTATCTGACTCAAGTGATCTAAGGTTGGGAATTTTCAATCCAAGTGCTTTGGAAGAACAAAGGGAAAGAGAAATGAGGGAGGCACAGAAGAACGGCCAGAGTGCTTGTCCTTGTGATTTACATTGAAGGCTTGGAGTCCAGGAGGAGAGAGAAAGAGCTGAGACAATGAGTACGTGAGTGAGGTCAAAGACCTGGAGTCATGGGAGGAAAAAGGTGGGAGGAAGAGAGACTAGCAGGGCAAATGGAGAATTATAAGTTTGAGTTGTAAATTCCACATGTGCAATCATTTGATTTCTTTGTTAGTCCATTTGGGCTGCTATAACAAAAATACCATAGGTTGGGAGGTTTATACACAATAGTAATTTATTTCTTACAGCTCTGGAGGCTGGGAAATCCAAAATCAAGGTGCTAGCAGATTCGGTGTCTGGTGAGATTCTGCTCCCTGGTTCATAGATGATCATCTTCTGGCTGTGTCTTCACATGGAAGAAAGGGTGAGAGAGCCTTCTGGGTCCCTTTTATGAGGACACCAATCTGATTCACGAATGCTCCATCCTCATGACGTAATCACCTCCCAAAGGCTCCACCTCCAAATATCATTGGGGTTATGATTTCACCAA
>NW_011888864.1:672492-681143 GCF_000151845.1 Pteropus vampyrus
AAATGGAGAATTATAAGTTTGAGTTGTAAATTCCACATGTGCAATCATTTGATTTCTTTGTTAGTCCATTTGGGCTGCTATAACAAAAATACCATAGGTTGGGAGGTTTATACACAATAGTAATTTATTTCTTACAGCTCTGGAGGCTGGGAAATCCAAAATCAAGGTGCTAGCAGATTCGGTGTCTGGTGAGATTCTGCTCCCTGGTTCATAGATGATCATCTTCTGGCTGTGTCTTCACATGGAAGAAAGGGTGAGAGAGCCTTCTGGGTCCCTTTTATGAGGACACCAATCTGATTCACGAATGCTCCATCCTCATGACGTAATCACCTCCCAAAGGCTCCACCTCCAAATATCATTGGGGTTATGATTTCACCAATACTTTCGGAGTCATGATTTTAACATGTTAATTTTGGGAGGACACAGACATTCAGTCTATAACAGACAATAAGCCCAAAGGCGTTGTATTGGTGAACTAAAGTGGAAAACAATTGTTGGGATCAAGTTGGCCAAAGAAGTTAGATGCTAGGTATTGGACTGGGTATCCTCATGGGCAATTATTGTAGTCAGGGCACAAAAATATGAGTCAGGAGCCAAAATCTACAATGATTTGAGGGCATGTTCAAGAGTTTGATCACTGAAAATGAAAAGAAAAGGTGCGTGAGGGTATAGCTTGAGGGCAGGAACCTCAAAGGAGGAATATGTTTTAAAAGTGAGGTAATGGACAACCAGTAGCAGTGGTATATTCATTCCTTAGGGATGTTGTAACAAATTACCACAAATTTAGTGGCTTCTAACAACAGAAATTTATTCTATAACAGTTTCGGAGGCCAGAAATTCAAAATAAGTCTTCCAGAAATAACATCAAGGATTAAGCAGAGCTACACTCCCTCTGGAGACTCTGGGGTAGAATCTACTGCTGTCTCTTCCAGTTTCCGGTTGCCATCGGCTGTTCCTTGTTCCGTAGCCCCTTAACTTCAATCACTACCTCCATAGGCACATTGCCTTATCCTCTTCTCTCTACACATTTCATCAAATCTCCCTCTGCCTTGCCCCTACAAGGATAAATATGACAGTGTTTGGAATCTACCCGGATAATTCGGAACAATCCCTTCATCTTAAGATCTTTAATCGCACCTGCAAAGACCTTCCCTCCCCCACCCCCACCCCCATCCTTTCTGTCTCTCTTTCTTTAACCATGTAAAATAATAGTCAAGGGATCTTTGATCTTTGGGGGCGCTTTTGTTCAGTCTACCACAAATGGTGAAGTAGATGTGGCAGCAATGTTCCTAGGAAAGTGCTCGAATTTCAGCAGACCAAGGGGTCTGCAAAAAACAGCCTGCAGGCTAGTGCCTGGTTTTTGTAAACAAAATTTTATGGGAGCACAGCCATGCCTTTTCTTTACATGTCTTCTTTGACTGCTTTCCTGCTAAAGGGCAGAGTTGAGAAATTGTGAGAGTAACTATACGGTCCTCAAAACTGAAAACATTTACTGCTTACCCTGTCACAGAAAAGCTTGCCAATCCCTGGGTTAGACCAAAAATGAGATTGAATCGTCCTAGGGAGATGATAAGGTTTTCATTCACAACTGATAATAGTCATGTGTAGATAAGATGGTCAGTGGGAGAAAAACAAAACACCATTGAATTTCACCATCAGACCTTGAAAGTTTGGGATAAAAATACTTTATTAAAATGGTGAACATAAGAAACAAGTATTAAGAAGAAAAAGCTAAGAAAATGGATGTTAGTAAAATAGTTTGCAATTTGCCTAACAAAATATATTAGCTATCCTATATATTTATGTAAATATACATGTATTTTGTAATCACATATTAGCTGGTAAAATATACTTACTTGAAAATATTTTTCAAGAAGTTTGTGTATGCAATTAAAGAAAAAAATTAGAATGGGAATATAATAGTGTAGCAAGATAAAAATAAAGGTGAGCTTATGATATTGTTTGATTTAGTCAAGAAAAACTTAAAAATGTAGACATAGAGAGGAGGGAGAGAGATCGAAGGAACAAGAAGGGGATGGGGAAGATAACGAGTAATGCACCAGCCCAAAGAGAACAGAGAGACTGGAATTGAGATTTCAGGGAGAAGAATTCACCTGAACAAGCAAGATGGAGCCTTGTTCCTCTCCAGAGCACCAAGGAGGAGGAAATGAATAGAGATACTGAGAAACCTGAGGTAGAGATATAAGCAGAAATGGAATTTTGAAACCTTATAACAGATGGAATGTGTATAATCACAGATTTTAGAAACGCAGGGGTCTATATAGGATCCTGATTAAACTGAGACCCTAGAGGATTTGGTGAGAAATTTTATGAGAAACTCAAAGAGTAGGGTCATCTGCTGAATGTAAGGAAGTCAAGACTGGGACTTGACTGTAGAAAATCTGTTTAACAGCTGTTGTAGGGACTGAACGTAGGAATTTCATGAGGGGCTGAGAAATGGTTTAAACATCACTGGGGAGCGCAGATTTTACCCAGTCAGTAAGGAGGTGGTGGTGGTGGTGGTGGTGGTGTGTGTGTGTGTGTGAGAGAGAGAGAGAGAGAGAAAGAAAGAGAGAGAGACTGAGTGTGAGAAAGTGAGAGTGTATGTGCAAGTATATGTGTGAGAGTGTGTGTAAAAAAGAGGGAAAGAAAAAGATATACACAGAGAGACAGTGAAAGACTGAGAGAGAGAGAAAGCAAGACTCTGAGAGCTTTCTGTACAACTGGATCAAGAGCGGCTGATGAATGAAGTATGTGAAGAGAGAACTTCCTTCAGTGCCCAGTTTACTGCAGCAGGTATGGCCAGATTTAAGGGCAGAAGGGATTCTTAGAGATAGGATAGAATTACAATGACTGCTTTTATGTCAATGAAGCAGAAAGGGGCAGGTGCTTGGGAAAACAAGATTTCTGACAGGAAAACTTTTCTTCATTCTTGTATCCTTGGTGAGTAGAACAGTTCCTGGCACATGGTAGGTGCACAAATATTTGGGGACTGAATTAATGGAAATTACATTTTTGAAAGCTTACAATGTACCAAACACAATTATCCTAACAAACTCTCCAAATAGTGTTATTATTAGCACACTACACTCAACCCTTACCGTCAACTGATGAGAACACTGGGCCCAGATTGGTGATAGGATTTGCCAGAATAGATAGTAAGGGGCAGAGCTGGGATTCAAACTCAGGTCCGCCTGACCTGGAATCCTTTTCACTCTCTTAGGCTTCCTGCGATAAACCTGCAGAGGTCCAATAAGGCCTACACACAATAGTGACGAGAGTGGTAGACGTGAAATCTTCTTTGGTTATTAATTGCAGCTCTGAGTTTGCAAATTTTATGAAAAGCGGTGTCACTAATATATATCCTTCCACATTTTGCTGCCTACTTGTATAGTCTGCTTGTCCAAACTTCCTGGCGAGCAAAGATCCCAAGGTGCTGCAATCGGGGCTGCCCATTTCAGGGGGAAGAACTAAGAGCCATGGAAACAGTCTAACCAAAGAATCACAAAGAAGCAATCAAAAGGGGCTGGGCAGAAAGTGAAACTCTCATGGACACTCAGGGAGGGGAGCTGGAGATGGTGAAGCTAGCAAGCCTTGGGGTATTGGTGTCAGTAAGAGGCCAAACATCAAGAATGCCGAAGGCTTCGCTCCCCAGAACTAAGCCATTCTGAAGGGGGCTTCATTCTCACCAGTGGATTGGAAGAGGAATCAAGAAATTGACCAAGTCACTTTGGACAATACTAAATGTAGTTCCTCTTGTCCTAGGTGATGCCAATAATTTCTCAGTGCTATAATGCAGTCTTCCTCTGCATCATTTTATAACTCATGACTATTTCTTCTACTGTAACCAGTGTCAGTCTCTGAACGGGTTTCTCCCTGCTATGAGTTTGTCCTCACAGCTTGCTATCCATTGCTTTGGGGATGGGAGGAAGAAGATCCAGGGTTATATGACACTTTCCCTTTGTGATCAAGTACAATCGACCAGGCAACAGTGATTGTTTACACTCCACAGAGCTCATTTAGGGGAGGCTATTGCACTTGACTAAAGGTTGAGTTTTCCAGGAGTGTAATTTCCTCACAAGTAGGGCCTTTCTGAGTCTGTCCTGACCTGAGTTGCTTAAACAGCTCTAATTATACTGTTGAGGCTGAGAAACTGGGCCTTCTCCACCTCTCACCTTCAGTATTTGCAACAATAAGTTAGCATCACGGTCCTTGCCTGTGTCCATGGTCAACCCTACCCACCTCAGCTGGCCCCTGCTTTCAGGATGCATCTGTTTTTGATCCAGGAGAACTTTTGAAACAATTCAGTAAAGCAGGAAGTTTTATATATGCTGTTCCAGTCCCTCGTGGCCACTGGATATTGCAAGTCAGCTACACGTCCAAAGAAAATGTAGCTGAACAAACCAATCAGTATCCACATCATAATCATTCACCTTTGGAGTATGCTGCTGAATGTCAGCAGTGTGCACAGGCCAGACTTCAGAGCCCTGAGTGGAGAAGAGGGAGAAGCAGCATCCACATCACAAATCAATCAACCCAAAGGTTTTTCAGGTGAATAAAGAACACAATCGGCAGCCAGACTCTGATCTGTTTTCTTCTCCACGTCTCTCTGCCCTCCCCTGCTTTCAAGTGTATGCCGGTGTCTCTACAAACAAAAATAATAAGGGCAGTCAGGTCCTTCAAACAAAGCAAAATGTGATCCCTTTGTGGCTGCTGCATCAAAAAATGAATGGTGCTCCCTAGACTTGAGAAGAGCAATATCAGATGTGCTTGGGAATCTTAATAATACTATTATTAAGGACTACACCAGTGGAGAAATTTGTTTTTCCTGTAACACCTGGAGCAACAAAAAAAGTCCAGAGGGAGCAGGGAGGGGAAAAAAACAGTTTTCTTGGGTCTGTCTTTGAAATTCATTTTCCCTCTTTAGTAGAGACCTGTCAATCAAATCCCTAAAGTAAGAAAATGTTTGTTTTTACTAAAAAGCATCTGAAGGAAAACTTGGAGTTTTACTTAAGTAGAAATCAATATTTTTACCTACTCAAGAAAAGGGGGCAATATCTTAGTGATGCTTTAGGATGTCTTTTGAGAAAATTAATATTCTATGAATGCATAGCTAATCAGAGAATAATAAAGACAATTCATGTCTAACTTAGGTGCATGCATCTTCTGCTTCTGGGACAATTCTGTCACCTAAAACTGAAATCTCACTGAGCCCTGCTAGAACTTCTGCTTCTAGAAGTTCTCATTTTAGATATAACAGGAGAAAAGGTTTCATTCTGATCCTTTCGTGTACAAGGAAAACACCCTCATATTTCCTTCCACAGTCCCATGTCCCCCCCGCCCCATCCTTCCTTCTGTCCCTTTCCATTTTATAAGGGAGTTGTAGAGTTTTATAAAAACTCTGTATATTTTAGAAAACCATGGAATATTAAAGTTGGAAGAGATTTTAAACATCAAATTCAGTTCTATCCTTTTATAGACAAGAAAATTGAGACTCAGATACATTGAAACTTATCCAAATCCTACACCTAGTTAGTTGGAAAGCCAGAAATGAAACACAGGTCTTTCAGCGTCCAGCATAGTGTTCTATCTACTACACTAGGGGTTTCCAAAATTGCCTGATTATCCAAATTACCATGGGTCCTTGTTAAAAATGCAGATCTCAGGTCTTCTCCAGAGAATCTGGCTTATTGTAATAACCTTCCTAGGTGACTCTTAGGACCAGGCATTATTTGGGAAATATTTCATGAGAATATGATGTTTTATCCTTTTTCCTCAAAGGGAGATTCTCTTTCACCATCTGCAGTGGATGCCTTGGATGGAAGAACAGCATGGAGAGGGAGGGAAGAGTTTGGTTTGTTCTGACTTCTGGCAGCCTTCTCAAAGAGACACAAGCAGGAAATGGAGAGTAACTTCCAGGCATGACCACTACAGCCCCCAGTGGTTTTTTCCTTGTCCAAATTCCCATAATTTATTTTTTCTTTGGATAGTAAACATTTGTTGCTTATTATTCAGTTAGTTTTCTATTCATATTTGTATTTCTTGGGTGCATTAATAAATTGAGAGATTATTAAGAAGAGAAAGAATGTCTAATTAATCCTTACTTATCTCTTAGTATGTAACATTATGCCTTATTAATTTATTCATATAAGACCTATTTTGACTTCCAATTTGCAAGACAAAACACAAGACAATATTTCCTTCTTCACCTGTCATAGTCACCCAAAAGCAACCAGGAGAATTACAAAAAGAAGTGTACATTCCGTTATTATAAGAAAAAATACACCTGGAAAATTAATAATGTAAGAGAAAAGGCTGTCAAATACAGTGGAGGTCAAATAGAGGGGCTAGAAGATATAGATGTTTGTAGCTGCAAACTTCAGACTCAGTCAGGAGAACACTAATTTTTCAAAGTATCTGTCACATCCACACCTTGATTAGAGCACTGAGAAGGGGCTTATGGTAGATGTTGCTCCAGAGCTGTTTGGCTATACAGAGGAGCAAGGCAGGAAACAATGGGGAATCCCGCCTTGTTTCCAGGAAGCAGTATGTAGTTGAGGCAGAGTGGAGGAAAGAGTCTCTGCATTGTGGGCAGCCCTTTAGCTCCTGCCTCTGTTGAACAAAGAGATGTAAAGGTTAAAATAACCAGATCATATATATAATCTTCTTTCTTGAGGAGAATTCCAGCTAGCCTGGAGCTCACCTGATCCAAGGATGAAAAGGGAGTAGAAGAAGAAGAAAGAAAAGAAGGAAGGGGAAGAGAAGGAGAAGGTAGTAGAGAACTGTACAACTGTAAGAAAAAAAGAATAAGCAAATAAAGTCAGAAAAACAAATACACTAGCACATAAAAAAATGTGACCAAAATATATAGCCATACACATGCTCAAAACAAAACAAACAAAAACACCTAGATTATGAAATGCTTCTATAAAATAAAAGTTCCATGTAATAATATAAAAACTCAGGAAAGACATGTCAGGAAAATAGGAAAAGTTGAAACGAGCTAGGAGACATCAAGAAGTAAGTGGAAAATTACAGAATACTATCTCGGAGATGAAGGCCATATTGGAAGTAGCAATATACCCCATCCAGTTTATCATTCATGCCATCATCACACTGATCATTCTAGAACTCAGAAATGATCAAATTAATCCTGAGCCAAAAGATTTTTCCATATTTTCTCATCATCTACAAATTAAAATCTAAAATTCTTTGTACAGCATAAAAATCCCTGTCTTTACCTTCACCTTTCCACGTCCTAGCCACTAATTTTTGTGAATTAATTTATCAAATGCTACAGGCAATTTGATGATTATTTGTAAAATCAAGAAGCTGTTTCTTTGCTTTAGTCTTTGCATCTGTCATCCTCTCCTCTCAAAATGTGTCCTAAAATGATTAAAACCCAACTCATGATTGCCTCCACAGTGAGACTGTCCCTCAGACTGTCTCCTTCATCAACACTCAGGCAGGCAACCTCAGGCTTTCCCTTCTCTATTCTCTTTCTAGAACTTGCTGTAAAAATGCTCACCACATTGTTATGACTCTTATAATGTGTCATTTCCTCTCATGATCAATTTAAGAGAAGAAATTTGTGTTCCCCAATACCCAGTACCATGATTTGCACATAATTGGAACCTAATAAAGCTTTGTTGAATTATGGAAGGTTCTTCTTTGCTTTCTTGCAGGATTCAGGAGCCTACTCCATATACTTTCAGCTAATTTGTATCGTCCTCTTCAAAATATCATGCTATCTATAACTTTGGTACCAATATTTACCATTCTAGAGGGCGTGCTATAGGACATTACAATTGGAATATCACGATTAACATGTACAAAACTAAATTCACCACTTTCCAACCAATTCAGCATCATTTCCCCTTCTTCTTCCTTTTTCTCATTAGCATTCCTCATTGGAAGACAATATCTTGGGGATCTATCAGGTTCATCTTTCTGTTTGATCCCTTCCTTAACACTTATTATTCCACAAAATTTCCTACATTATCTTTTTTTTTCTTTTTCTAGTGTTACCACTACTTGCTCCTTTATTTCAATAGTTTTCAAAGTACTTTCTTACCTAAAGTGTCCGTTATGTGATTGACCCAGACAAAATATACTGAAAGGATTCTTTCATAAAGTCATTCTTTAATTCTGAATTTAAACAATTCTATGCATATCTGACATTAAAAAATCTCAGATCTTTTATAATTTGCCCCCAAATTTAAAAATCCAACCTTGTGCAATGTAAATCCCTATATTAAAGTTTTCTCTTTTTTTGAGTTAGTCTCGTTCTTCACTGCCCCCCCCCAAAATACATTCTCACCTGTGTTTATGCTGCTTTACACCAAAATAGCCCACAGCTTCACATAAATCCTACTCATTCTTCAAGGACAAATTCAAATTCTACGTTTCCCATAAAGTCTATCTGAATACTCCAGGTGGCACTGATCTTGACCTTCTCTGAATTCTTGCATCACAGCTTTAATGCATATATATTTTATCATTTCCTATGTATTGTTCATATCTTAGTGTGTTCAGGGTGCTATAACAAAATACCACAGACTGGGTAGCTTCTAAACAACAGAAATTTATTTCTCATAGTTCTGGAGGCAGGAAGTCCAAGATTAGGGCCAACACAAACAGGTGAGGTCTCT
>NW_011888864.1:681503-714438 GCF_000151845.1 Pteropus vampyrus
ACTCAGCAAGTCAGGTAATTGATTCTCAGTAAGTGGCTAACATAAATTTAGAAGCTTTAGTTAAAATGGATATTGTGTATAAATGGATAACTTTGTGCAGATTTAGCTTTCTATTATTTCTAATTTGTTTTGACATACTTGAAGAAGGATCGGAGGCCCCATCCTCATCCTCAGCACACATATATCATTTTGTGCTGAATGATGTTTTCATTTGAGTAAAATTTGAGGGGCAAGGCAAACACTTGTGAAACTTTCATATGTGGTTATGAAAACTGAGAAGACACATTAATGCTGTAGCCATGGTGTTTGGGTTTAGATGGTAAGATACCAGGTCCAGGGAGAGGTCCAGTGTCATCAAAACAAAGACAAGGTCATAAATCAAATGGATTTGGGTGACAATGGTTAGACTATATGTAGAAAAGGGATAGAGTTGATTTGTCTTGGCGTTACTCAACACACTGGCCAGGAAACATTGCCTTTCATATGGCAGTATATGGACATATCCCTTGTCAGATTGTCTGTACATCAGCTGCTTCCTAGACTTCTGGGATGGTCCCTTGGGGATATTTCTGACCACGATTCCCTAAGTTCTGTGGGTCTGCTTGATGGTAAATACAGTCTTGATCCTGAGATGTTAATTTAAGTCTTACATTTCTAGAACTCTTATTGACAATAACAAGAAAGCTAAAAGGCACACTTATGATTTGGCTAATAAAAGTTTCTGCAAATCTAGATGATAACGATGTGATGAAATCAAAGTCAAGTTAAGTTAAAGATTTGTGTCTCATTGAATATTATTTAATTTTTTCTTTAATCATATGATTTTTATCTACTTGAAATGACATAGAAAAGAAGAAGATATATGGTGCAGTGTTCAGGAGTAGAAGCTCTGGGTTAAAATCTAGGAAGCACTCAGACTAGCTCTGTGACCTTGGACAAATGATTTTATGACTCTGCTGTCTACGTCTTCTCCTTGTAAGACAAGAAGGATATTAGTACTTACCTCTGAAAGTTGTGTCATGAGCATTAAAGAAGATAACACATGTGAAATAACATCTAGAACAGTGCTAGTTAGTTATCATGATCGTATTCTTATTATAGATCCACTAAATACCTTTCAATTCACCTCGGAGTTCAAGGTCTCATATACAAGGTCTCATCCACCACACTACAGAGAGAAGCTTTCTTCAGTAGATCTCATTTTTATAATAGAAGTTCTGTCCTTTGCTAAATCTGCATTACTATCTATTTTTCATGCAACATCCTTTTATAGAGTACCTGCTATTGCCAGGGACCACGTTAGGCTGTGAGCACATAGCAATGATTGAAGCCGTCATTGCTCTCAAGTAACTCAGAAAATGATAGACAAATAAGAAATGCTGAAGAGGCTCTAAGGGCTTTGGTGGGAAAATATATAAAGGAGCATCATACAACCAAAGGAAGGAATGCAGCTTGAGGTTCACTGAGAGGAAAGAATGACCTTTGGTTGAGTCCCCAATAAAGAGCTGGCTGGGTAAAGAGCGAAAAGTCTGGGAAGGTGGTGAGTTCAGGCAGCAGGACTGGTCATGAAGGTCAAAGGCTCAGGTGAGGCAGAAGCCAGCTGAGAACTGCCACGGGCCCCTGCGGCTGGGCATCTCCTAATGTGATTGCAGCCCCACATCCAATGCACAGGCACGTTCAATCACGTCTGAGGGCATCTGTGCTGCTCACAAATCTGTCCTGTGAGTGTCAAACACACAAAGTTTGATAAACCACTGCTCTAATATTCTATTAGAATAATACAATCATGAACACTTCATTTTAAAAATGTAACTCTATATAAGAAGGTGAGGGATTTATTGCAAAAGCAGTCTAATTTTTAAAACTTCTTTTTCATGGATATGCTGTATACATACATAGGTATATGTGAATACGCTATACATATATATGTAGAAAATATCTATGTAAAAAATTATTTAACATTTGCCTATCTCTCAGTCTGATTAGTTTTAACAATGGGCAGATGAAAATGATGTAACTACTCCTTTCTTTTTTGCTAGCATTCATAGTTAAATCTCTTAGAATAAAAGTCTAAACTGTGTAAATACAAGCAGAATTGTCCACCTCTGCATTCCAAACCCAGGCCATCTCTGTTGACAATGGCTGAAGTAAAGGCTATCAACTGGTGCTGTAGACCTAAAAAAGATTAGCAGCAATAAAAATCACCCTTAGATGGAGCACCATCCTGAAAACCAGCCACCACTCAAAGACTGTCTCAGTCCTGCTTCTGAAGGTAATTGCAGCATCTGTTTCTTGAAGTCAGTGAAACCAGCACATGTCTGGCTTCTATTTCGTGAATAGCAAGTGGCTTGTAGGGGAAAGGGACAGGGCTTTGAGCAGAGTTAGCCAGAGGCCCCAGCGGGTCAGAAGTGAGGCCCAAATAGCTGCTTCTTCAATAGACTCCTCAGGCTTCTCCATGCCCCTTGTGCTTCTCCATAAGCCGCCAAGCAGGGCCTATTGTGAGATTTTTATGCAGTGGGAACTCTGGCCTTAAAAACAAATGTACTAGCTTAACTCTTAAGTGTCGATCAAAGCTGTTGGAGGAGTGTTAAAATTTTAATTAGATAGTATGATTTCTGTTTTTTGTTTTTGTTTTCACTCTGTGATCATCCTAGTTTACTTTGTTTAGTTTACTACATTCAGGTTAACATAATTCCACAGGGCCTTTTATCACTGGGCCTTTTTATATACATGTATATAAACTTTATATTGGCCCTGGCAATTATCTCAGGTCTGGGGTGTAGATTCACAATTTCCTAGCACTATACACATGCACATATTGATGCCTGTGAGAACTCATTTACCATGGTCACAGATTTTATATATGGACTAGTCATCAAAGCCTAACCAAGCTGGGCACTTTGCTGTCTTCCTGTGCTCTGTAACTAGTTCGCTAATGAGCTTGACTTTGAAGAAAAGCAAACACGGGGAAGCAACTAAGAGTAATAAGTGACTTTTTAATTTACTCTTTCTCAAAAAAAAGTTAGATAAAAATTAGGAAGTATACATAGGGAGAGTGATTCACTCAGGATTGCTTCCATGTTTGTCTTAGTTGATGCAGAGAACAATAGGAAGAACTTTTATGAATGAGGCTCCAACGAACTCTAAGATTTTTAGCTCACCTCTGATCTTATTTTACATTTCATTGGTTATATGCATAAACTGTGAGAAACTTTCCTTTCCTTGAAAGTATTAGGACAGAAATTCATCTCACAATAGATCTACCTGAGCACCAGAGAGAAAGTCTACCTGCAGAGCATATTTCCATGTAGCAAGTACAAAGTCCATCACACCTTCACATGAAGATAGACCCTGTTCCTAACCAATCAGACTTCTCAGTCCCTAATGTAAAATGTCCACCTTTTGTTTATAAAATATTATCTATATAAAGACAAAAAGGAGGAAAATAACAGGAAAGCAAGCATTTTTAGCCCTGTCAGATAAGTGCAAAATTGGCTTTTACAAACTGGAAGGAAGCTGCATTCAGGGTGGCTGAGGAAATCTGCACAAGGACAATCTATTTTAGTATCTGCGCACTGAAGCTGTGCACCTAAAATAGGTGAAAATAACATCCAGGGTCTAAAAAGCCCACGTGAACCGAATGGAAATCTCCAAGACAACTGTTTAGAATGTATTTATTTTTTTTACTACAGTGTTAAGTCCAAAATAAACTTAGCAGTTTGATATTAGCAAATAGAAGAACATAGCGAAAGGATTTTCAGTGGAGAAATCTGTAAAGAAGAACTCCAGTTAGCAATGCTGGGAGGAGAGCATGAAGTTTACTCCAAGGAAAGGTTATGAATGCACTGCCCTCAAAACCTAACCATCCCTCAAACACAGCTATTTTGGGAGGATTAGCATGAAGGCAACTTCCCATTTAAATTACCTGCTACTACAAAAAAATGTAACAAAACAAAATGGCCAACGACAGGGGTATTGATTAAATAAATAAATTAAATAAATAAATAAATAAATAAATATAATGTGAGTTGTGAAAAAATAATGAAATCAGAAAGGATTCTTGTTATAGTAGGTAAAAATAGACTCCATTCTAAAAAATACTAGCATCGATAGATTAGTATAGAGCTACTTAAAGATATACAATGCACAGAAAAGAAGCTGAAATTAGGCAAGCCAAAATGTTAGCAGCAGTTATGAATGGATGATGAATGTATGAATATTTGTTGTTCTTCTCACTTTTCTTTTTTTTCAAATTTTCTAAATTGCATAAATACCAAATATTATTTTTCAAGTTTCTAATTTTTGCCTTTCCAAAAAATGAAGCTGCTATTGCCCTGTCTTCTAGAAAAGATTTATTTATGCTGAACTTTTTACCTTCTACTATTTTTACCTTGTAGTTTTCAAATAAACATTAAATTCATGTACATAATTACTGTTATATATTAATAAACAGTTGCTTTACTGATAATAAATTGCTTAATTAAATTATTTTCATATTAAAGATTATGTTAATATTTTTGTGTCTCAATCTGAAGAAAATTTGTTAAGTGGGAATTGGTTTCATTGATGTTTAACAGAGAACTAAAAGGAATTAAATGTTTTAAAACTTTCTTTATGTACAATGTTAATACAGTTTTATTTTCATGTTGAAGTAAACACCCCAGCATGCATATCCAAAATTCCAAAAATTTCAGTCATTTCTAAAGACTTATATTTAAAGTTATCTGATTTAAAACTGTTATAAAAGCAACATGTATGGGAGATGAATATGAATTTTCTAGTGTATTAACAATTATATAGTCTGAGAAGCTAAAGCATTTGTTCAAGTATGATTTAATCATACATGGCATCTTGTTACCTTACCTCGACAAGTGGCATGTGTAAAAATATAAACCCAAGTGGCCTATACATGAAGTATAGAACTATGAGTCACTCGCCAGGTTTGAATGAAGAAACTAGATTTTTCAAACGTGCTCCCCTTAAACTATTGTAGAATGAGCCGCAACATCAAGGCAGGCTGAACAAGAGTAAATGGCCTCTCTCTTCTGTACTCACATGCAGTTTTACTGTCTTCAAATATTTACTTGTTTCTATTTGCCAAGATATTATTTTGGGGAAAAAAAAATCTTGCATGAAAGGCAGCTGCAGAGAGTGGATGAAATCTTTTATTTGGACTATCTGTTAATATCCTAATATTCTAAATTATCAATTTTGATTTAATTATATGTGCAATACTGATCTCGAACAAGAAAATTCTACTTCGACATAGAAATACTTTTATTTCTAATATTCCAATTACTTTGCTGGTTTCTTTCCTCAATTACTCCACCTTGATTTCCTCCTATTTTTTATGCTGACACACACACAAATGATTGATAATATCCTTTCTAGAAATTGACTTCTAGTTATATTTCTCTTCAGTTAATAACTTGGAGTAGGCAGGCATGAGCCCATAAAAATACAATCTTTAATCTTAAGGACTTCCTGTCCAGAAAGGCGTCAGAGCAGACCAAATGGCACCAAGCGAACAGCGTGACCTGCAGTGGCTTCCAGTGTGGATAAACAACCCTGATTAAGAGTTATACTCTGTTAGGGATATTCTCAATGTTTCTGCATCAGAAACAGTCATCTTGCCTATGCTGAAATTTCAGTTTGCTTCCCCCTGAATAAAATGAAGCTTGTTCAGAGGCTGAGTGCAGGAAAGTGTTGGATTTCCTTCCCTGGGTCAGAGAAACACAATAACTCTGTTATGGGCCTTCCCACTGGTACCCAGAAACCACCAAAAAAGGGTGGGGGACTGTTTTACTCAGACCCAGCTGTTAGTTTTCTTGTAGCTCCAGTATCCCGAAACATTTGCCTAGTCGCTACCCACCAGATTTTAAAGCTTTTACAATGTCCCTCTGTGCCACAATGGAAATAATTCAACCTTAGTCATCTGCTCACAAATCCTGCACTTTAGCATGTATTTTGAAACCGTGCCAATCTAGGACTTCCCACTTCCCTAGAGCGTCTTACTCTGGATTCTCTCCTCTGCCTGTGAGAAACAGATACTCCCCTGAAAACAATGGGCTGTAAATTGAGAAAAGTTAAGAATCAGCATCAGTTTCTCATAAATCTAATTTCCAATTTCCCACCCGTCTGGGTTCTATGTACAAACTCTAACACACACTCCCCAGTGGGAAATGCTTGTTCATGTTCATAAGCCTGCCTCAACTTATTCAGCTGGTTTTTCTCTTTGGTGGAAAGAAATGATATAATTCAGCAGAGAAATTGTAGAAGGAGGTTATTAGAAAAGGGTAGATTTATTATAATTTCTTTTTTTTTGTCTTGGCTGGGTGTGAGAGGGAAGATATACTTATCCATAGCAAATGCACACGAATATTTTTCCATGCTAACTTGCAGTTGCCCAGAATGAATGGATTAAGTCTACATTTTTACCATTCTGTAGAAAAGTATAGTAAAAGTATCTCAAAGAAAGTGTGATAATATGAATTAATCATTCACGAGGAACAAGCTGAGAATATTTTACTCATTTTATACGACAGGAAAATATAAAATAAAATTTTGTACATACAGATATCGGGGTGAATATAGTACAACCTATAAATGAAAACAGTCCTTAAAAAGTTTGCTATCATTGAAAAGTCACATTCAGTGTGATTCCTTTATTTTAGATTTCTTAAACTCAAACTCACTTTACTGAGGCATTTTACTTATCATAAGTAGTATATGTTACAGTTACTTGGTTAAAATTCTTTTCTTTGGTGACAAAGAAATTAAAATGTATGGTGCTGAAAGCTAAGAAATACAAACATCTTCTTCTAAAATTGCTATTTCTTTAATATACCTGTCGTCCCATCTTTTTAAATCATATGGATGATTAATATTTCTTAAAAGCTTATGAGGAAATGTCACCATGTAGAACTACGGGCCCAAGTTAACTCTCTTCTACATCATCTGTCCTCAGACAGCGCAGGTATGGTGTTTATGGTATCATGTAGCATTTAAAAATTCATACAGATTCTAGATCTGAGCATAAAAAATTTTGATAATGACTTTAATGAAACTATAAACTTGTAGCTGGAAAATAAAAGATATAAAGTGGCTTCTCTGCTAACCTTTCTCTTTAAAATAAATAAAATCTTGTTAATGTTGAATGTGTCCCGGAATTTAAAAAAAAAGAAAACTTGAAAATTAGTTTGTGTTCTCTGTATTAATAATAAAGAAAGTTTAAAGCTTTAAAAATAAAAAATAAAAAAAGTAGTGAGGGTAGAGAGAACTCTGGACAGTAACTAGGAGCGCTGGGTCTCCAGTCTGACTAGGCCAGCATGAATCTAATAAACCACTTCCTTACTGTGGGCCTCAGTTTCCGCCTGTATAAACCTCTTCTAGGTTGTACAGGCCCATGTTAGAGCCCAAGGGTAACACTCATGCTGCATACCTAGCACACTCCAATCGCTTTTCCACACTCAGTCAATTCTCCCCAAAACCCCAGGAGGCAGGTACTGTTGGATGAGAAAATTGAGGCCCAGCGAGGCAGAGCTCTGATTGAAACCCAGACCGACTGTAGGATCTAAGCTGCTGACCGCTGCACTTCACTGCCTGTCATTCTGAGGCTCTAGCTCTCATTTGAGAGAGAGCAAGAAACAGCATTGTTGGCAAGAAATGTATATAAGGCATGTTTACAAATCAGAGAGACTCACTCTGCAGTCGTTTATACATGTTCTCAACTTACTGTAGTCAACCTCTGGGTTTAGACCTATCATATTGGGAGGCTGCTGGTACAGATGGAGTCTTTTGGGTGCAATGGGAGGATGGAATGACCAGATTCTACCATTTTATCCTGCACCTTTGAGCTTCAGAAACTGGATTTAAAAATAAAAACATGTAGAATGCCCAGAGGTGATTATACTTACAACAGCAGATTCACATTTGCAAGATTGACAGAGAAATTGTTCCATAAACCTGAGAGCCACTATAGTTATCGATGAAAGAGCCATTTAAATTTTCTTAGTTTCTGCAGTGGTATTCACAATCTTCTAAAAGATTTAAACAAAGTAGATATAAAAAAAAGTAGTAACTTAATGTGCCTCATATTTTATCACCATTAGTAAGCAAACTGCAACGATTGCAGGTGTAAACCACAGCAGGGTAGATTTCTCCACTACAAAGTCCCTGGGAAAATCTTAAAACACCTGATGTTCCCTGCCACCTGCCTCAACCCTCCACCTATCCCCGACTCCCACCTCTACCCCCAGTGACTCTGGCCTGTTTTTCTTAAAGATACAAAGTCATTGGCTTTAAGAAAATCCTACTTGTGGAATTATTCAGTATGGGTTTTTTTTGTGACTGGTTTATTTCACTTATATGAGGTACTTAGCGTCGTCAAAATCATAGCGACAGACAGTAGAAGAGTGGTTGCCAGGGGTTGGGGAGAGGAAGGAATGGGGAGTTATTGTTTAATAGGTATAGAGTTTCAGTTTTACAAGATGAAAAGAGCTGTGGAGATGGACAGTGATGATGGTTGCACAACATTATGAATGTATATAAAACTACTAAACAGTACACTTAAAATGGTAAATTTTATGTTATGTGTATTTTACCATTATAAAAAAAATTGGGGGAAAAAAGACTGCACAAAAATACACCATCATTTTAGTACTTCTGTTTGGATGGTAGGTCTGTGGGTAATTTTTTCCTCCTTTTTCTTTCTACTTTTCTTCATTTTCCAAATAATCCTCTATGGAAAAAAAAAATTAAAAATAAAAAGGATAGACAGAAAAAAAAGAAAAAGAAGAGGCTACTTGTGGACTACCATTATTTTTCATAGATGTTAGAATCTGTGTCTAAAACCCTAGCTTCTTATTTTTATCAATCTGTGTTTCTTTCTAAACATATGGAAATAGTAGTTCAAATTCTCATTTTTTTTTAAATATCTTTTTACACAAAATCTTTTATTTTAAAGCATGGATTAGTTCATTTGTCTGAATACCTTATAGATGATTAGGATAATTGCTTAAATATATAAGAATTGATATACTGGTATAATTGCATTATTTTATGTGTTTAGCCATACCTCTTTCTAAAATAGCATGCTGCTTCTGAGATCTATCTGGAGTAGCTGCCCTTCTTTCTGTATCACACTGTGGCTCTCTAAATTAACAAAATGAACTGTGCTGAGTGACAAAGGGCCCAATGAGTTTTTCAGAAGAGAGTGGACTCCAGACGCTGTTCCAGCCCAGTGATTCTAACCTGGCATCATCTTGTCATGATGATAAATTATATGTACAATTCATAGTTGGAGCAGATGGGAAAGTGTAGTTTATTAAAATCTAAATCTGTTCCCCAAACAAAAGGAGAATTGTTTACCTCTCAGTGAAATATAGATTTCTCATAAAGGAAATTTTGGATATTCCAGTTTTAGTAACTGAAGCAATTATGTAGTTAGGGACACCTAGACTATAACAAAATTAAGGTTTGTTCTAAATGAACTTAAATAGAAGGCACTTATTCGTTTAAGCATCGAGTTCATTGCATGCTTCCTAGCTTCCAGGAATAGAAAACTATACCAGAAAATATGCTGTAAAAATAAATAACATTTTTCTTTCCATTAAGTACTTAATTTGTGGGCAAGTAAACCTTATGGTGTGTTACTTCAGCTCAGACATATAGAGAGACCATTTTAAGATGTGCTATATGATAGTAAGAAGGAGATGAGACACATTTTGGTTTTTATAACATTTGTAAATTCGCTAATAGTCAAGAGTATTCAAAAACCCAGATTTTAAAAAGATAAGTCCATACATGAAGAAAATAATATAAAAGCTAAAATGAACTCTTCTTATTGGCCCTAGAGTTTTATTCTAGCCACAGTAGAACAGAATCAAAAGATTTCAGATCTAAATTTATTGATTTATTTATTCACTCTTAATTCAGCAACTATTGATTGAGCTCGAGTATGTGACAGAATTGGTTTCAGAATTCCACACAGGGCATTAGATGTACCTTTGGTAAGTTGAACGGCATTATTCAGCTCCATTAACTAGATGGCTTCTGAGAAAACATTCATTAAAAAAAAAAAAAATGTGTATTACCCCACTATATGCTGGACACTTTTCATTCATTGTCCTTTACCTCAACAATAATTCTGAGAAGTCGCAGGTGTCATTGCCTCACTTTACAATAAAAAAATCTGTGCCTTAGGCAGGAACTTCTGCCCAATGTCTCATAGATAAAGTGGCAGAGCTGGGACTGGAACTCGAGTCTGACTGGCCCCCAAGTGTTCTCATTTTACTGTACCACACTTTCTTTCAGGGAAAGGGACATAATTCTTTATCAAGGCAAGAATACAATCCAGACCTCTGAATTCTTATAGAAGAAAATGCACTGTTCCATTTCAAGTTTGGCATTGATTTTTCTTTGATGGGTTACAGTTCAAGCATTTTGTTTTCAGAAAATGTAACTGTGAATTCCGATGGGCCAGCATTTACCAAAACTTACCAGAGACACTCAGTATTTGAAGGGACACTCTAAGGGGCATTCAATTGACCCATTTCTCTAGGTTTTCTAAGCCACATTCCTGAAGAACAATATCATCAAAACCCAAACAACTAGGTAGATAATATTATCTTCACTCTCTTCAAGGAAATTCATTGCACAGGTTGACATTTAATGTAATTTCTGGGGGTTTGAAGAGATGGCTTTCATTAGAGGAATTTACTCATTCAACAAATCTTTACTGAGCGCTTCTTTATGCCAGTCCTGAGTCTGAAATACAATGTGAACAAAAATAGATTTGGCCTCTATTCTCACTGAGCTTACATTTATTTACTGAAAGTTGCATATAATAATCACATATAAATTACAACTCTGCTAAGTACTTTGAAGGAAAGAAACATGATACTCTAAAAGTGAATCATAATGAAGTTTGACTTAGGAAGGAAATTATCCTGCAAAACCATGGTCAAAAATAATCCTCCAGAATGTAAACTATCTATTTTGTTAGAATCCACATATGAAGCATTCTTCATAGAATTAAGTCAATTAAAAATATGTTTCACTACTTGGTTGCATTTTTTTTCCCTTTCATCTGACAAGGACTAAATCTAATCTAATCTAATCCAATCTAATCCTTTTTTAAAATTTATTTTCTAGAAACTCAAAGTTAAATTTTCTGTTCAACATTATTCAGCTATGATTGATTTCTTTCTTTGTTACTTTAACTTTGTCCTCTTTGTATATTAATTGCTCTATTTTAGATACTTTTAAACATGTAATATGCTTCAAACATTTTTTGGTATATTGATATGTATAAATAAAAATAAATAATTAATAAATAGCTTAATTTTAATTGTCACCTGATTTGTCATTGAATAATAATAATTATTATTATTTTTATTTTTTATTTTTTGGCCATAACTAGGAGCTAAAAATTCGTTTGGATTTTTGAGAAGATTTCAAAAGGGCATTAGAGAAATTTTAACAAACCCCAGGGCAGTAAATATTTTGGAACTATTGAGACCAATGATCTTAAATACCCTTCAGGATAAAAAGTAAAAATTCACAACAACCTACCTTTCACTCCTCAACTTTTACTCTTTCTACTACCAGGCATAAAATGTGGAATAAAAATGTCTATCCATTTAATCAATGTTCCACTTCATACTGGAACAGGGCAGTCTAATCATGACAAACTGTTTAGTTATGTCTTGCCCACCCAGACTGAGGCAGTAAGAGATGAGGGAAGCTAAAACCACAAATATCTATGAAGGTCAGTGGAGATTGTGTCCATGTGCTCCACTGGCAATGCAGCATCCATATCCACAGCTTCCATATAGAGAGCCTGACTGAGGGCTAGCATCAGGGGTACGTGCTTTGGCCTTTACAGGTCTGATATCCTTATAGAATGACCTTTTGCTGACTTTGGAATATGCTTATTAAAGAAAAATTATTTTCCTTATACAAGAAAAATACTTTAAAACACTTGCTGTACTTGGTGGCTACTCTATTTCAAAGTTTAGTATCAAAATCTACAAAACTATCAGTGAACTTTTCAATTAAAAAATTAAAGGTATGTCTATAAATGTTCAAGCTCCTTAGAATAAAGTTGGGAAAGTCTGGATAGCTGTGACCTGTCCAATTTCCTACATTTTCCTTCTACATTGTTAAAATTATATTTTGATCATTGAGTTGGAGCATTGAGAATGTGTTTCCATTAATCTATGCTGTGTTAATGAATGATTCAGACACAGGTCGGACTTGAATGTTTACACAAAATTATCATGGAACCATTTTAATTAAACAAATTGCTTTTATTCTAACCAATCTTCTCTGTGTCACAAAGCAGATAGCTATCCCTTTACTCCCACATCTATATTAGATATATGCAGGGGCTATTTTGAAAAATGAACTAATCACAATAATATACCTAGTGACATTGACAACTTACTCAAATAATCTTTTCTGTGCTGTTATTTTATACTGTACATACCTTTATCTTGGTTATGAAAGTTTGAAAACTGCAAAGTGAAATACTTATTTTCTATTTGTATATTAAATGTTAGAAAGATGAACTGAAACCAAATTATATTCAGATTTGGAGTAATTGAGAAGCCATGCCTTCCTCGGTCCAGCCTTAGCTCAAATTTTTGAAATAAAGAAACCAGTCTACACTAATTCTAATCTGAGAGCTCATTTTCAGCAGTACTGCACAGCCATTCATCTTTCCAGCATTAGTGGGCCACAACTGCTGACAGGTACGTTACCACACCAGTGAATTTACTAGAGAAATGAGACATTGTCTCTTATGCATTACCTAAATTTACCTCTTTTCTTTTAGGTTATGTGCCTTTTTTCCCCTCAAGTGTCAATTTTGCTTCCAAATGTAGCTACACTTTATAATCAGTTATATATTTTAAAGGATACAAAAGAAATGGTCACTGTAATGTCAGAGGTTAAAACTGCCCTTCCACCCAACACACCGGCATACCAGTGACTAACCATATCAGTCTTCTTTGTCTAAATCCATGATGACTTGAAATCAAGCCAAAGGAGGTTTGCAAGGTCTGCTGATCAAGGTCCAGCTCCAGTGCTTGAGATAACTTCCGTAAAACTGCCCCTAGATAAACATCTCTTCAGTTTTAACTTCTCTGTAATGAAGGCATGCACTGCCTGAAAATTTTTCTACTCCTATATTTCCCTCTGGAGGATTTGTTTCTCATGTTTCAGGAAAGTTGAACTAATTTGATGAGCTATTCTCTTTTCTCAACCACTCAAGCTTCATTAATGTGATTTTAGCATCATAATGTCATTAGTAGGTGACATTCGAGAAATAAAGTAAGAGCTCTAGGCAAAGCTTGTACTATAAGAGTAGTGGAGCTGCTCACTCATTGATCAACTAAAAAAAAAAAAGAAGTTCTAGGATAGACAAGACAGAAATACTAATGCTAGGAAAAGATAGAGAAAGGGTACATATGATAATAATGCAATGTAACTCACTTCTGATAACTCAAAGCTTTCTTGTGTTTGTCTCCAGTTCAAAGTGTCTTACTATGGCAATCTAAGAAACTGAAATCCACTCCAGATAAATGAAAAATAATACATTTAGAAAAGAATAACACCAAGAGTTAATAAGGAAAATAGACAGCTGTGATAACCAAAAAAAAAAAAAAAAAAAAATAGAGGTGATAGTGAATAACAAATTGTTTAGAAAGCAGCATGGTGATAAAATGGTAATGAGTAGAGGAATGGCTATGTAGCATCCCATCACACACCACAGGCAGGTGAGAGTTTCTCTTCTCAGGGATGGTAACTGAATATCAAAGAAAAATCAATAAAAGCTCATTGGTGGTTTATTTTGTAATATTCTTCTCAGTATAACACTTTTTTGTGCCTATTTCTCAGACTATCTCGCTTTTAAGATTTTTAAAAACTTCTCTGTTTAAATGCATACTTTGGTGTCAAATCTTTTACATTGTGACAGCATAAGTATATTTTAAACATTAAGCCTTCCTAAATGAGATTTCCAAGGGGAGGCACCAACAACTCTGGTTTGGCAAAGTTTATAATTCTTTTATAATTCACTGTTTTTAAATCAAATAAGGCTTGGATGGAAAAGCCCCACCACTGAAATTGAAAACTTCGTATTTCTGTGAATATCTGGAGAGCAAATGAAAACATCTAAATGAGAAAAAAATTTACCCCAAATTTTTACCCAAGGAATGTTGTCCAGTTTATTGCAAGCGACCAGTAAATTCTTGTATTAAAGTTAACTTACAGTGATTTAAGAAAAAACATTAAACTTTCATTAAGCAAAGTGAGCCTTGTTCACCACTAACAGTAAAATAAAATAACTTATACTCTGGCAGTGCCTCAGATTTGTTAGTTGCTATATAAAGTTAACCAAAAAGACATCGGCCCAGAAGGACTACATGATATAAATAAATGGGCAGAAAGAAATGCTCCATTTTTATTAGAACACTGGGAGAGTAGAAATTGATGTAAATATCAGAATCTTCCTTTTCTTTCTTTATTAAGTTAATAAGTATTTATTAAGCACAGCATTGAAGAAGGCTATAAGTGCATCCCACCCTTGCATCATAAGCTGGCCAAACATGGGCCTGGGGAGTGATGGACATATCTGAGGGACAGATGTGAAATACATACAATTGTTTTCAAAAGAAAATTAGAAGGAGGAATTAGGGCAAAGAAAACAACCAACAGAAGGCGAAACAAAAAAGAAAACATCCTCCTATTTGAAGAAAGCAAACTGGAAAATTGAAGTAATTCAACATATCCTTCAAATGTAAAAACTGTTTCATTGGGATGTATTTCAGTCGTGGGTCTTTGTGGGTAATATAATGCTTACATATCTCAATTTACTTTATTTCTGTTGAAGATCTACCAGCCATCTTATTTCTTTCCTCGCTTTTGTAGTGCTCCTCAAAAAAAGCATTTAAAAGAAGAAATAACGAACTGGCACATGGAAATTTGGGGTGCAAAACTAATATTCTCTTACAAACGTGAAGTTTTATGCTGGTGGGGGAACTAACAGACCAAAGGTTTAAAGAAGTTGAGAATCCTTGGCCTTTTGAAAGTTGGAAGAAAAGATATAGAAATAGACATGGGTCTTTGTTTAAGTGAAAAGTATTGTCAGGCAGAGCTTCGACCTTTGCAAGTCCTCCAGCAAGAGAATTGAATCTAATCGAAATGGATGGCTTAGTTAAATTAAGGAAAGGCTGAGAGAAAATGGTTTTAATTATTTTTCCCAGTTACAATTCTGAGTATACTTTCAAAGAGAAAAAGCAAACACAAAAATAAGATGTAAATGGCTGCCAAATGTAGTAGTGTGTCTTAAAGAAATGGTATGAGATTTTATTCTTCTGGTTTAAAATTTGCTGCTTGTCTTAAAGGCCATCATATTTTCCACAACTCTTTTATGGTTGAGCAGTTGAAATGTCTTCTGCTTTATGCTGAGCTGTCTACCTTTGGAAAAGTGAATTTTAAAAATTTTGTGACTTTACCATCAACTGAAACTCTAAAGTTTAATGTCAAATAGAACAGTGGAACTCAGTAGGATTTGTGAAAATCAAAGCACAAATACAAACTAAAGATGTGGTTTCTGATGGGTTGTAAAGAAAATATGAGAAATATAACATTTTCCAGTGTCAAGAGTCTCTATTTAGGAAATATGTCACTTTTTATTCTTTATCCTTTTTTCTTAAGAAAAATACTATGTATTTGCAGAGTGTGATTATTGCCAGCTGTCTTTGTTTTTGATAATGTGTAAGGGTTTGGTTCCTGTTTACCTAATTCAAGGAAAATAAGGTTATTGTGAAGGCTACCCGTGGCTGTTTACATAATATACCTCGTGATTCTGGAAATGAATACTGCTTCCTGTTCAAGACTGAAAAAAAGAAATGGGAAATATAGTATGCTTACACACTAAAATAATTACACCAGGTATGATCAATAAAACCTTAGGTTAATGAGAAATATCATTTCTACTTTCCCACATAGCAAACAGTATCAGAATATTCATTGCTCTGTAAACTCACCATGTATTTTTACTACTTCCTCTTGCCTAAAATACCATTCCCCTTTTCTGTCTTTTTTTCCAAATGATGAACATCCATTTATCTTTTAAGCCCTAATTCCAATATCATCTTTTCTAAAAGATTTTCCCTAACTACATCAAGCAAAAAATAAAATAAAATAAAGAAGGATTCACTCCTCTGCATTTTCATAGCAGTTTATAAACACTGATCTTTTAACAAATATTATGTAGAATCAGAATGAAATGTTTACATGTGGAATAGCAACGCTAGACTTTAAGTTTCCCAGAAGCAAACCCTTGACTTATTCATCTTTCTGTCCCTGGACACTGGTGGTACAGAAACTGACATATAATGGTCATGCAACACTTGTTTTGGGATGAATAGATGGATGAGTGGATGACTCCATGAGTCTGAATCAGTGCTATTTGTTTCACCTTGTATCAGAATGATATTGAAATCATAAAATCCTATGGGATTCTTATACAGAAAGAAAGAATAGACAGCTCACAAAAATGAGCTGACCTAAAGGATTTTCTCATGCTAACATTCTATGATTTTACATAAGTGAGCCATCTCCTGTATCTCTTTGCTCATGTGTGATATAGGATATATGAAGGGTAATTGAGTTGTGGCATTATTTGAGAGTAATTGTCTCTTCACTACCTGTTTCAAATGTATCCTAGGTGTTAGTGAAGCAAATGAACTCTTAGTGCTACACAACTCTGTTATACAGCCAGAGTCCTTTCCTCTCTACCTTATACAGAAAGCATCATGATGTAGCAATTCTTCTCTGTTTATATCCTCCATCCTACTTCAATGCACTAAATGCTAAATGCTTTTACTTTAGGCTTAATGAGAATCAATTTTGTGTTGACTTTGGTTGTATTATTAAGCTACATTCTTTAAAATCATCTATAGTTTTCAAGATGAAGCACTTCATTGTTTTCTTACTAAGCAGATTTTGACATTTATACGGGAAAAGGTAACTACCAAAATAGTATCTCTACATAGTAAGGAAATTCATTTGGAAATAAACATAGTAAATTCTGCTAAAAGATAAGGAAGATGACCACCAATACATTCATGAGCAAAATAGAAAACTTGAAAGAGCAATGTGATACACTGGCTCCTACTAAAGCTTATTTCTCCAGACATTTCTCTACAAGGAGATGAAATGGCATTTCTCAGTACAAGATGACTGGTTACAGAGAGAGAAGATTTTTCTCTATCATAAATGAGTGTAGTTTCCCTGTATAAGGATTATCTTTGTATCCAATCATTTATTTACTGAATAAACATTTTTCCCCCATACCAGGCTCCAGACAAGGTAATGTACTCCTCATGGATTATTCATAGACCTCGAGTAAAGGTTCCATAAATATTGGGATGTTCAGACAAGACAAAGCACAGAGACAGTTTCTCCATTAGAAATATAACCATAGTTTCTTATAATTAATACATTGGAAGAGGAATGTAAAAATATTTAAGTAATAATGAATAAAGATAAACTCAAATGATAGATTAATGCACAATATGGGAGGGACTTAATTTTTTCAGATGACAATGTGCATTAGCTCAGAGCCTTCTTGAGTTTGAATTTTGACTCTGACTTTCATTAGTAAAGAAGTGCTCTATATCCCAGCTGTTTTTATTTTTAATTTGTTCACAGAGCTATTGTGAAGATGAGAGTATAGTGTTTAGCAGCAAATTTTAGCTATTTTTATAAGTTGAAAAGCTTCATTGGAAGAGATAGAATTTGAATTCATTCTTAACGAATGAGAGAAGTTGAATAAGAAGAAAGAAAAGTATCATCAAATAAAGTCTCAGAGGCCCTTCTGCTTATCTTGCTCTGAATGCAAAGGCTCAAACATTTACCTAAATTTTATTTAACACACCTAAAACTTACTTCCCCCCAAAACAAAGCATCACTTGCAATCTATCAACTAAGTACAAAATAAGAAATCCCTTCACAGTTTTCTTGGGTTTAACGGACTAATTACTCTGGCTGAGTTCTAATCCCAGTTTAGTTGCAGCCTCCATAGGCTATTCTCTATGATCCCTCATTCCAGATGTTATGAGGATTAACCAATCAATTTGAAACACCTTGTAAAAACATGTCAAGCTTTCTAATTCTTTTCTGAATTAATTCCTGTTCAATCTACATTTTTACTCTGATGGATTTTAAGCTGCATGTACAACTATGGCACACCTGACTCAGAGCTCCAAAATTTCTCCAGCCTGCTTGTCTCACATCATTTTAATATTGCAAAAGCAGGAAAAACAGTGCTTCCAAATTCTACTCAAACAAGGACTTCTCGGGGTAAAATTGCTGAGATGATCCTCACAGACCAATTTAGTATTGCCGCTCTTCCATTTAGTCCCATTTATGAACATGTTACCAAAATCTCTAAGCCATGCAAAAACAAGTTAAAATCACAGTGAGAATTAGAGTTTGTTGCTTTACTCATCTTAATGTCCAGAAGAGCCCAGGAGTGGCGGTGGTGGGGGCAGGGGTTGGGGGGGGGGGGGGGGGAGGGTCTCTCTTTTTTTTTTTTTAAAGAGAAAGAAGTGTAAACAATCATACCTATGGGGGGGGGGGGGGGGAGGGTCTCTCTTTTTTTTTTTTTAAAGAGAAAGAAGTGTAAACAATCATACCTATGCCCAGCCAGACTCCTAGCTAAGACACCAACACCGGAGAAAGCTGAGCTAATTGGAGCTGCTGCATTGCATGAGCAATCATTCTCTGTCAACTCTCTGAAATTCCAAGGACTGCACTGTAACAATGCCAACGTAGTATTCTGCAAAATAAGTTCTTCCCAACAGGAACTCTCATGCACACATCTCAGGGTCGGTGCCTAAACAAAACAAAGACTAAACCCAACACACTAACAAGTTCAGAGGGTCGATCAGTGGGAGGGCACCAAAATGAGTCCCTTCCTTTCTTGCTTGTTCAAATGTGTCTACTTCCAATTACCAAGTAACAAGATTTAGTGACATTTGCATTTCTTTTTTAACTTTAGCTGCTAATAGGAATAACGTAAGTTGGCCATTTTCTAGAAATAACTTTCTTGCATGAAACTTTTCTGTGGTAAGAGCTCAAAAGACAATCCCCAATTATTGTTTGTAAAAAAAACAAAAAACAAAACAAAACAAAACAAAACCTAATAAATCTGGCCTTAAAGTAGAATTCTACAGCTGTTTTACAAGACAAAATGCATTTCCAAGATACAGTAGGGCAGTGATAACTTGTAATATACTTGAAAACATTATTACAGATAGCTGATGAAACCACTTTTTCTCACTGTTCCTTAGCCACACTATAGTTAGCTAAGTATGAAAATACTGACAATGTGTTAGAAATTTATCATTTAAATATATTTGCTTCAAAATTTATTTCCCATATACATGCCCTTTAATCTTTAGGAAACACATGGAAATATTATTCCCAGGATAATACTCTATTTACTTAACTGGCACATAATTATAAAATAACTTGACTTATAGAATGCTGTGTATGGACACCCTAGATACAGCCTTTTTGATAAAATCAATGTTTCGAAAGAGTAAAAAACAAAAAAACAGACACGAATCTTAGTAAAAGGATCCCTATTTAAAGAAGAAAAGTTGTCAAAAGCTTCTGAACCGGATTTCATCTCAAAAATCTAGAAGAATCTCAAAATGGTGAAACTGATCAGGCTGTCGATTTTTAAAGAATAGACGGTGCCATCAAAGTCTAACATGGAAACCAGCGGAGCAACTCTGCCTCCGCTTGCTCTCCTCACTGTAACTCAGAACTCCATTCCCTGAAACAGAACTTATCTGACATCTCCATTGCTGCTGCCTGGGTCAGAACGCTCCTTTGAAGGCGTTTCAAAGCAAAACAAGATAAGAAGCACCTTTTCCAAAAGAATCCTTCCGACGGAGTACTGTGATGTGAAAGAATGAAGTGCAAGTCCACTGGTATCTTCGCCAGAGCACTTTTTTATTGTCCTTTAAACAGATAAGATAAGTAAACTTGCCAAGGGGTGGGGGCGTGGGGGTGAAGAGAGTGCCACCAGATAAGAAACAGAGGGTGTCTGTTCTACTTGGAAGAGAACCACTCAGTGGAAAACTGCTGTTCTGAACAGGCAGGCTAACAAGTTGCCTGCTCACTCTGTTAAGCCGCTAGGAGTCCGGGAAAGACAGTGAAAAACAGAAGTGATGATCGCCCTCAATCTCTGATTCATAACCAGCTGATAATGTGTAAACTAGGGCGAATCTGGCCTAAAGGCTTTAAGCTAATTAATTATGCTAGTTATTTAATATTTAATATAAAATTTTACATTCAGGTTCTAAGCCTTCAAAATTAGAGGCTTAGTTGTTACTGGTCCTTAGTCATTACTATTTGAATTAAGCCCTTCCTTGACTGGTTATATTCTTAAACAAAAGGTAAGGTAGCATGAAAAGGGCCTGGGAGAGAGGTTCCCTCTCTTAAACTCACTAGCTACAGATTTTTGCAAATCCTTTTCCCCTTAGGTCTAAATTGCTATAAAACATTTCACTTGTCTTTACCAATAAGTAAACTAGAAGAGCTAGTATCTTGAGATCCTTTAAGCTCCCAAAACTCTGAGCCTGATCCTTCCTGACTATCATAGGTATAACTGAGATATTTCTGCCTCTGAGCCATAGCAATTTTTGTCACTGCTATTAATTTGGCAATTAATCAAGAGCTGCCTGTGACATCTCTTTCACAGTCAGCCATGGCTTACAGCCATTGGCCAATTTCTAAAACGAGTATTTGTAAAGAATAGCACATACACGCTCTTAGAACACATTTTCCAATGAGATAAATATAAACGTACTTTGTGATTCCAGTCAGTCCCCCAAATACCAATTTAACACAAATTATAATCTAACTCTAAGTCAGCACTGCATTAATATTATTATTGAGTTGTCCACCTATTTTTACATCATTTCTATGTGAACATGTCCTTTGAATTTTAATTTAGGATCACAGAAACATGTTGTCCCCGACAAAGGAAGGAAGTACCTTCCCTAAATGTCTCTAAAGGCTTCTTCCAGGACCCCAGGACTTCATCAAGGGGATTCCAGGAGCCTCTGCGGGGTACCTTCGGCTCTCCGGATATTAGAGAAGCAGACAGTGCTTTCTACAATAAGAAGACAGGGTTATGCACACCGGTAATTTATTATATGTTCCTAAAATAAGGACAGTCTAAATTATACTCTCAAAATGTGGCTTAGGCTTATTTATTTATTTATTTATTTATTTATTTATTTATTTATTTACCTTTAGTATTTATTTTTTAGAGAAATTTTCAGTTCACAGCAAAACTGAGCAAAAGGTACAGTGATTTCTCATAAACTCCCCACTCTGGCTCACACACAGCTCTCTCATGATGAGCATCCCTCACCAGAGTGGTACATTTATTGCAGTCAGTGAACCTGCATTGACACATCACCATCACCTAAAGCCACAGTTCACAATTAGGGTTCACTCTTGGGTGTGTACATTCTATGGGTTTGGACAATTGTGTAAAAATAACATGTATCCACCTTATATTATCATAAGGAATAGTTTCACTGCTCTAAAAATCCTTTGCCAATTTATCCCACCTTTGTCCCCATTTAGTGTTATTTTTTATAATGATTTGCATGTATTTAGGTCTTACTTCTGTCACTAGACTTGAGTTTTAGAAAGCAAAATCTGCATCTAAGCATTGTTTCATCACTCGCAGTGACCCAGTACATAATAGGCCTTGATAGATCTGGATTGATTTGATTTTCATTTGAATCTCATTAGTTTTTTGGAAAACGTAATCTGACTTATGACATTATAACAAATGGTTAAATAACAGAAACCTATATATTAAAGAGCTCCCTTGCACTTTATGCTTCTTTGTATACAAATAAAACAGGCTGTCTTCATGGCACAAAGCAACTACAGAATCAGAGCAAAGGCTGGTGCTGCTTCTGTGCACCCAGTCACCCTATACTCACCCACAATGGCCTTGTTGGCCTGCCCAGGGTGCAGAAAAACGGAGCCCCAAATTGTGTGTGTGTATTTCCCACCTGCAGCTGTGTTGCAGGCAGCTCCCCTAAGGCACCTTTGTTTATTCCAAATACACATCAGTTGGCCTTTGTCACATTGACCTGTAGCTACTCCAATTCTGGCTGCCTGGCCTGCCATCAAATATGCTTCCCTCGGGTCAAGCATATACTTCTCTTTTTAAAATTGCATTTATCAAAGTCTAAGCGTGTGATGGTATTCTGGAGAGAAGAGGGGCCATACTGATGGGGCTGACCATCAGCACTGAGCAGACCAGAACTGATGACATAATGTATGTTTCCATCTCCATGGGATGAGTAACAAATCCTCGCCTGCAAAACTTAAAATTCCAACACAACTCTGCCTTCCAAAATCCATTAAGTTATTGAGAAGAGCTTTAAAAAAAATTTTCATACTTTTGAATCCTAAATGTGCTTTTTAATTATTATTTTCTCTCAAGAATAAACATTTTGGATTTCAACATAAGGAGACAATCTCACGCAATTTAAAAATTCTGTGAAGATTAACTACAATAAGGAGAGTCTGCAAAAGTCTACATAAAGCCCTTTTATAGAATAATGCAATTATGCTACAAAGATTTTCCATCTTTAGTATTGCTCAACGCATTATAAATAGTAGCTAATGAAATGATATCTACATGAAGTTTAATAATTCACATTGATTCTTGGGCGTAGCTTCACAGAAGACCATGTAGGCTATATTGTTTCTCCATTATGAGGTAGTTAAAGGTTCCATTTTCTCCATAATTGCTCCAGATTTTCCTTCCCTGGACAGGTTGCCTGACTTGCTCAGAATCTGTGCTTCACTGTTGTTAACTTACTTTGGACTTCTGTCCCCTTTTTATGAATGTAAAAATCTCATGCATTTTTAATGTTGTTTAACATGAAAATAAATGAGATCTCATGGCTAAAACAATCGAAGCAACAAGACTGCTTTGATATCAATCTACACGCCTGACCCAGACACTACCTTCGGCCCAGTAGCCCCCTTCTGATACCCCTCCAAGGAAGTGGGAAGGAGGTGACTCACTTTCTGCAGTTGAGAGTTATTACTATTTAGGACCACAATAGGGAAACAGGAAACAAAAAATAATGAATTGAATGCTTTGTCTTTTTTTTCTTTAATATAGGGCAGTCAAAAAAAAAAAAAAAAAAAATGGTGGTAGTGGTGAGGGGCAGTTGGCAGCAAGCAAGAAAACAAACAAGTAGCTTTCAGGGGAGAGTCAGGAAGAAGAGAGAGCCATTTTCAGGCAAGCAGCCCCACCCTGAAATCTACTTTGTGTGCACCCCCGCCCCCATTGACATCGCCTAATGCAGACGGCCTTTTTCCTCTCCTTTCCCCTTTCTGTCTTTTTTCTTTTCCTTCTGTCTCCTGCTTGCTCCAGCGTCTCTCCCCTCAGGGCCTCCTTCCAGCTACATTTTGTCTGATGCCCAATGCAAAACACTGAGTGATGTTGTTAATACGTATTCCTGCCCACTGGCTTCTCCAGCCATTCAAAGCTGATGAGGACTCAGGTAGCACAACCACATGCAGAAGACACTGGAAGGTAATGGGGGGAGGGACCCATGCAGCAGCATGCACACGCACACACGCACACACACACCCATATACACCCCTACACTCACACACACATGCCCACATATACACAACTGTTCTTCCTTGCTAACAGCCTGGAATCCCATCAAGTACTCACTCACCCCATTTTAAACAAAGAGAAGTGGGGAGATGAGTCAAATGATTTGCTACAAACTCCACAGACCCAGACTGTGCCATGTTGTGCTGAAACCAATGAGTCCCAGATGCTTTAGGGAGATGACTTCGCATTTTATTAAATACATCCATCTGGGATTTGAGCACAGCTCTTGTGTGGGGGAAGAAAATCTTAGATCAGCAAAGTAACAAAAATTTTAACTGATCTTCCTACACTCTCCCCACTTAAAGAAGAAAAAAAAAAACCTCTTCCTTGGAAAAGAGTCAGTTGGTAGTGATCGGCCTGGTGCCCTAGGAAAGAGATGAAGGAATGGGCCTGACTTAGGCAGAATCAACCTAATAAAACATGATTAAATAGTCACAAGCCTTTTTTTTTTCTTGATTGACAAGATAAGGCTCTGCTTTTCCACCTTTGCTGGGCTCTGAGTGTGAGTAACAAATATACATGGGGAGTAACTCTATCATTGTGGGTGGGTTTTGCCTTTGGATACTGCAGTGCTGTTCTCTGTCTGGACACCATTGTTTGGGAGAAGGAAGGCCAACAGCCCAGATGTTCCCAACCACCCACAGAATCCTGTAAAGGGTCATAAATTTGTGAAGAAAGGCAAAGATTTGCAAAATAATTGGAGGAAGCTACAAGGAGAAGCTTGAACAAAGGACTCTGTTGGTGGTATGATTCCAGAAGATGGATGGTGATATGTTATCTAGAGTAAAGGGATGCTCTCTGGCCATAAGAGTTAACCAGGTACCCGGCAGCTTGTTGTTACTTGCTTTGGCTACTAGGTTTATGGACGTAGGGCAGTGTTTGCCTTAATAAGATTTATTAAAATCTGTGCATACAATCCTTTCTGTTGTGTGGATTTTTAAATCAAGAATTTAATCTCTTCGAAAAAAAGTTGTTTTATCTTTCTACTTTTTTCTTGTTTCTAATTTAAGTATTTTTAAAACTGTTAAGGTCATTATTAAGACCTTGATGTCTCTCTCTCCCTATTTTTTTTTAAAGTTTCCTTTAGTTTATGTTTTCGTTTTTTTTTTTAAGTAGAAGAACCAGTCATATAAGATTTTGAGATTGATTTGTAAAATTGAAACCAGTGTGAGTTACTAGATTCTATGGAATTTAATCATGTAGCAGCTTCTTCTTTTTCTCCTTTTGAGATAAAATAATCATTTTCTGAATAAGGAAATGCATTTTTAGTTAGAGTTAAGTGTGAGGTTCCAAGGTATACAATTTAATGCTCTGCAAGTCAGTTTGAACCACTATTCTTACTTATTCCACTGCAACTTTAAGCCTGGGAACATTTATTTCTTCTATAGTTTTTAAAAATTAATTCTGTAAAATGTTTCAATAAAAGATTGTCATATTATTAAAACATATGTTTAAATTGTCAGAAAATGCCAAAGCATATAATGAGTGGTATTATTTATAAGAATAAAAAGGTTGATGTAATAGAAGATGGATACTGGACGATACCCTGGCCAAATCACCGATCCTCTCTAAGTTTGGTATTCTACATCATAAATAGAGATGGTGTTTGGGCAAATAAAAGATAGAAGCTGAAAATACATAGCTGAACTTAAGGGGGAAGTTAAAAATATAATTTATCTCATATCCTTGCAAAAGTTTCTGAAAAATCAGTAGTTTTAGTAAAATATCAATCTGACCTTCAATTGTTATTCAGAAGAAAATATACCATGCATTTATGTAAGTTTCCTTACACATCTTCTTTCAACCCTAAAAGAATCTTTTACAATATTTGCAAAAATATGGCCACAATTTACATATAAAAAGCTACCATAGATAAATAGATAAGAAGAAATAACTATAGATAAGTCATGCAAGAAGAAAAACAAATTGCTAGGAAATATATGGGAAGACAACTCAATTTCAGTAGTAATCAAAAAACTACAAACTAAATTAAAAGACATTATTTTAATTGTTAAATAAACAAATACTTATTTTTAATGATATTTTGTGTGTACAGGGCAAGATGAAGTCAGGTCTCTTGTATAATGCTAATGAACATGCAAATCCGTACACTAATTTTGAAAAGTAATGTAGAAGATATTTGTTAAGCTCCTTAAGGAAAGTTATCCTCTTAACAAGTAACTCCCCTTCTAAAATTATATTTTAGAAGAACAATTCAAACTGTGGATGAAATTTATATACAAAGATGTTTCTCCCAGCACTATTTATAATAGCTAAGAAATGGAAACAGGATAAATTAAAAAACAGGTTCAGATTTGTGCAAATTAAAATACAGCTATAATTGAAAATTGCCTGTAATTTTAATGAAAAAATGTTCTAAAAAATAATTAATATCCTATGAAAATGCTCATAGAACAATGCTAAGTGAAGGATAAATAATGCAAAGTATTATATATAGTATTATCTGAATTGTGTAAAATGATGAAATATAGATTATAGCATTGTAAGTGTAAATAATGCCTACATATTTACATACAAATACACAAATTTATTTACATATTTATGTTTAAATATATAGAAACTATTTTAAAGGGGCTCTAAAGTAATAGTATCATCTCTGACTAGTTTGCATGTTATAGTGATACTTCCTATTTTTCCAAATTTTTTACAGTGAGTCCATATTATTATTATTATATAATCAGCATTACACATTATACTTAGAAAAATGACTCATTAAATATAATTATTTTAAAATGCTGCCCAGAGCCACTTATGTTACAAATCCACTTCTTTTGCAGATGGCAAACTGGTTTCCTGATGCATAACTAATTGGGATTCCTCCATGAGGAGGTGGAGAGAGGGTGAGTGTGTTTACTAGCAGGGGCACTACACACCAAGCCGCTATCCCCAAGTCAGGTCCACTACACCTGACTGATGTCAGATACTCACTTACTAAGTGCGATCCTTAACAGACCTTCAGAGAAACGGACACGGAGAATGAAGAAATAAATCTATAAAATGTTTTAAAAGATTTAAATCTGCATATCTAAACTGGGCATATAACATGATGATCATGCCATACAGTCAGGTGAGCTGGTTTTGAACTCAAGTTTAGCCACTTGGTGACTATGTGACCTGGTAAGACATTTAAATCATTTTAGAGCTTAGCTCTGAGTCAGAAAAATGAGGACAGAAAAAGTACCTACCCCAGTGGGCTGTTGTGAGTGTTGAATGAGCTAATGCATGGAAGGATGTAAAACCATGCCTGACAATGAGAGCTGTGGTTGTTTTAATTATGTCCATTTTTAAATGATGCTCTTGAAGGCAAGGTTTCTCCAAGTGTGGTTCCCCTTACTGCTTGGACCAGAATCAGGAGGGAAGCTTGCTACAGATGTGGATTCAACTCTACTGAATATGAATTTTTGGAATGGATTCTGAAAATATATACTTTTGACAAGCTTCAAGTTTGCTCTTATGTGCACTAAACTTTAAGACACACCGTACTAAACAGTGTCACTGCATTTTAATTCTCTTTAAATGTTCCTAAGTAAACAAGTTTAAAATGTTGAGTAATTCTGCTTAGACGTACATATACCCTTATCAATTGATGTCTAAAAAAATAAAGAAATAAATTAAAAGTATTTCTAAGTTTATTCTATTTTAAAAAGAAAAGCTTTTATTATCAGGAAAATTCACTTATATGAAATCTTTCATTTCTTGAAGATGTTAGTTAAAGTGCGTGTTATTGTATTAATGTATGTTCTGTATATAAGGTATAATTTTACTCATTGTATCAGAAAGTATAAGATTATATTTGCTTTGATGTAGTGTTGAAAGTGTCCAGATTTTCTAAGCTATGAATAGATTATGTCTATTAGTAATCAAGGATATTTGTGTGATTCTAAATAAAAAGAATATAGTCAGAAGTTACATGCTCAAAATGATAAGAAGTGCAGTGTCTAATTTTAAACTTTTTTCTTTCCAACCATTCTTATTTACTCTACATTTCTCATAAATACAAAGATTTTAAAAAGTTAGTGTTAAGAACATTGACTATAATAATAGCAGCGTCATTCGATCTCTATATATTCCTACCACAAAGCCCAATACTTTTCTGACCAACTCTATGGGATGGCTCTCTCGACATGTGCTCAAGAGCTAAATGTGAGTCCAGCAGTTGTTCTACTCTGGCTCCTGGCATCATTTGGGGAGTCACGTTAGGTCAGGCTGGAAAATTCATCAAACCCTCTCCACACACAATTCAGATATAGGGAATTCTGTACTGTAAAATTCAGATTTATCTCAATACACACACCATAATTGCAATTAGAGCAAATTTCTATTCAAACTCCAAGTATTCATAAATTTAAAAGTTCTTCTGTAAAATAAAATAGTTTTACCTCACTAAGCATTATCTAGACTGATTTCCATGTTAATTTTAAATTTCATAATTTTTATCACTCTAAATGCATATTAGCAAATTAATCTAATTTATAGACTATATTTTACTTAAATAGATGATTTTGTCTGTTTCCTTGAAATAAATGAAGATTTTGGATTGCATTGATCTATTTAATTTTACTAAAGAGACAACCATTTATTTTAAGCTCATGACAGACTTATTTTTAGCTCATGATAGATATCAAAATATTCATTTAAAAAGTTGAAGAAACTTGTGTTTAATTGGGGGAGGATAAATGATCATGCTCAGGGAGTTCTTAAAATATGACTACTAGCAAAAGTTACTCATATCAGCATCCAAATATGCCTCAAATTTCCATTAAACACACCTCTTGTTTTCATAGATAGTCATTTAATGATCATTACAGAAGACTTTAAAACTTCAGTGGTCAAGATTATTTAGACATTTGGGGAGTATGCCATTTTGCTCTCAAATAAAACACTTCATTTCAACTAGCCGAGCCATGGTGATAATGAAAATAGTATTATCTCCATTAAAGTCTTTTAAAAACTCATTGCCATCTGCCTTGTCAAAATAATATATTAGGAAGCTAAACATAAGTGTGACATTGTAGTGAAGTAGGTAAAGTTTGGAAAGAATGTGATTTAGCAGCAGATGGGCCCCTCTCAATGGGATCAACAAAGACAACTGTAGGGGGTTCTTCATGTGGAATCATGGGTGCCCTGGAGGAAAGAAAGTGACTAATTGACCCCAAATGGTAGTTGTCATTTGTCTTGAGTTTGTAGATGTATCCATCTATGAAATATTTTCTCTCTAATTACAACAAACAAAAAACTGAATAAATACACATGATGCAAAAAGCATGCAGTCCTCTGAAAAAATAATTTGACAGACATTCTATTCTAATAAAATATTCTAATATTCTAATCAAACCAAACAAAATTTTCTAAACTAAAAAAATTTCAAATGAATAGTACTATTTTATTTTTTCTCCTTAAAACAATTAAAGAGTAAAGTTATCAATAAGTTGAATAGAATCAACTTTTTCAAAAGACAAATAAGGTAACCTCCTAATTCAATTCTTTCATTCATCTAATCATATCTTCCCCACAGGAAAAACTCTCAATTCAAATGCGGCTGCAATGAATTGAACGTTCCTGCAAAATTCACATATAGAATCTCTAACCCCCATGGTGATTATATTAGGAAATGGGTTCTTTGGGAGGTGATTGGAGCTTTCAGGAATGGGATTAGTGTCCTTATACAAGAGATCCTCACAGAGCTTTCTAGCTCCTTCAACCTCATGAGGACACAGTTTTAAAACAGCCATCTACGAAACAAGTCTTCACCAGACATTTAATCTTCCAGTGCCTTCTTCTTGCACTTCTCAGCCTCCAGAACTGTGAGAAATTTGTGTTGTTTATAAGCTACTCAGTCTATGGTATTTCCATTATAGCCACCCAAACAGAGTAAAACAGTGCCTTTCTCCAGCTCTTAAAGTTCTGTAGCTAAGAACAGGTAAAAGATTGGTTCCTACTTGTTCCTCCAGGAAGCCAACAAGCTGAATTCCAACCACCCCTGTTGAATGTGGTTGTACAAGACGATACTCCACCCCACCCACCCATGAAGGTCATTTGCTTCTGCTCTACCTTTGAAACTGGACACCTTTCACACACCTTTACACACTTCTGGAGACTTTCATTGTTAAAGAGGAAGATGCTATTCAGACTCTTGAAATAGTTCTTACCCAGAGCAATAGTAATGTTTCATAGGTAAAGAGGCTAAGTAAAATACATTGCTTTGTTATTCTATTGTTACTGCATTCTCCTAGATTTTTAGTGTAAATGCAGGTACTTTGCTATCTGAACTCTTCCTATTAGAGTTCTCTCTCTAAGAACAAAGTAGATTTGGAAACATTTGCAAAAAATTCCTTGCTGTCCAAATTCTTTGATTCATTTTCTGAAACTCAAACACTGTACACTTTTCTAAGATTTTACTAGTTGGCAAGAGGCCTGGACTCTACTTTATCCTTACCTCTTTTTATTATCTGGGGGATGCTGAGCATGGCATTTAACCTTACTGGGTCTCAGCTGCTTCATTCAATCTAATTCAGCAAACATTTATCCAATGCTCACTATCTATCAAGCACCTTGGTCTTTCAAGGAGGGAACCTCTGCCAGTTACCCTCAAGACCTGAGCTTTCCCTTTCAAGTGCTCAATGGTGTGGTTATTAAATATGCAAAATATGACTAGTGAGACTGAGGAGATAAATTTCAAATTTTATTTAATTTCAATTAATTTAAATTTAAAAAATCTGATACTTCTTTCAGTTATTAGAAAACTTTAGGTGTGTTTGGAACAAGTTGAGGATGTGATTTGAATTTTCAATGGTTAATTTTATAAAATCTTAATATAGATCAATTAATTCAAATGAAAATTTAGTGTCCATGTTGAGACGTGCTGTAAGAGTACACATTTTGGAAAAAAAAAAGAATATAAAATAAATACCTATTAATTTTTATATTGACAATATGTTGAAATGGTAATAAAACATTTTTTTTAAATTATTTCACTGGTGTCTTTTTGAATTTTTTAATGTGGCTTACATTATATTTTTATTGGACATTGCAGCTATAGAACTTCAAAATAAATGAAACCATATAACACACATACCCCACCTCTAACTTCCCATGTCTCATGCAACCTATGTTTTTTCCTATAGAAAACCCAACCATACTTTATTCTCAACCCTTTGTACCCTGCTTACGTCTAGGTCTTCCCAAAAAATAGCCTGTTGCAATTTATTTGCTTACTCTGCTATTTCTTCAAAACATTAAAATTTCACAAGGAAAGAAACAGCCTGGTTTGCTATTGCACCCTCAGCGCCTGGCATAGCACAGACAGAGCAGAAAATCACAATAGATGTGTACAAAGCAATAAATGTAATTGTTCCTTAGAAGTGTTTAAATTTAGCACTTGAAGGTACTGACAAGTTGTTTTTAATATGACGATTCACCTTCAAATAGAAAGACACCTAAATTACTTTAGAAAAACTTTCCAGGTTTTTAAAGAACCACAGTTATTTCATCAAAATCATAAATGACAGTAAATATAACCTAGCTCTTAATATTTTTATCCCAATAATTTGAATTAAAATTTGCATATCTTTAAAAGCATACAAATCATTTTCTCCACACATACATACAAAAATAGTAAACAAATTAATTTCTCCCATTGCAACTACTCCTTAAGATATAAAGGGGTAATATTCAACTCCTCAATAAAACCATATATTAGTAAAGCAATTTGGAAATAGCTTCATTAGTCCAAGACTTTGTTTCTCCTCATTATAGGTTTTCGCTTGCACAGAATGGACAGAGGATGTCTTCTCTGGCATCTCTGACTGTCACTTATGGCTGACATAATACATAGCATGAGAACTGCTATTTGTGTTTTAATTAGATTGAATTCCCACTTATAATGTTATATGTGTATGCATATCATTGCTGAAATGTAGAAATAATAGAGCAGTATTCTTTGAAAATTTATTTTGCAATCTTAACTCCCATTACTAAATAGCTTTGCTTTCACTTGTCTTTTAATTTGATTATTATAAAAGCAATATCATCATTTAAGAGAGAATGAGCTTCATTCTCCCTCTGGCATGCTCATATAAGAACCTTCTGGATTCTAGTAGAGAAGTACCTGAAAAATAAATAGAGCTCACAACTAAGAAATATGGTCAGGATAAATATGGTCTTCCTATCATGTTATCCACCAATACTCTGTCCAAAGAGTCAATAACTGATCACATACAAAAATGTGAGTTCCATGACTAGAAGCCAAAGTCAAATCTGCTTGCATTTCAATGGGCTTCTGTTTACTCTCCCTAGCTCTTTGCCAAAGAAGCTCTTTACTCAAAATCTCAATACTTTGGAATTTAAAACACAAAAGATCAATTGTATTTTATAGTTACATTGACCTTTTTTTAAAAAAAAGGTAAAAGGAAGTATTGAACTAACATGTAGAGTAATTTAGTACAAATAAGATAATATACACATATTAGAATACGCAAAGGAGAGTCATTTTTGTAATGATGAATAAAAATCTCTGAAAATCTGCTCCTCCATAAATGCAATGACAACACTGACAAAACGATCGAAATCAACTTTTTCAGGATGGTGGAAATTATCCAAAGACTTGCAACAATCTAAGGAACTAATTCATTCAATAAAAACAGCTGAATCTGAGTAAGAACAGTAGATTTGGGGGCATTTTAACTCATTCTATTCCCAACCTTGACACTTAGATCTGTAGTAATTTTGAAAACCATCAGACTTACAATCATGATAGCCATGAAAACCACCAGCCTGCTAGCCACTAGTGGGTGCAGAATTGCCCCAAAAGCCCCTTTCCCAGAGATTTGTCATTTTTTGAACTGTCTGGCAGTTCTATGGGAACTATGACTTTCAGAGATTGACTTTACTTGACAATCAAAATAAGCTAACTACGAGCAGTATCTTTCCCAGGACATTTTTTTTTTAAAAAAAAAAAAAGGACCACTGGCAACTGCTTAACATTGTGGCTACCTGTGGCAGCGATATAGTTGGGACTAATGAAAACCTAACCAAGAAACTTAAAGGAAATTCTGGGAATGAGCTATACATAGAGGTTTTTTTAAGAACTCTGATGTATTCTTGGGAATCAAGAAATCCACATGCACGTGCAGGACTGTAGGCAGGCTCAGGAAAGCC
>NW_011888864.1:714488-716681 GCF_000151845.1 Pteropus vampyrus
TGCAACAATCTAAGGAACTAATTCATTCAGTAAAAACAGCTGAATCTGAGTAAGAACAGTAGATTTGGGGGCATTTTAACTCATTCTATTCCCAACCTTGACACTTAGATCTGTAGTAATTTTGAAAACCATCAGACTTACAATCATGATAGCCATGAAAACCAGCAGCCTGCTAGCCACTAGTGGGTGCAGAATTGCCCCAAAAGCCCCTTTCCCAGAGATTTGTCATTTTTTGAACTGTCTGGCAGTTCTATGGGAACTATGACTTTCAGAGATTGACTTTACTTGACAATCAAAATAAGCTAACTGCGAGCAGTATCTTTCCCAGGACATTTTTTTTTTAAAAAAAAAAAAAGGACCACTGGCAACTGCTTAACATTGTGGCTACCTGTGGCAGCGATATAGTTGGGACTAATGAAAACCTAACCAAGAAACTTAAAGGAAATTCTGGGAATGAGCTATACATAGAGGTTTTTTTAAGAACTCTGATGTATTCTTGGGAATCAAGAAATCCACATGCACGTGCAGGACTGTAGGCAGGCTCAGGAAAGCCTGGAAACATTTTAATCTCTCACCTCTGGTGGATCTTGAGCCTCTGCACAAACAAGAAGTAAAAGCTATCAAAGAGTAGGACCTGACTCCTGGAGTGTTGAAGGCATATCCCAGGCATGCACACAGAGCCAGTTGACAAAGGCCAGTATAGTTGCTAGTTCAAAGCATTTCAGGAAATCTTGGTCCAATCATTAGCTTACCATGAAGCTAACTGAACAGAGACTTCAATGGTTATGAACAAAAATGCAGAATTTACAGCATTTGTTCAGGAAGTTACTAAACAAACAAGCAGCAATGACAATAACCTTATGGTGGGAGATCTGATTTAATACATTATATTATTTAAAATATCTAGTTTTCAATAAAAAAAAATTGAGACATGCAAAGAAACAGAAAAGTATGGTCAATACATATTTTAAGAAAAGCATTTATTAGAAATCTTCCCTGAGGAAGCTCAATCATTAGACTTACTAGACAAGGACTTTAAATCAGCTATTATGAATACGCCAAAGAACTAAATGAAAACATGTCTAAAGAAAAGTATGAGAATGGTGTCTCACCAAATGAAAAATATAAATAAAAATATATAAATTATAGAAGGAATCAAGTAGAAATTCCAAAGCTAAAAAAGTGCAATAGCTAAAATGAAAAATTAATTACAGGACGTAACAGAAGGTTTGAGCTGGCAGAAGAAAAAAATCAGAAAATTTTAAGATAGATCGATTGAGAAATATCTAACTTGGAAAGAGAAAAAAATAATAATTAAAAACATGAACAGAGCCTCAGAGACCTGTTCAACACAATCAAATCTATCAACAAATGTACAATAAGAGTGCTAGAAGAAAAGAAGATAAAAAAAGAAGAAGACAGAATATTTGAATAAATAACGGCTGAAAACTTCCAATATTCGATGAAAAACTTTAAAAAACACACCCAAGAAGCTCAACTAGCTCCAAATAGAATAAGTTCAAAGATATCCATATCTAGACACCTCATTTAAATGATCGAACTATTGAAAGTTAAAGACAAAAAGAGAATTTTGAAAGAAGCAGGAGAAAAATGATTCACCACATACAAAAGATACTCGATAAGATTAACAGTTGGTTTCCCAGCAGAAACCATGGAAACCAGAGGCAGTGGGAAGACATATTTAAAATACTGAAAGAAAAAGATTGTCTACCAAGAATTCTGCATCCAGCAAAACTCTCCTTCAAAACTGAAGGAGACATTCCTAGAATAACAAACAGAAAGTTCCTCACTAGCATACTTGACATACAAGAAATATTGAAGGGAGTCTTTTGGGCTAAAACAAAAGGAAATTACACAGAAACTCAAAACCACACAAAGAATAAAGAGCATCAGTGAAAGAAACTCGTAGCTAAATATAAAAGACAATGTAAATGTATTTTTTGTGTGTTAACTCTTCTATCTGATTTAAAAGACTGCATAAAGTAATAATTATAAAGCTGCATCCGTGGGTTTCTAATGTGTAAAGATGTCATTTGTATGACAATAATAGCACAAGGTTGGAAGTGAGAACAGAGATATATAGAATCAAAGTTTTTGTATACTATTGAATTTAAATTGTTATTAATCTGAACATGATTGCTGTGAACTAAGATGTTAATTATAATCCCCAGG
>NW_011888864.1:717591-751209 GCF_000151845.1 Pteropus vampyrus
AAAATAGAGTATTCTATAATGATAAAAGGGTCTATCAATCCATCAAGAAAAATTTTAAATATGCATGCTTCTAACAAGAGACTCAAAATACATTAAGCAAAAACTAACAGAATGCAAGGGACAAAGAAACATTTTAACAATAATACTTGGAGACTTCAACAGCCCACTTCCAATAATGAAGAAAACTAGACAGAAGATAAAAATTTACAAGACTTTAATACACTATGAACCAACTAGATCTAAGAAAACTTCTATAGAATAGTCTATGCAGTAACTGTAGAATACATATTCTTTTTAAGTGCATATGGAATATTCTCCAGTATAGACTATATGTTAGGTAATTAAACAAGTCTCAATAAATTTTAAAAAGCTGAAATTATAAAATATCTTCTCTAAACACAAAAGAATGAAATTAGAAATAATTAACAGAAGAAAAGTTGGGGAATTAACAAATACATTAAAATTAAACTATACATTCCTAAATAATCAATGGGTCGAAGGAGAAATCACAAATGAAATTGTAAAATACTTTCAGATAAATGAAAATGAAAATATAACATAGCAAAATGTTTGTGATATAACCAAAGCTTAAAGGAAGTTTGTAGCTGTAAATGCCTATATTAAAAGATAAAGATGATCTCAAGTACTTATTCTAACCTTTCACCTTAAGAAACCAGAGAAAGAATAGCAAGCCAAAGGAAGAAAACAATAATAATTGGAGCATAAATAAATAAAATAGAGTATTAAAAAATTATAGAAAATCAATAAAACTAAAGTTATTTCTTTGAAAAGATCAACAAAATAGACAACTCTTAACTAGTTTGACCAAAAAAAAAGAGACAAGACCCAAATAATTATAATCAAGAATGAAACAAGGTATATCTCTATTACTACCAACTTTACAGGAATAAAAGGGGTTATAAAAGAATACTGTAAACTATTTTATGCCAAACAAATTAGAAAACTTAGATGACATGGACAAATTCATAGCAGCATTATTCATAATAGCCAAAAAGTAGAAATAACCCGAATTTCTAATGAATGAATAAAGTGTGGTATATCCATATAACAGACTATTATTCATCAATTAAAAAGAATAAAGTATTGATACATGCTACAGCATGGATGAAACTTTTCCAAAGTTCACATCATGATAAGTGAAAGAATATCGTTACAAATAATCACATATTGTATGATTCCATTTATATCAAATGTCCAGAACAGGCAAATCCATAGAGACAAAAATTAGATTAGTATTTTCCAGGGACTGGATAGAGGGGAGAATGGGAAGTGATTGCTAATGGATCTGGGATTTATCTTTGGGATCATGAAAATGTTCTGGAATTAGATAGTAATTATGGTTGTATCACACTGAACGTACCAAAGACTCCTAAATTGTACATTTATAAAAATAAACAAACAAGCAAACGAAGAATATAAAAATGTAAAAATAGCAAATATAGTGAGAAGTAAATACAGAGTTTTTGAGATAAATCTTGTAGGATAGACATGATTTTGACAAAAGAATATAGCATCAATAAAGGCCTCTTGGAGCAGAAAGCATCAGTTAATTTGAAAATTAAAGATGGTCTAGTTTGGATAAATTATAGAGCAGTTTGGAAAGATAATGCTGAAGAGCTAGAATGAAATGAGATGCCAGAAGCCCCTGAATACCCAGATGGAAATTCTCATCATCTGGAATTAGTGATGGCGCAGCCCTGACAGCTTTGATGGATGAGTGCCTTAAGGATATCATCGCAGGTCAGTTGGAACCCAGCTTTCTACTGCAGGAATTCTAATCAAAATTAGAATCACAGAATTTTATAGCCATGGGGGCCTATGCTATTATCGAGTTCTGTGATTTAAAAAGCAATATTATCGATACATAGATCGATACACAGAGCCACTTCCCTTTATCTGTGATATAGGGAAGATAAAGGGAAGTGGCTCTGTGAGCCAAACACAGAGACCCTCCCATCTCAGCCACCCTCTGTATACCCACTGAGGAAAGCAACAACAGCAGTGTGCACTCCTCATTTTAGAGACATAGGCACTGAAAGACAAAGGTTGAGGTGACATCGCAAGAACATGCAATTCATTCTCGGTAAAATGTGGCCAGGCTTCGAGGGAAATGACAAAGGTGGAGATGATGTGCAGAGCACGTTTGGTAATGTTCAGGAAAAGAATGGCACAGTGGTGTAGGAGCCAAAAACAAAAAATCCATCTCTGCAATGAAGTTATTTAGAACTAGCATAGCTTAAATTAGTCTGGGATGTAACCCCTAATGTGTGGGAATGTGTCTTAAACATGTTTGCAGCTTTCACAATGACCTGCACGTAATAAATATCTATGAGTCAGTGTTCTCTTTGGGTTTGTTCAAGGGCATTTCCTGTGGTGGCATCTGCTATGTATCTGCAGGATGGTCAAAGGTGGCCCTCTGGGGGAAGTCAGACACTTTTCTACACTCATGCTTGCCAGGCTACAGAGGACAGCAGAGGGGAAGGATCCCATAAAGCTCCTCTCTCCTCCAAGCTCCAGAAGGAGGGAGGCAAGTTTCCTCAGCATGCAAAGTAGAAAGCAGGGCTTATTGTACACTCTCATTTCTTAATGGTCTGATAACAATATACAAAGTCCACATTTGGGTCTCAACTTTCATCTTTTTGATCTACTACGGAGGCAAAAATGAACCGGTCCACTCTATAAGTACAACAAGCTGACATTTCCAGGGGTTCCCCACCAGTTCCACCTGATTTTCACTCACCCCCCCAACAATTGGTACAATCTTTGGTGGTGAGTGTCCCTGAACTTAGTCATAGTCTTAGCTGAATGGGGAGAAAAAGTATATGCACTTGTCTGAGAAACAAAGAATGGTGAGAAAGAGACTTCTAACCTGGAAATATGAGAAATCCTTTGTCAAGACATTTCCCAGCTTTCAATGCCCAATGAAGACATACACAATAGGCAAAACTCAAGCAGCTAAAGAGGAGGAAATCTATTTATTTGCACTGTATTGTTTCTTGCATTAGATCATGATTCCAAGGAAGTGCTGTTGTGACTGTTTGAATTCTAATCATTATAAGATGCAGGTCATGACTCAAGATGCTAATGTGAACACCAACAATAATTTTTAACACATAATCATGCCATTGTCTGATAAAAGCACTATCATACAACCACCCGAATTATGGAAAACAACCACCGGCTTAACTCTGGAGACAGGATCACAGGGCTAATTCTTATTTAACAATCTCAAGGAAAAAGCCCTAGTAAATGTCTGCTTGTCAGGGTAGAATTTCCTGGATCTTTCTTTGTCAGACGCTAAAGCTATTAAAGTGCTTCTATAAATAGTGGGATTTTTCAGGTATATTCTTCTATTATTAAAGTTTATCTGAAGAAAGATTTTCTTTGGGGAAATCTATGCCAAAGTGTCTTTCCTGAGGATGCAACGCATGGAAAAATGTAAAATGATTCTTTCGCTAGAGGGGAAAATACTCCTGACACTAGCCATGATGCACTTTGTTCTCATTATCATAAAATACAATCACTGCCCATAAACTTTTGCAGAAGACATGAAGAGAGTGTCTCTGTCACTAGGGGAATATTACTCATCTTCATTTCCACAAGTGGCTGTCAGTTTTGGCACAGGGGCGCACACTCAGAGGATGTTGTTGGTTGATCAAAGGCCAGCTGCCGTGGTTCAACGTCCTCCAGCAGAATGGGTCAGAGGTGTCCCCTGGACGGAAATTGAGTTGCTTCAGTTCCACAAATGTGCCTCGGACTAACACCCCTCTGCTCCTCCAAGGCTGACCTTTGCTTCCTCAGTTGCCTTGTTTTCAGCACTGTTTTTCATTCCACTTTGGAGCAGCTGCAGAAAATTCCTGTTTAGATTTCTTACCCTACTTTACCTGTTTTCTTCCCTCCCTCTGCCAAAAGAAGTGTACCCTTTCTTTTTCAGAGGGTGGGATTAAACAATATAAATGATTCCTTTGGCATCAAGAGCCAAACTTGCTCCCTACCGCACCTTTGGCAGAGGATCGGGATGAATCAAAGCATGGTTCACATTTTCAAAGAAAATGCCTACTTGAATCAGATTCTTGATGAGTTTAATTTTCCTCTTTGAGCCTCCAGTGGAATCATAATTTCCTTTACGTAGAAGAAAGTACATTAGCTCTGTTAACCCAAATACCACAAAGCTGCTGAGTGAAGAGCAGAGGACAGCTTGGCAATCAGATGCTTATGTAAAGGATTTTGTTTTATAGTAGCCACTTCTAATATTCATGACTCTGTGCCAGTGGGCTCCATATATAAAGCTTGTTATGATGTTATAATGAAACATCCTGGTCCATTAGTCCTCAAAGCATTAGACTTTTATTTTTCATTGTCCTTTTTTTAGCTTAGCAGATTGTGCTCCTAAAATGTGGTGCACTGCTAAATGAAATTAAAGAAACAAATAAAACTGGAACTATTAAGTGCAAGCCTCACAGATTACCCTATGATTTCCACATAATCTAATTATTACATTGATTAACTTTTCTTTTTTTCTGATCATTTGTGATGAATAAACTTTGATGACTGTAACAACAGCTTAAATAATTTAGAGGTCAACTAGACAGTATCCTAAAAATATAAAGGAAAATGATCACTGTTTTCCATTTTAATAAAAATAAATATTTTTATACAAAAATAAACACTAAATATATCAGATATCAATGGATTGCTCCTGAAAATCTGGACAATGCTTTCCTCTCTGTATGATGGAGGTGAAAAGAAATTCCTTTTCCTCTCTGTTTTTCACCTTCTGTGGTCCCACCAGGTGTGGTAAGTTCATCACGAAGCTAGAGGGAGTTCTCTAACTTTGCATATTACAAAGCCTTTCTTATCCAAGATAATCACACTAAATCACACTATGTTGTTTATTTTGAAGTATCATTTTCACTGCTATTGCTTGTGACCTTGGCTATAAAGGCAAAAGAAAATGGGACAACAATTATACAGATGACTAAGGCCAAAACAATGCGCTGTGCTCCTCGAGAGAAACTCAACAAAAATTATTGAAGAGTATTGAACACATTGCCTCAGTTTTTCACTCATTTACAAACATGAAAATGTCTCTTCTGGGCACAATAGCTCTCAGGGAAAGCTTGGCAGTGGATATAAACATCCTTCACTCTGTTTTTTTTTCCCCTTGACTTTTACATCAAGCATAGCACAGGCAGCATAGCAGAAAGCATGTTAGTGTTGGGGTCTAGTTTTGGGAGCTGAACTTGCATCCATCTTGTTTCTGCAAATTAACTACTTCTGAAACTGGGTAAAATACTTAACTACTGTGAGCTACAATCTAGACTTCTAAAATAGGGCAAATATAACTTCAAAACCATGGCATACAGGTTAAATGAGATAACATATTTAAGAAGAATTTTATAGAGCACGCATTCAATAATTATTACTTAGCTTTAATTCAGATTAGATCCTTAAGGTAGTATGAGAAAATCATAGATCTACAAAGAAAAGTTTATGCCTTCTCATTCCTTGATCTTATATCCCACTACCACTAAAACAAACACAGAAAAACAAAACAAAAAAGACATTTGCATTTATGAGATATTACAATACAGTTATAATAAGGCTTAACAATTCACTTAGATGCTTTCTCTTTTAGATTGCTTCAAAAAAAAAAATCTAAATTCTTCTTTATCTGTGCTTCTCTTTATGTTCTTAAGATGCACGGGAGCATGGATTGTGATGCTGGCCATACCATCAGCAGTTCACTTAGGCATTATTAAAACAAATTTCCAATGCAATAAAGCCTCTCCCTTTTGTAAAAGTAAATTATATTTAATAAGCTTGGGAACATCTAAGGTTGCCAAATCTGAAGCAAGACAGCCTTGATGACTTCAGTCCGTTCTCAGCCCTTGATTACAATTTGATTTCCTTTGGCATCAAAAGACAAACTATTTTAGTGAACAATGTTCTTCCTTTAGCAGGAGTGAGATCTAGTTACTTGGCAGAGGACCCGCTCATTTGCCCGGCAACATGTCCAATCTCTTAGCAATAGCTGAAACACTGAATCTGATTTAAAAGCCACACAAAGCAAAGAAAATAACAGAAAGTATATGGCCCTCTGAAGTGCCTATGTTGAAGTTGCTGGCTGGTTAATTATCAGGTCACCACTATCTTCTTAGGTGCATCTTTACTATGCGGTCACATTTGGGAATAAAAGATATGCCTTTCATCAGCCCCTCAGCTGGACATTTAAGTTAGTATGTTTCAAAATATTATATTCTACTCAAAATGCTTTTTTTAAACCTGGTTCTTCCTCAGAGTCCCTTGTTTAAAGCTACATGTGTGGTTTCAATCCCCTGGGGAATCAGCAAGCCTACATCTGCCTTCACACTGACAATTTTCTCTCACAAGAACTTTTGGCGTCTCTCAACCACGTGAATATCTTTCTTTGGGAGTTCATCTGAGGTTTCAACCTGTTCATGTAATCTTACTTGATCACTTGGTGAGTATTGTTAATATTATTGCTAGCTTCATATTAGCAAGCTGACTTACCTCCCATTCTACAAAGAACAATTGTGTGTGTGTGTGTGTGTGTGTGTGTGTGTGTGTAAGGAGGGGTCAGCAGCATTTCTGCTCTCTAATTGGGCAGAGAGAGAAGCATTAGGACTCAGAGACTCAGTACTACTGTTCACACTATGTATTTCTTATGCTTGATGAGAACACTGACCACATACACTTGTCCCCAATACTTTCCACTTTGGACCTGTACTGTTCTGAAGGAGAGAGCATCTATAGCCACAAGGAATTGTGAAATAGCCTGCTCTATTAATAAGACAGATATGTGAGCCAATCTATATGCCTATATGGGATCCAAAATGCTTCTCACCTAAAAAACTATCTGCAAAGTCTGTAACCTAATCCTTTTGAAATTTCTAACCAGCCACGGCCCTATGCTAACCCCTGTCTACCTAGAGTTCTCCATCAAGCCCGCACTATAGGACTCTCCCGATGCCCTAGATCTCTTCAGTCCTATCCTAAAACTATATCTGTTCTCTGTCCTATTCTTGCAGACTGCTGCTTTTTGCTGGTTGATGAGCTAATCTGACATTCATGACAGGTCTAAAGTATTAGTAGGTCCAAATGTATTAATTGTTCCCCTCTCATGAACTATATTTACTTTTTAATAGAAGCATACTACAGACAATTAGTTTAGCATTCAAATTAGTAAACTAATTTGGTAGGAATTTCTGGCAGCAAGACAGAAACTCAGGTGGGGAAAAATAACATGTCTTGAGGTAAATGGGACTTTTGGCATTTAGTTATTATATAATATAGCCACATATCAAAAGTGGTTTAATTATTTTTTAACTAACTACAGTGCAGAAATAAAATTCTCAGAGTCAATGCATGTGAAGCACCAGAATTGACCATAATTGGGCATACCGATGGAAAAATCAGGGCGTCACCTCTTTTCATTCTTAAAACTTTTAGTACATCAATTTCACACTAACAATCCAGTAAGAGTTTGGCATTAGTGGATTTTATAATTCTTTTGTTTTTTAAATAAAATAGTAGAAGTTCCATTTCAAGAGATACTACACATTTGATGGGGAGAAGAAAGAGATATTTATCAATACTTGAACATCTTTGTCCTTACTCTGACGTATTTGAGTGAATCACCCAACAACATTTTTGAGCATCTCTTGGGGCTAATTCAATAAGAACAGGAGATTCGATTTTTGGCAAGTTATTTCTCATCTAGCAAATAAATTAAGCATACATAAGAAAAGCAACCTATATGTTGTAAAAATATGTTCTGATGAATAAAATAGATATAATTTCTGAGAAATGTAGGAATGATTTAATCATTTGGGAAAATAGAAAAGATCTCTGTAAAATCATATTCTTTTATAACAATTCAGTGTGTCCATCATAGAAAATCTGGAAAATACAGAGTGGTTTACAGAACAACATGTGAAACAGTACCTACCCTACAGAGATGTAATGAATTCATTTTATTCAAATAGCAAATTTACTGAGTACTTGTATATATATGTCTGAGGGCATTAGATTTTAAAGAATTGAGATATTATTATATATAATTCTATCATGCTTTTTCCACTTAGTGGAAATTAAATTATTATTAAATTATTAGCTTTTTCTCCATACCATATAACTTTTTCAGAAACATGTCATATTTTCGTCCAAACAGTCTGTCAACATTACCTAAGTAGATAGTGGAAAAAAACCAAGAGTGAATCACATATAATGTTGCAAAACACCAAATATAGTTAAAGCATCCTTATTTTAAAAAGAAATATACTCAAACACACACACAAACATTATTAAAACAGAAAGTGAAGGAAGAGGTGAACACTAATGGAGTCTATTAAAAAAAATACCAGGCAGACAGCATATTGGAACATCATCTAAGGACTCAGAAGAAAACAATATCTCTGAACATTATTAAACAGAATCCATAAGAAATGCTTTCAAGTTTTCTAAATTCCTTATAACAATAATATTGTTTACAGCTGTTGCTTCTGAACTTTTTTAGCAAAAGAATCTCTTTTTTTTTTTTTTCATATGAAGGATACCAATATAGAAAATTCGATAAAGGACGATCTTGGAGCTGGCCAACCATGGGTGGTCAAGAAAAAGCTTAGCTCTGATTTCAGATCAGTAGCTGTAATAGTGAGCTCAGTGTGGCACTGTAATTATCCAGGAGATTAGAAATTATCTAACCTCCCTGCTCCTTCCCACCTGGGGCTATAGACTCTATGTGGTGCCCTGAGCTCTTATATAGGCAGTACATATTTCTGGGGAACCTCCAGATGGAGAATTTTAACCATAAACATTTGGAAACATCCTTTCAAGATCTCTTACCAACTTAAAAACAAAACAAAAAGCAGGAGGTTAGAGGAGTAGAAATCTCTCTGCTGACAAGGTACAAGCAGATTGGAATTTGCTGCCAGGTCTGCCTTCAGATGTCCCTGGGAGGGGGTAGGATGGGAAAGAATTAATATAAACTAAGGTTCTCTTATGTCCCAGCTTTGCCTATAATCCATGTAACTGATCCATTATCATCTTCGTCTGATGGAAAATCTGGGGCATGGTGAGGTTAAATGCTAAAAAATCCACACAGGTCATGAGTGTCCGAAGGAGCATCAGACCCCAGTGCAGTCTCATCCAAGCCTGAGTTATTCACGGAATGTTGGCCTCATCTACGGGTCCTTTCAAAAGTCATTTTAGGGTAGTTCTCTGAGCTTCACCCATTTCATTTTCTTATTTCTTTGGCAAATATAAAAAAAAAAAGAAAGAAAACCTCACAGTATAAAAATCAGATTTCAAAACAAATCAAAAAATTGTGTGGGAAAAATCCTGTAAAGAAATATAACACATTGACTTTGTGTGGTGATCCTTGGATGATGATGGAACAAGAGTGGCTTATTTTTTATTCTTTGTGTGTGTGCATACGTATGTATTCACAAAGTGCTAGCTAGTTAATAATGGAAAAAAACTGATGACTTTATTTATTTCAAGGGAAATATAGGTCAGTTAACTTTATTGCTCTCTATCTACACACACATGCACATACACACACACACAATACAACATACAGAGAAAGAAACACACATAAATGTTGAAAATTTTCAATTCATTTTTTCTCTAAATTTTTAAAATTTTTCAGATTTTCTGTAATGAACAAATAATACTTGTATAAGTGAGACTATGATAAATGTTACTTAAAAAAAACTACCCATTGCTTTTCCATTTCTTACGATAAGCCAAAATAGAGCACAATTGAACCAGAAAATAATTCTAGCCAGTATTTACAGGATTTACTTAACTCAGAAGTAGGATTAAAGTGCATTAAATAATAACAAAGGTCACCAGTTTTAAGAACTTTCTGTATGCTAGGCACTGTTTCGGGGCTTCAGCCATGTGATATCTTTAATAATTCAAAGTCCTATGAGGTAAATACAACCATTGCATAGAATTTAGGTGTTTTCACCACGATGGTGGATGCTGGATTTAAACCCAGACGTTCTATCCAGAGACCCTGCCCTAACCATAAAGCCATTCTTCCTTAAAGAGAGCATAAAGAGATGTCAGAGATAACGAGTTCTTCCAGGATACATGAAATAGAATTGTCTACAAGCCATTGCCTAATCCTCCCTAGCAGTAGCATGTTTCGAGATTAGAAGTGCGTATGCCTTGGGGTTCACACAAATGATGAGGCTGTTTGCAAAACCATAGTTATTCTACTCACTAGAAGGAGCCTCTTGGTGCAAGTAAATACTAAGAGTTGCAGCACATTTTGTACTAGCTTGCTTCCACAGTTAATTCCCTTCTGTGTTAGTAAAAAAACAAAAGGAAAATGTATTTATGTGCAGTATATACATGATATGTACACACACACACATATATACACATATACAAACATATATATATATGCTATATATATTCCATATATGGGTCTAAATATATTTCATATGCATATATGTATATATTTTCTTTTTATTAAAAAGAACAACAAAAAAATTTGACTTAAGGAGGGAGTCATTGGCTGAATCACTAGCATCACTTCCTTCACCATCTTGATAATGATTTAGAATAATTTAGAAAAGGAAAAGGGAACAACAATAGTCTCACAATGTTCTTTTCCTTGGGAAAGAAAGATTGAATACCAAAGACCTATTCAACTTGAATGTGAGAACCTATTATTTTCTGATAAATCTTCCATGGTGGGAGGACTTCATAATCTTAACCAATTATTACTGAATAGAATCTGAAAGATTTGTGAGGACTACAGCCTTGGCATGAGCAAACAAACAAATTCCTTCATGTGCTTTTCTCCAACAAGCCGTTGTGTTGCCTACAGTATGGATGATGGCTCAGTCACTCAGTCACTCATTTATTCATTCCTGTATTTACTCATTCAACAAATATGTGTATATCACATTCTAAATGTCAAGTATTACATAGAATACATTTGTGAACAAGTTAAAATTTCAGTCCTCAAGGAGTTTACACTCTAGTGCGTGAGGCCAATAACAACAACAACAATAACAACAACAAAAACTAATAAAAATATAAAGTAAATTCAGGTCAGTATCAATGCTATGAAATAAAATGAAGTAGGTTAAGAAGAGAGAGATAACAGAATTGGGGATGGATTATTTAAGAGAGCAGGGTCAGGAATGATCTCTCCATGGAGGTGATATTTGAGCAGAGCCATTGAGGAAATGAGGTGTCTGAAGTTTTGGGAGGAGAAGTCTCAGATGAAGGAGTTGCAGTTCAGATGCTCTGAGGCAGAACTAGTTTACACGGTCACAAGTAGCGAGAAGACAATTACTGCTATACAATTCTAACCCAATGGATAGGTCTCGAAATGGAGCAACCTTACTATCCAAGGTTGGCAATATTTGGACAACCTTTTGGTTGTCATATCCAAGATGGTGATGGGGGTGAGTTTTACTGGCATCTCGTGAGTAGAGGCCAGGGATGCTGTTAATCACCCTATGATGTACAGCCCTCAAAGAATTATCCACCCCAAGATGTCTAAAGTGCCCACAGTTGAGAAATCTTGTTCTAAATTCTCCTCTACAGTCTTTCACAGACTGCTCTATCTTCTCCAGTGATTATGGAACCCCTTGATTAAGGAGAGAATTTAGACAGGATACTAAAACAAGCTTTTGTCCCAGATTGTGTAAACCTTTCCATGAAGAAGGACTATTGAACTGATGTATAGTCACTGTACTAAGTAAATAAGAACATGTCAAAGGAACATACAATAAAAAGTTTAATATAGAGTCATAGTTACTTTCATGAAATCTTTAGCTGCACTTTTAAGGAATGTAAACAAAATACAGTATTAGTTCCTTACCTATTTGAACCCTCTCTACATTGCCTCTTATACCCTAGCTCTATAACATAACTTTGACTCACATGTTGTAGCAAACGTGCTTCATTTCCAATCTGCATCCTAAAAATTTGGCAGCAAACAGAGCAGTTACTACTAAAAGTGTTGATTACAACCCAGGAAGAGGAAAGATAACAAGGTGAAGGAAAAAGAGAAAAGATGCAGCCCACAGAGATTGGAAATGAGATGGGGAGTTATGGGGGTAAAGAGATATTGGTCAGCTGGGCTGTTGTAGATGACAGGCATTGTTGAACAAAGACAGCTCTGAGCTGTCCTGGCAAGAGTATGCTGGACAAGAACTAATAAATGCTGCACAGAGAATGGAAGAAGAGAAAAGTAGCAAAAGTTAAAGGTTAAAATTTCTGGTTTTCATTATACGGTGTTTCTAAAACCTTTCAAGTGAAACCTACTCATTTCTGCTACAAAAAATGTCTAGGATTTTCATCTCATAATTTTTTCATTTGATAAGGAACTGCTGATTGCTATTACTTTTCTCCTCTCTGCTGCCCACCCCATCCTCTTTCTTCTACATTTAAGAAGTGGTGATCTAAGGAGAGAAGTAATGGAAGGAAATGACTCCACCATTTTCTCCAAAATGAGGAGAAAAGCTTGCAGGCTTGGAAGGTTGTGTTCAATAAGTTGCATGCACATAAATTAAGTAAAATATGGTATATTGGTACATAAAAATGTTCAAATAACTGTGTCTAGTATAAATGCATAAAATCTATGAGATTTTAAATCTGTTCCCAAAATTGGAAATTTATGATAATTGTGCTAAGACTAATGATATGGACCCAGTTGTATTTCCCACTAAAATATATGTATAATTATTAAAGCTCTTAAAAAGTACAAGATACTCTGTGGCCCACCAGATGAGACCTCTCAGTAATGTGATAGATGACTTCAAATTAGACATTACTCCCATGTGAAACAGTATTATGTATTTATGACTGCATCTGTCTAGTTTCACAGTTCATTAATAAGACCATCCAAGAGGAGATCACACTGTTATTGCTTATTGCATTTATTATCTAAGTGACTGCAGTAGACACATATATCTCACATAAATAGCATACAGTTCTGGTATTTTCGAAATCAGTCATACATTTTACCTGTTGATAAATGTCTCTTCACATCACTGGATAAATTTTCACTGTCTAGAGTTAGGGGGAGCTGAGAGCACACAAATATATGAGACTGGTGTTTGTTTAGAATGGGAAAAAGAAGAGGAGATGGACTTAGTGAGTACTGCCTTTTCCCACCACCAGAGGATACAGGCTAATGAATGTGGGAAGGCCTAAGATGCATCTGGTGCAAGGTTTAATGCTGGCCACAAATAGTTGGGAAAATAAAAGCTGATAACAATCAATTCTAGATCTTAAGAGAGATTAATCTTGTTTCTGTTTGTAATACATGAATTGAGTGTGTGTGTGTGCGTGTGTGTGTGTGTGTGTGTGTATGTGTGGTGGTTTTGTTTTGTTTTGTTTTTTTAAGAGTAGAGTTGCCTGGGATATAACTTAATGTGGACTGGGTGAGCCCCAAGTTAATCATCTGTCATCTACCTTGGGTTTCAGGGACTCTTCTGCGTAGCTAGGAATCCCTGAGAAGGTTACAGGAAATTGCCTTGTGGGCGTAGCTTCAGAGGGCTGGAGTGGACAGTGAACTTCATTTCTTTTCCCATCAATGTCTAAATTTGTCTCCATTGTTTCTCTCTCTTTTTTTTTTCTCTCCTACTAAAATGGGACTTGAGCCCAGTAGGGGACAACAATATCTTAACAGAGAACTCTGGAAATCGAAGACGGGGTCATCTGCATTGTCTGAACTCCATGTGCAACAGAGATTACACCCGGAGAAAACAAAAGAACTACGCAACAGAAACGGCCACAGCCAGTAAACAAGAGAAACGTGACCGTTGGAACAAGTGTCTTCCTGCAGTGGCTGGAGTCGGTGAAAAATAATAGTTCTTCTCCCACCCCACCCCCATCATGAGTCTAATGCCTTCAAAAAAAGAATCCAGGCAGCGAGGTTTTCCTAAGGCTCAAGCTACTCCTCAGGAATGAGTTAAAGACTTTCAAAAGCTTCAGGGGCGGAAATTCAATCAGCACAGCCTCCTTGCACTAAAGGGTACCCTGGCGGCCTCCAAGTATCAATGCAACTTACAGTAGTTCTATTATGACTGGGAGAAATCTGACTCAACATATAATAGAGGACAGTGCAGTCCAATCTTTCTCATTTATATGGGATATTAGGCTTACTAAATCAATGGCACATAAGTCGATGATCCAGATGATATATTTATTTTAGTTTAATATAGCAGGGAACATTTCGATCATTCAACAAATGTTTCTCTGTGCCAGCTTTTTAACTCAGCAGTGGGCTTAAATTCTAGTGTTAGATCTATCAGTACCTTTGCAAATATGATTACTTGAAGTTTTAAGAATCCCATATCTAAAAACATGATATCCATAAAAGTTTAAAAGAGTGCACTATTTCTTGATTTCAGAGATTCATAGAAAACAACAACAACAACAACAAAAATATACCCAATGTAGAAGCCTTTGGTGATTGTATTTTACAAGATCAAAAGAATGCGAATAGCCACAGACTTGCTAAACTGGATCAAAGTCTCTCGGTACTTTTAAGATAGCCATACATTTGAATAGCCTCTATCACTATTTCAGTATCTTGGGACATAAAGACAGGGACCACAGAACTGAGGTTGACTCAGACACAGCAAATGAAACTCCCAATATCCTGGCTCGTTACAGCTGAGCACATCCTAACTCCCTTCTCCTGTGTTTGCTGATGCTATCACTCCTGAAATTGAGTTATGCATGACAAGCTGCTCCTAAAAAGCTAATGGAAAATTGGTAAGTTAAAGACAAAGAAGATGTTTATTCTCTTCCCCAAAGTAAAATTCATAAATATTTTATTATTGTTTTTGTGGCTATTCAATTCCTTTCATTTAACTTATTGTACAATATCATTTATGAACTCAAACAATGAGGTTGGTATCCAACAAATGGGAGAATTGAAAGAAAGAATAAATGTGTGTGCAGAAAGTGGTGGTGATAAGTGAGAGGACAAAAGCTACCAAGATATGCTTTTTCATAATGTTATTATGACTCGTTTTAAAATCCCTTAATCAAATTTCCAATCTTTTTATCATTAAGCACTTTTGCCGGATATCATGGATGTAAAATATTTTGCAATAATGGCCCTTGGTCATTTTGCATCCACTCATGTGACTACTGTTTCTCTTTGATTTTTGCAGAGGTATGTTGAACCTGTCATCTTTAGGTATTTGGAAAACAATTTACAGCCTCTTGACAGTTGATCTGTCTTTGAGATCTAGAGGGGTGTATATACAAACATGGATCGATGAGGCCCAAGGCAAGCAGAAGACATGCTTTCAAACTACAGCCAAGTACACATTAAAGTCATTTTACACGGGTGTCGAAATTTAGGAAATATTATCAGAAAACAAATTTTACTGGTATCCTAAAATCGGAAGTAAGTGGTTTAAGTGAAATGAGGATTAGTGGAAATTGTACATGAGCCCCTCAGAGCCCTGATGGATTTGTTTCTTCCTTCCACATCAACTTCATCTTAGGACTCAGTGAAATTGAGACTTAAGAGGCAAACAAACAGACAAACAAAACAAACAAACAAACAAAAAAAACTTAGGAGAGAAATACTTTAATATTCACTCGATCTTGGGGTAAAAAAAATACTTTATTAGAATAAAACCAAGAAAAAGTGATAAAAGAAAAAAACTGTTGATACTTTTGCTTTCAATGTACTAGATACTATTGTATGCACTTTCCAAATACCAACCAATATAATCTTTCTAACAAAGGTATGAGATATTCTAGAATTAAACCCACTCTACAACAGAGAAAACTGAGGCTGTGAGAGATAACATGACTTGCTCAAGATGAAATCACTCATAAAGAACTAAGGCAGGTTTTTAATCGTGGAAATATACCTTCCGAGTATATACCTTAAGCTTAGACTTGAAAAAAGTTAAAAAATTGTAATTTTTTTAAAAGTAAACAAAAAATATAGCAAGAGAATAGGTACATATCCAAAGAGTTTTGATCAGTGGACTCCAATACTGGGTACAGAATTACCTAGGGAGCTTAAATAACGTCAGTGCTAGTACCCCAATCCAGGCCAATTAAATTGGAATCACTGGGTAAGAGTCTGGCATTAATATCTGTATTAAAAGCACCGTGGGTGATTCTAATGTGCAGTAGATCGGGGGAAATATATGACATCATTTTAACAAAAACAAAACAAAACAAAACAATAACATCAGTAAATGAATCACAGAAAAATTTCAAGTGGATGATGACAAATGATTACTCTTACTTGTGAACAGAGATATATGGTTTTAAACAATGGAACATCATTTAGTTCCTATCAAATTAACAAAAGTTTTAAATTTTTTTGATAATGAAAATGATGATATTCTTTTAGCAAAAGAAGCATATTAGATCTATAATTTGGTACATCCTTCCTAGAAGTATTTAATGAATATGCATTAAGACACTAAAATTGATTCCACTTCTCAGAATCTATCTTAAGGAAATAGAGATAGGCATATTCCGTTACAAGCATGTCTGTAACAATATTGTTTATAGTAGTAAAAATGGAAACATTGTTAATGATAAACATCATAAGAGTAGACAAATACATTATTTGTACATTACTGGTACATTGGTAGAGTAGACTAGAGCAGTGTGAGGCATTCAGAGTCCTCTTCATGAATATGAGATATGTCTATGGTGTAATGCTATGTGAAAAAACAGTTAAAAGTCTACACTATATATTGCCCATGTTGCATATATGTAATTAAAGTACCAAAGGGAAATAAAAACATTAACAATAGTTATCCCTAGGTTAACTGTTTCTTATAATGCCTATAAATTACAATGGATATAAATGGGAGTGTTCCAACAGGGTGGGTGACTACTAGTGTGAGAAAGCACAGAAGTCATTCAGACACAGATCAAATAATTATGCTGAGAAATCCCACCTATTTCTGAGTCCCATAAAATGTTATCATAGCCCCAAATTCAAGGACCTGATACACAATCAGATAGGCAGAGGTGGTATTCATCATGCCACGACCTTGGTGAAATACTTACTTGCCTGCTGTACTTTAGGCTTATGGGCCACTTTCAGCTACTCATACCTGCTTATTGGTGTCATATTAGTGCTAAAGTTGTAAGAAAACATATGTAGATATTTTCAAAGGCCTAGAAGCAGAATCTATGTTATTGGATTACATTTCCAAACAACTTTTAACCTATTCATGCAAGTTATAAATCTAAGCCAATTAGCATCCATGAATCACCAATCCATTCTCAAGCTACTTATTAATTCCACTTCTACGTGAAAATGTACAGTTATAAATTCTGAGATTTGTTGATGCTTCAAACCTGTGGAGTTATAATGCCCCCTCCTAAATATCCCCATGTTTGAGTCTCAGCTGACGCTCATAACCTCTACACACTGAGTATTTTTGAGTTCCTCTCATTTCAACCTGGGTAAATCTGTGTCTCCCAGAAAAGCCCAACTGGAAACAAACAAAGAGAAAAAAAAGAGTTTTTCTGAGTTTAAGAGATATAAGGAAATGAGACACACGTATGCACACACAGAAACACACTCTCTCTCTCTCTCTCTCTCTCTTTCTCTCTCTCTCTCTCTCTCTCTCTCTCTCTGTTTTGCTGAAATTCACCAGGTAATGAATCTTTCCTCTTGAAGCTGCCATTTCCTGCCTGAGCCTGTTTAGCCAGTAATAATATCCCATCATAATTAGAAGACACAACACAATTCAGGAGATAGGATCTAGATAAAATGTTTCACAGTGGGAACAAAATCCTCCTTTTCAACAGGAAGCTAGAGCAAAGGACAGAGTGAGAGACTGAGCTTCTCTATTTTTTTATGTATTTCTTCCACATTAAAAAGTGTCAAATGAGAGGCAGCTAAGAGCCATCAGGATTAAAAGCCCAGAGGGTAGCATGTTACCACAGGCAATGGTATATATACACTTACAGCAACGTACCTTTTGCCTAACTTTTGAGAACTTGAACTCATTTGTATAGTTTGCTGTGAAGACACGGGAGGCTTTCACTCTCCTGGCTGCATCATGGCCCTACCCTGTTCCCCTGTACGTTATTCTGTGCTCACAAAGCTGAAAAGACCAATGAAATGATGTAGAAATGTCTCGGTGGGCAGCAGATACGAGGGCACAATCACACATCATCATCAAAAAAAAAGCTGCCAGTTTCCATTGCAGGTTGTTGCTCTTTCTACTTCAGTCAAAAGGAAGGCAAGCCCATTCCTACTGAAAAGAACATGCGGCGGGTTGGAGAAATGTTTAGAGACAGTCAATCACATAATGCTGCCCAGCTGTGGAATGCTGAGAACGACAGCAGAGGAGTAACCTGACACATCACGATCGGGGAGGCTGGATCTTTAGTTAAAGATGTGATGCATGTGGCTTGTAAGTGGTTTGTGGAGTTTAAAAAAGTCGGTGTGAATATGCTTTACAGGATCAACTCCCCACCTCACATAGTAACCTACGGTATATGGACTGCTCAAAAATGAGTTCTGCATTTTGGAAGATGCCAATGAAACATAAAATTATTTCTCATCCTAAAGGAGCTAGAAAAATAAAGACAACACTAATGACAATACTGCCAGCTTAGATATTTCTGCATCCACCATCACCTCGTTTACTTCAGTCTCAAAGAAAAAGAAGTGCTACCTGTTCAAGACTGACACCCCTCTCCTGACCTGCACTCCACACATCATCCAAAAACACTGGGCTTACTCCCTCTGGGCCCCCTGCCTTTCCTCTACATCCAACCTCTTCTCCTCTATTCCAGCTGTTACCCCTACAGAATAAGAGCATGTGTTTGAGCTGCTTCCTTTAAAGCTAAAATCCTTCCCTCGATCCGACACTCCTCTCTTCTTACCACCCTCTCTCTCCTTTCCTTCACAGCAAGCACCCAAAAGAATATTCAACACCTGCTTGCCCCAACTCTCTCATTTTGTCTAGAACTTAAGTAATGGGTCTTCTGTCTCTACCAATCCATTTCATCTGCTTTTGCAAAGCAGAGTTTGATGGTTGTCACATGATTGGACTCTTCTGTGTTTGTGCCCAGCATTATACTTTGTATATTAGATGTCTTATCTCCTTAGTGTAGACTCTCATCATCTCTAGCCTCATGCCTTCTATAGTTACCTAACTGGATCACTTGGTCACCAGGTTTGTACTGCTGTAATCCATTCTCCAGGCTTCTGACTAATGATCTTCCTAAATCCCAATCCAACCATCGTGATCTTTCAGTGGCTTACTACTGTCAAAAGATAGCATAAACAGACATGATTCTTGTCCCATGGAGCTTACAATTGAGAGAGGGAGACAATTAAAAAGCCAGTGAAGTGACAAATGCTACGAACTCTCATGAGGGTTGCCAAGGAAACAAATGCTATTATAGAAATTTTTTAAATGGGGGAGATACTTTAGTCAAGGAGGTGTGGAAACTTCTCTTTGAGAAGGTGGCATTAAAGCAAAAACTAAAATCTAGGTGAGGACTCAGGGAATACATGATCCTTGAATAGCTAAGACTCTGATTCAGGATAGTGCTAGGTATACTCGAGGAAGGGCAAAAAGATTTATATGACTGGACGGTAAGAGGAAAAGAGGCAAGAAAGGTTACTGAAGTAAGCAGAGGCAAACCATGCCTGGTCTTGTGAGCCAGATAAAGAATTTAGATTTTATTACAAGTGCAATGGAAAGCTTTTGAAGAATAATAGCGGGGGAGACACACAACCTGATTTTGTTTTTAAAACAGCCTTCTGGTTGCATAGTGACAAAGAAATGAGGAGCAGAGAAGGAGCTAGCTAAAAATTATCATAATAGCCCAGGCAAATGGCAATGGCCTGAACTATGGAGGTATCAGTGAAGACGGAAGGAAATAGACGGAAGGAAACAGACAAATTCAGGATTTCAGGGTTTGCTGAATGAATGGAAAGAAAAAGGAGTAAAAGAAGACAACCCAGTTATGGGTAGGGATGGTGTTACTGGGATGGGGAAGATGGAGAGAAACAGATCTGGGGAAAAAATTAGGAGTTCAGCCTCAGATATGTTAACTTTGAGATGTTTAGAGAAGTATTATAGATAATTAGAAATATGAGTCAGAGGAGAGATCTGGCTGAATATATAAGTCATCGTTACATGCATTGTATTTATAGACATGGAGATGGATGAGATCATCTGGCAAAAGGGTGGCAAGTGAGAAGAAAAGAGTGTGCGGAACAAAGAAACCTCAAAAATCCAAGGTGCACTGGAGGAAGGGACGCCAAAAAAAGAGATGGAGAAGGTGCCAATGAGAGGAGAAAACAGGAGAGGGTGAAGCCAAACTAAGAAAATGTTTCAAGAAAGAGAAATAATCAAATATGTCAGTAAAATGAGAGTTGAGAGTTAATCATTCAAGATGGGAAGAGAGGTGTTGAATAAAAGACATCTGGAAATGTACAGCTAAATAAGAAAGCTTGTGAATTGGCAATTCAGGAAGGTAGACCTACAACTAATAAGTTATGTGGGAGACATATAGACCCTCACAAATAATCAGACATAAAGATTAAATAATCAGCAATAAATTAGTAATTTGGTTTTTAAAGTTATAACAACAAAATGTCAGCCAAAATGTAGTAATATTGGTATTTTATATTTTACTCTTGGCATTATAAATTAATGCAACTCTTTAACAGGAAAATAATTTGACAGTGGATATAATAAGAACTTTGACCCAAGAATTGCACTTATGGTTAAAAGATTAACCTAAAATACTTGCGTGCCCCAGGCTGTTTATTCCAGCATTACTTATAACATTAAAAAAATTTTGTTTAATCAAATGTTCCTAAATAGTGAAATGCTTAGGTAAATTATAGTGTATTCACTTAAGGAAATAGTATGTAGACTAAAAGTAATATAAAAAGTGTTTATGTTATAATGGAAGGTAAATAAGACACACACATACACACACACATGTTTAAATTCTGATTACAATGTAAAAGTTAATCTGCACTTAAAGAAAAGTGCCTGGAAAGAAAGGCACCCAGAAAGCTAGGAGTAGTTTTATAAGGGGAATGGAATTATAGACGACTGTTCTGTTATTTTCTATTAGCTGTAATGCAGTTTATATTACTTCCATAATAAAAATATTTTATTTAATATTCTAGTGATATTCTCTTGGACTCATGGATAACAATTGTTATGAATATTTTGAATAAAAAGGGAAATATTAATATTTATGTTCTTTACGTCACAGTCGTGAGGATTTCTTTTGAATGTAAGACTACCGATGCTGACATATGTGAAACCCAAGCTCCTTGGTTTATCCCATTTATAAAGATGTACCTTTGTGAGTTGTTGTAAACATGAGCTGAATCTGCTTGACCAGCAGTTGACAATCTCTCGAAAGATCTTTTTTTTTATTATTCTTACTTTGCCTAGTCACTAGTTTTCATAGCAACTGCCCACTCCATGAAACCCTCCACCTCTCTAGAAACTAAGATCCCATACTCTTTGGAACATGAGCACCATCCCTACTAAGTAAATATTTTCAGAGCATAGGGGCCAAAAGGCTGTCAGCCCCTACCTGAAACCATATTCCCAAGAGTAATGATTCAGGTGACAAACAGATGGTTTTTCCAGTTTCAATGAAGGCTCTGCTCTGGGGATATAGGGCTTTTTTCTGTCTTGTATTCAAAAAGACACACCACAAACTGTAGTGAACTTTTTCTGAGAAACAAATCAATCCCTAATTTTACTTTTGGAGGAAAAAAATTAATAATGTCAAACAAACATAGCCCTCTTTATGTCAACAGAATATTGGAAGGGAGGAGTGGGGGGGAAAGGCCCGAAAGCAATGCTCTCTATATATTTCACGTAGGAATTATTCAGACAAGAGAGAGAAATTGAGGCATATGAGAAAAAGAGCGTGAGTTGTAGCTCAAAGAACTTGGAAATAGTAGGAAGAAAATCTATTTTTTTCAAGTCTGATTTCCGAATAGAATAACAGATTTTCTACATTTCGGTTAAGGTGCAACATATTATTGAAAACCTTTATACATAACTCTTTTCTGCACACAAAACACTGTAATGCAATTTTAAAATCATGCATTCTCTAAGGTGAAGGCTGACTAGCTCAGTGAATAGAATGACCCAAAAAAATCTGATTGAAGCTAAAAATGACATAAATCACATAGAACTATAATTTGCAAATTCATTGTACGAAGTAATTAATCAAAGCATGGCTGAGTTTTAGGAGCTGAGACTTTGATCTGACAAGTAGAAGAAATATAGTGAAACTAGTGGGGATCAGGCTGCAGCGTTTAGACTTAAAATGGTTTTCCATGCCAGTCACAAGTTTAATTACTTCTTTTTTTCCCCCTTGCTGACAGTCCCAAATTAAAATAAATGGACCACATCGAGACAAATCTTGGATACATGTAGTGCTTAAGAATATATTGTTCCAGATACAGGAATAGCTTGAAACCCGTGAATACGTTTGCTCCCTCAGTTTCTCTTAAATGATAAAGAGGTAGAGGGAGGGATAAGATGGACCATTAAAGAAGAAAACTTGGCTAACTCTAAACCACAAACTTACATGGACTGCTGGGGGGAGGTGGGAGTTTTGCTTGTTGTACGCTCTCTTTCGCATGTCAGTGTGAAGGTTTTAAAAGAAGGGACAGCCACAGGAAGTGGAATAGACAAATGCCATGTGGTCACGCAGTGTACTGAGCTAATTCTTTTCTAAGTGCAGGTAAATCGTTTTATATTTAGTGAAAACAATCGACTCAATTACAAATTAATGAGGGGTCGGAAGCTTGATTGGGGATTGTCTGCCCACACATTTGCCATCATCTTTAAAAAAAAAATAGATCGCTCATAACTTGAAGCAAGGAGATATCCGAAAACATTAGCTGTAAAGTTCTAGTTACCATGCACTGGCCAGATCATTTCAAGGAATCCTTTTGAGAATTTCCCTGAAGGCTACTCAGACCTTTCTTGAACTCCTAGTCAGCAGTCTCACTTTCTCAGAATCCAGCATTTAGAGAGTTCTCATGTCTCCCGACCTTCTTGTTTTAAATTCCCAGTTTCCTAGTATTTTCTCCAGACTCATTAGAATAACTCGGAACAGGACAGTAGTATAGTGCAGAGGTAAACAGGAAGAGAGCTGACTCCTCAGAGCCAGAGGCTGCTGCGCAGTGGTATTTAGGCTTGTGAAGCACAGATAAGAAGGTGAATAAAAACAGTAATGTATTTGCGACAATTTGACCATATGCAACCAACTCAGTGAACAGGTTCAACAAACATTTCAAACATGTTTAATTTGAGAAACAACATTCTTCCTGCCAATGCCACATTTCATGGGAAAACCATGGAAGGAACTGTATAGTAGTATAATCTTGTGTCAGTTACTTAACACTGACATTAAACAGCACAGTAAAAATTTAGCAATTCTTATGACCTGTTCCCTCTCCGATTCACCACAGAGGCTGTTTGACACTTCAACTTTCCACAAACCTCTTCTGATCCATCTTCTTAATAACCTCTCTTCTTTCTTCACATAGAAAATGAACGAAAGTGGATATTAACTCTCCCAACTTTTTACTACTAAGCCAATTTATGTATAGCTGCACCCATCCTTCTCTCTCTTGTCTAGTCTTCTTGTGAGATGAGTCCCACTTTCAGGTCCCTTGTCCTCCTGTCCTTCAGACTTCATTCCTTTCCATGTCTTCAAGACCTCATTCGGTCAATTACTAGATGCCATTCCCCTTCACCATAGCTCCTGCTAGCACCCAAGGTACCTTTTGCATCTTTGTGAAAAGGTAATTATGAAAGGGCATCACTTCCTCTGGATTATACCTCTTGGTGCTACACCAAGGATTACTCCCAGTGTGTCCCCTCCCCAGGCACCTTTGTGTGATACAAAACCATGGCCCTGCCCTCTCCTTTCTTTTATCAATACCACTACTAGCTATTCTGTTCCTTCTAACCCCACTGTGCACGGGGTTCATGCCAGCTGCTTTTTAAAAAATGTAACACTTTAATATTGAAAGAAAAAGAGGAAAAAAGTAGACCTAACCTCAAAATCTTCTCTTTCTTTAGAAAATTCCTATTTTTTTTTTTTTTACAGACAAACTTTCTGAAAGTATTCTCTATATTTGTCTAGTCATCTTCCTCACCTTCTACTTAGTCTTCAGTCTGAAATCTGCTATTCGCTTTGATTTCTCTGTTGAAATCATTTTCACAAAAATCTCTGTTCTGTTCTTTGGCACCACTGGTGTAGTTGGCTGCTCTCTCTTCTCAAGGTTTTCATACCCAGCCCACCCCTACTCCCACCCCCCCAGAAAACACTCCTAGATTTCCTTCTACCTTTCCTTCTAAATCTCCTTCACAGCAACTCTTCTTCTGCCAGCCTCTTAAATGTTGGAATCTTTCAAGTTTTAGTCCTAAAGTCTTTTCTCATTCCATATACTCTCACTGGTTTGCCTCATTCATTGCAAGATTTTTAATAACTATCTTTGACAGTGACTATCTAAACCCAATCACCATCTAAAGAGCTCCCAGATGTCAAACCTAGATACAGCCAACTGCCCAATGGACAGCTCTACTTGAATAGCGCCCTAGACCTTACAATTCAACAAATATCAACACAGAATTTGTTCTCTCTGAGTGAATGATATAACTATTAACTCAGTTGCCATTTCCCAGAGCCAGGGCAGCACGTTGATTCTTTGCTCTTTCTCTCTCCTCATATCATCCAATTAACAAGTGGTATCTATTCTGTTTCCTAAGTGTTTCACAATTCTATCTAGTGTCCTGCTTTTGCTCACTACCTCCCTCTCTAGAATCTTGAGTGCCCTAACTGCTTTTCCAAACTCTCTTCTTGCCCATTTCCATTCCATTTTCTAGAACTATCTTTCTAAAGCACAACTATGACTTTGCCCTCTGCTGCTTAAAATTCCTCAGCTGTTCCTCGTTATGACTTTGCCCTCTGCTGCTTAAAATTCCTCAGTCTAAAATTCTTTCAAGTAGCTTACAATGCCCTATCTAACCTGACTGCTATTCTCTGTTCTCATCTCTCACCGTTACCTCCTTATACTAATGGCCTTTGGTTTCTAGATCACATCATACTTTATACTGCCACACATAATATTCCATCTGCATGAGGCATCAGCTCTCTGACTCCCCAGACACTATGAGGGGTAAATCCCCACCCTTCCTTCATGATTCAACCTGGCCATCAATTTCTCCAGAAAACTTTAACTGATACACCCAGCATCCCACTACCTTTCAGTTTGGGTTAGGTGCTATATAAGTTAAGAAACATTATTGAGTCATATAAATTGTAAATTCGAGGAAGATTCTAGCTTTAGTCATATGAGATGCAGGGTTCTGTTTCTCATGTTTTGGAAATGTTTCACTCTGATGTGGATTTCATTCTGTGTGAGCTTTCTTTTGGAGGCAGGAATAATGCCAAGCTTACATCTTTACAGCCTGCTGTCCCAAGGAATTAATAACAATATAGAAGAATGGAATATCAAGAGGACAGAGAACAAGATAAAAACATTATTGCCCAGGCAAGTACCATTTAAGCTCAGTAAACAATGATGAAATGTATTATGCACAAGGTCCCAGATCATCCTTGAAGCTACCATCCCTCCTCACCCCAACTCTAAAATAACCATTCTTTTCTACTAATCATTAGATGGTTTCTGGATATTTACTATGGGCTAGGCCACAAGCATGGCTCTGAAAATACACTGTTATATAAGACAGTTTTCATCTTCATAGAACCTGGTTGGGGCTATAGGTAAGTAAGCAGGGATAATACAAAGGTTAGTTTTACAGTAGAAAAGTGCTGGATACTATGGAGGTCCATGACTCCAGCTTTGCAGGTAGAGGTGAGGTTAGAAGAGCACATAGATGGGGCATTTACACCTGTTATATGTTTGGAATTTATCTTTAGGCCAATGGGGAGCTAATAAAGAGTTCTGAGACTAGACAATAGTCAAGTAAGTCCATGAGATCAAGAAGGACGTAAAAGTCTCATGGATTAGCTAAGGGCAGCAAAAATAGGGATTGAGTGGAGAGATTAGATCCACCTAGAAGAGTGAGTAGAGAGGATTTGTGGTTGACTTTGATGTAGGTAGGAGAGAAAAGAGTCAATGATTCTCAAATGATTCTATCGAGTTGTGCACTGAACTGAGGAAGAGGGTGTGAGGGGCAAGTTACCTGTAATCTTTACGGTAATACCAGAAATTCTGGCCCTTGATTAGATAGAAACGATAAAGAAAAAAATAAAGGAATTACAGTAGAAAAACTCTAAATCCTGATAGTGAGAGTGACATTTTTGTTATAATCTATGAAGCTACTAAGGAAGACAATTAAGAGAACAAAGACTATCAGAGAAGCCACACAGATTCTACCTTGGGCTTTCTGAAAGTCAGAATGGAAAAACATGTGTCGAATGCTGGAGCGGAGTTCTATCTAGCATTAGAGCGCCATTTTTTAAATTTCCTTTCTAAACTGTTTGACTCAAGAACTTGACAATTGTATTAGATGGCAGAGACCCTTGAGATGCTCTTTAGATCATTGAAGTGTTTTCTTTTATTCAAATTCTTATTCATATCTAGCATCATCTTCTTAGGAATTGAAACTATGTTATTTAGCATTTTTGCAATGCCAGTTAGCAAATTAATGAAGAAAAGAAAAAATTATAAACAGCCTTGATGACGATCAAATCAGATCAAATACTACAATGTATGCATTTCTTTTAAGTATTTTTAAAACATTTTTTTTTTAAAAAAAGTCACCATATCTGAGAGTCACGATAAAGCTTTCCTTCATAAAATGAGGGGAAAACTGCCTACATTTTAAAAAAAGATAGCAGGGAAGTCAACATGAAGCTACAGAAAGATACTTGTCTGTAGACTAAAAATTAAATTGAAATGGATCCTGAGAAGAAACAAATAAAAAGTATCATACAAAGGTAACTAAATTCTGTATTTTCCTAACCCAGTTGAGTCAACATTTCCTCTTCTCTTCAATAGAAAAGCTACTTAAGAAAAAGGTTTTAGTGGTAGCTTTGCTATTTTCAATCAGACTTCCGGTTAAGTATAAATGAAAAATGTATTTGTTCAAGTTGCTGAGAAAAAATTTGGGATGGGATTGGTAACCTGACAAGAGAGAATGAATGGGGATCAGAGAGAAGTATTGAAACTAACAACAGACTATTTGTCTTGTCGCTTTATTGTCTCCATATGGAGCTATTAAAATAAGAACAACGCAGAAACAATATGTTAGGCTCAATACATTGAGCTATGGCTCAAGTTCAATCTTCAATTATATGCTTTTTGACTATGTAGAAAACTATATTCAAATTGTCCCTCCACTCAATTCTTATTATTTGAGTTGAGGATTTCTGGACAGAATCAGAAACTTTTGGGAGTGACCACTTATTCTAGAAATCCTTGCTGGGCCCACTCGGTTTTGCAAAGTTGCCTTCCTGGTAGCTCAGCTCTCCCATCTGGTTTCACCCTGTGCAAATGTTTAATGGAAAAGCTTTTAAGTGGGAGAAAAACAATGTGATAGATGTCTTATTTTCCTCTATAGCTGGAAACAAAGCTTTGTGACACATTTGCTAAAAAGGGCAGTTTATCTAAGTGTGTGTGTACATGTGTGTTAAGATTAAATAGAGGCTTAGAAGAATAAAATATTATGTCTTCTAAATATCAGAATTACTGGTGTCATTCTTAAGTATACATAAAGCTTGGCTGGTAAATGACCATAAATCCACTTTTCCCTTGCTATAGTTTTGAATCAATAGTTTACAATAACATATTAACATCTTTTCAGGAATATCGAAATTGTTCATTAAAAGAAAACATGCAGTTAGGTGGGCAAGTGAGAAGAATAATTTAACAACCACAAATAACCATATTTTTCGCTTTGAATTAACTAGATTCTTAACTGAATTGATCCACTGTCTCATATTTACAGGAAGGCAGCCAAAATCAGCTTCGTAGTTATGATAGCCTCATGTAAACTACCCATTTGTGTCCTATACAAGAACCACAGAGACTCCCCCAAAACAAATCAATATCACTATCTAATATGTATTTCAAAACGCTTTCTTTTATAATTTATTTTATGTAATTCTTTGTTGTTTCAGAACCATTCTACTCTCTCTTTCCATCTCTGTTTTGGAAAGGTAAAAATATCTTTCAGAAATCTGGGAACCAGTTAAATTTCAACACATACTTAGACATTTCACATTGGAGATAAAAAGACTATGGGAGTAAAATAAATGCATTTTACAAAACCAATTAAAAAGAGATAATCAATTTTAAGTACAAGTAAAAACAAATTCTCCTAGAAAAGGAGCTACATACAGATGTGAGCATCTTGAAACATGGTAAGAAGACTCTTATTAGGGTTAAGACTTCAGACAATAGAAATGAAGGTTCTTCTAGTTAGATATTATATGGGGCAGCAGTCTAGAGAGGTGAGGCTTAACCTTTAAAGTGCATAAGAATCACCTGGAGGGCTTGTGATAACACGGATTTCTAGGCAACACTTCTCAGAGATTCTGGCTCATTTGGTCTGTAGTGAAATCTGAGGCTGCACTTCTGAGCCTGCAGATGATGCTGATATGGCTGGTCTATGGCTAGAGACCTGATGGACTGCAGTACCACCCTCAGGACCTATAGGAAGCAACCCCTTCACTCTGTTCTTGAAAGGTGTTTAATCCTTTGGGAAAAAACAAGACTATGATGTAGCGACTGTTGTCTGCATCTCCTGTGTGTCTCTTCTTGTCAACATCTTGGGGATGTTGGATTCATTAATTTTCTGTAACAAAGTTTCAGAAACAAAGTGGTGTTAATAAAAAAATAATAAATACCTCGACAAAGTCATTGTGAAGATCAGTGAGATAAAATGAAAGCCCCTTTGAAGCTGCAAAGTACTTCAGAAAGTTATTACAGATTCCTGAAAATATTGTTAATAAAGGAAACAAGACTCTTTTGGAGAAGATAGAGAAAAGGAAGGCTTAAAATACATAGATACATGGAAAGCGACTAAAATAAAGCTGAAGTAAAATGTTTCAATAAGTAAACAAATACCACATCTGGTTATCTTAGTGTTTCCTCTTTGGATGGTAAAGAGAGGCAGAAACCTGAAAAGGCAGGAGAAAGAGTGCATAGAAAGAGAAAAAAGGAGGGTCTGATGACAAAAATGACCAACCTCACAACCCTGCCTGAAGTCCTTAACTCAGGTGGAGTCCTTTCACAATGCCTCATGAATGGTAGAGATCTTTATGTGTGGTTTTTGTGTATTTTTTTTTTTTTTTGCATTACAAGTACTTCATGTACAGAAGTTTAAAAAGATTTTACAGTTATTTAAATGTTCTTCTTATAAAACGATGTCCTCATTCTTATAGGGTGCAGTATTTACATAAGACATATATTGTTTTTCATTTTAATGATAATATACGTTTTGCTGTTAAACTCAATCTCATAGAACTAGAAATCACAGGAAACCTTTTCCGTTCTCACCTCTATCTCTTTTCAGTTTGTGAATTTTGTGTCTCAGATGGTTCGTTTATAATCTGATTATTACAATATTTATCTCAGAGATTAGCTTTAGCTAATATTTGTATAATATTCAGAAATTCCCTACCTTAAGATTTAGAATGAAAGAAAATGACACTAATGTATTACAAATAATCAAAACAGTAGCAAAAGAAGATTGAATTCCAAATGTTTCCACTACTTTTTTAAAAAAAAAATTTAATAAATTAACTCCTGCTAGATGTTTTCTTTCTTGAGAGATAATCTTTCTGTTAGTAGTGTAATTTGCAAAGCAAAACCTTTGCATTTCCTCAGGTTAGCTTGTTTTTCTTCTTTTTAAATAGATAAAAGTTCTGTGAACAGATTATTAAGGGGCCGTTTTTCATTTGCAGAACACGAGAGGCTTGGGCAACAGAGGGAGGGGAACTTGTGCACATCACATGTGTGTAGTTTTGCCAAGAGAAGAGACCCCCTGAGACTTCTATCACAGTCAGGCTCTGGGATCAGTTTAACAACTTTCTTTGAATGTATGTGAGTCCTGACTGCTAAATTTGCAAATGCCTCTCTGTAAAGGTTATGCACCCGCTGTAAATGCAGCATCTATTCAAAAAGATGGCCAGGTTGGTTGCTAGGAGATGGTGGGATTCTCTCAGAGAAAAATCAGTCCTCACAAAAAAATTTTTTTCCATGAAGACCTTTTAAATATAAATACTTTTGACAGCTGTTATTATTATTCACTGAGTTCCTTCACATCTGAGTAAATGGCAGAAAATGATATTATTCATATTCCATTGTACACTAAAGTATTAAAATAGAAGCATCTTCTCTCTCTCTCTCTCTCTCTCTCTCTCTTTCATTCTCTCTCTCACTATTGCTAAAGAGAAAGGGGAAACCTTTTTTTATTTTATTCCCCCGTTGGATTTCTCTGCTTTCCTTTTGAGATTCCCAATATAACAGACACCTCTCAAAACCTGAGACCAATGATATGGATTGCTGCATTTTCCCTCCAGACCAAAATGCCTGTTTTTAAAGAATAGTTGAAATGTAGAAGAGGGAAGAACCAGCAAGACTGAGAAGACTGCAACCAACTTCCCCCAATGGAAGCTTCAGAGAAAGCAAGTGAGACGCTGTGCTCCTCGAAAGCACACACACAGCAACCATCCATCCAATTTTATTTCTATAATGTTTGCAATTTTCTCCCTACTGGGTTGACTGGAGGCACAGTTGCCCTATATGTGGGTCTGTGCACCCAGCTTTTGCTAATAATGACCCTGACAAATAAAACGCAAAGCAAGTAATAACACTGTTTATAAATCGTGTTGTTGATAAATGAAGCAGCAATCTTTCCTAATTTAGTATGCCCTGCCAGTTCATTGAGGACCTGAGAACCTCCCAGCTGAAGCACACAAAAGCACGCTGGGGTCACAAGCTGGCGGCCAATGGCCACACCTTCCCCTTTGACTAGAGCAGCAAGACATGTTACCCCAACGCTCACAATAAGGGATCAGTGTTGAAACACATTTCATTACCATGAGAAAGGCCACCCCCAACTCTGAGTGTATTATTTTGTTGTTATTATGACTACTGTACAAAATTTCTCAAGTTTTTTTTTTTTTTTTTTTTTAGAATGCCTCAGAATCGCACTGAGGCATGTTTCCTTACACAAATATTGACATGAATCCCTCCGTTTATTTAGCATTTTCCTGTGAAAGACTCAGTATGGTAATGTCCCTTCATCCCTTTTCACACATTTGTACTGACTCTTGGCACCAGGAAGTTCTTATTGTTTTAATCAATGCTTACTGGCCTAATGACATTTTTCCCCTTCTAGTGACAGACATGGCATGTTTCCTTTCTTGAAGTTCTCATGAGAGTTTCTTGTACTGTGTTCCATATACAATAAAAAAAAAAAAAACATGTTTTCTGGTTCTTTCTTGCTTGCCTCTTTTGTCAAAGCCTCCCTAGCCAACACCATTGCTAACTGTATAAAATTGTAGGGTGCCAAATAAGAAAGCCCCTCAAAATTCCAGTGCTGTATGTCTAGTTAGGTATTTAGTTCATTGCAGAACTAAGTAAACGTATTCTAAATTCATGAATCCACTGCAGAATTATGGCAGTATCCCATTGTGAATATGCCAAGGAGGTTATATTTTGCTTTTTGATAAAAAGCCTTACTTGAGCATCTAGTTTTTTAGACAATTCTAGTTTTTCTTATGCAGTTCCTCAATTTTATCATTTACTGGTCACATAGCATTCTCTCTGTTTGTGATGATTAATTATTTCAATTTCAAGAGTGAGTTAGTGAGCACTTCTTATGAGAAAAGAATTCATTAATTGATTTTTACATTGAAAAACATATGGAAGCAACAGGAAAGTGCTTGAATACAAAGGCTCATCACAGTAGAGAAAGAACAAGTTGGGAGTAGGATCATTTGACCCTCCCTGTTTTGCCTCTCCTACCAATTCTAGTACTTATCCTAGTGGATGCGAATATTTATAGACCTGTTAAGTAGCATATAGACTATGGCTGAGAACCACTGCTCTAAATTCTCAGTGGGAAAAGAGTTTTTAAGGAATCTGAGAAGCTCTGGGGCTGACTTCAACCTCACAGAAAGACCTTTCACATTATGGCTTCCTCTTAGCTCCTTTTTCTCAAAAATATCAGCTCCACTGGGGGAAGCTGGTTTGATCAGGAGAAAAACCCGAGGTCAAGACTTAGACCAGTATGGATTCTGGGCATGTTAATGAAACCAGAGACATGTCAGGTATGAACCATCGTGAGTGATTCTGCCTGATTCATATGGACTTGGGAGCTAGGCCCACAGAAGCACCTGTGCCTGAGAGCAGAGCCCAGGAGAGCTCTCAGGCTTAGGAAATGTGTCCTGGGTGGCCTTGGGAGGGTGAGGGTAGAATGCATCATAGAAGGGTCAGGAAAAGGTTTTTAGCATCGATGACAGCCCTAAGCATTCCTCACTGCCCCGCCCCCATCAACTGAGATCCCCTCCTTCCTGCATGGTAAACCAGCAGAGCTGTCTGTCTTCCAGTGTGAAGTTTCCAAGGCACAATGCCATCATCCCTCCTTTTGGCTATATTCTTATGCAAGTTACACTCCAGGTATGATTTATTTCTGGTTCATTTCCTGTGACTCAGTTACACAGGATACAAAATTATGATAATAATGCTTGGCTCCAGATAATGAATAAGGGCTTTGGGTTTCTCATAGCGGAGATGTTATACAAATGCAAAGTATCATTATAGCTAAAATCCATGACTAAAGAAATTAAATTTCCTGGAATGTTTTATATCAAACAAGAATGTTTGTAATCCTCTGTATTTACTGCTAAATGAGGTGGACTACAAGAAAGAAGATATTTAAAGGAAAGGAATGAGTTCAACGGGAAAAATTAACAAATGGGAAAATTGCAGCACTGAATTTTGTACTTTACGGAGAAAAAGAGTTTGATAAACATGCAACAGGAAACCCTGTTTGATTTCTGCAAGGAAAATTTAACCAGCAACAGACTCATCTAGAATCTTCAAAGGAGAAGTTTCTATACTTGTTTACCTTTTGATATGCAGCTGAAAAAGAACACTATGTTTTGGCTTAAAAGAAGCCATATCATGAATAGTTTACTTAGTTCTGCAAAGAACTAAATACCTAACTGGACATACAGCAGATGAAAAGGTCCATTAAAAAACAAAACAAAAAAAAAACCTGGAGAAAAAATGGATTTTTTGGAGGGTGAAAAGGCTTATATATTTTTAAGAATTTCCCAAATTTAGTTCCCTTTATTCTTTCATAAACACATGAGGCATTTGAATTCAGGATTGTGTTTTATTTTTGTTTTTGTTTTTAATGTCAAATGTAGTTTGAGAACACGACCCATTGGTCATTTTCCATACCTATTTCTATCTCTCTTTTTTTGTGTGTGTTAAGTACCAACTTCTGGCCTTAGGAAATCAGAATAATGGGAGAATCAGTATTTCATACATTTATGGCATCATGCACTCCGATTTAGAGGTGTTTC
>NW_011888864.1:751259-786469 GCF_000151845.1 Pteropus vampyrus
TTCACATTATGGCTTCCTCTTAGCTCCTTTTTCTCAAAAATATCAGCTCCACTGGGGGAAGCTGGTTTGATCAGGAGAAAAACCCGAGGTCAAGACTTAGACCAGTATGGATTCTGGGCATGTTAATGAAACCAGAGACATGTCAGGTATGAACCATCGTGAGTGATTCTGCCTGATTCATATGGACTTGGGAGCTAGGCCCACAGAAGCACCTGTGCCTGAGAGCAGAGCCCAGGAGAGCTCTCAGGCTTAGGAAATGTGTCCTGGGTGGCCTTGGGAGGGTGAGGGTAGAATGCATCATAGAAGGGTCAGGAAAAGGTTTTTAGCATCGATGACAGCCCTAAGCATTCCTCACTGCCCCGCCCCCATCAACTGAGATCCCCTCCTTCCTGCATGGTAAACCAGCAGAGCTGTCTGTCTTCCAGTGTGAAGTTTCCAAGGCACAATGCCATCATCCCTCCTTTTGGCTATATTCTTATGCAAGTTACACTCCAGGTATGATTTATTTCTGGTTCATTTCCTGTGACTCAGTTACACAGGATACAAAATTATGATAATAATGCTTGGCTCCAGATAATGAATAAGGGCTTTGGGTTTCTCATAGCGGAGATGTTATACAAATGCAAAGTATCATTATAGCTAAAATCCATGACTAAAGAAATTAAATTTCCTGGAATGTTTTATATCAAACAAGAATGTTTGTAATCCTCTGTATTTACTGCTAAATGAGGTGGACTACAAGAAAGAAGATATTTAAAGGAAAGGAATGAGTTCAACGGGAAAAATTAACAAATGGGAAAATTGCAGCACTGAATTTTGTACTTTACGGAGAAAAAGAGTTTGATAAACATGCAACAGGAAACCCTGTTTGATTTCTGCAAGGAAAATTTAACCAGCAACAGACTCATCTAGAATCTTCAAAGGAGAAGTTTCTATACTTGTTTACCTTTTGATATGCAGCTGAAAAAGAACACTATGTTTTGGCTTAAAAGAAGCCATATCATGAATAGTTTACTTAGTTCTGCAAAGAACTAAATACCTAACTGGACATACAGCAGATGAAAAGGTCCATTAAAAAACAAAACAAAAAAAAAACCTGGAGAAAAAATGGATTTTTTGGAGGGTGAAAAGGCTTATATATCTTTAAGAATTTCCCAAATTTAGTTCCCTTTATTCTTTCATAAACACATGAGGCATTTGAATTCAGGATTGTGTTTTATTTTTGTTTTTGTTTTTAATGTCAAATGTAGTTTGAGAACACGACCCATTGGTCATTTTCCATACCTATTTCTATCTCTCTTTTTTTGTGTGTGTTAAGTACCAACTTCTGGCCTTAGGAAATCAGAATAATGGGAGAATCAGTATTTCATACATTTATGGCATCATGCACTCCGATTTAGAGGTGTTTCTTCTATGTAGGTAATAACTGGTATTAGGCCATGAACCCAAGAAATTTCAATTACCCTACTCCATCTTCACCAGGATTAAGAATTCCTTTTTGAGCCTCCACCAGTGCAACTGCTAGAACTACAATATGCCAGCCCATTTCTGTGCTTCTTGACAGACAAAGAGGAGGCTGTGAGGTCGGCAGCAAGGCAAAGCTTACTTGAAAATATACCTCATTCCAGCTTCAGCTCTACTACTCACCACAAACACCTCTTGTCCTTCAAGCCTGGAGCATAGCTCTCTCAGGGCCCTCTCTGTCTGACTGCACTCGAGTTGCAGGCCATTTTTGATGGAGGTGGTGCTCCCTTATCCCTGGTGAAGTACTGTTTGCAGCCCTGAGTATCAGACTGTGCTAATTAAAAAGCTCAATCACCTCTCCAGCCTGGGCTGGGGTGCACTGTGCCTACATCAACTTTCCTGGCTCCGTAAATCATGCGGAACCTAAGGCCAAGCGCCTTCACTTCACATAGGTGTTCTCACACGCTTCCCTCTCTGATAACCCCCTTCCTCAGACAGATGTCTCCTAGGATGTCACACAGGATCTGCAGACATCTCACTTTGCTTATTCCTTTGGAACTCTCTTTGCATTTGACATATATGGACCGATCAGGAGTTTTCTAAGGGAGTCCCAGTGACAGGAACACACCTTGATGCATTTACTCAATGGCAGCAAACACATAAACTACATAATCATATTAACATGAGATTTGCTCAGGATTTACTTTGAAAAATAAGTAGAATGCGAGAGTTGAAGAATAGAGGTGAAGCAATATATTTTAGCATATTCAGCTTGAAGGCATATTCACTTAGTTATAGTTTTAATTGTTTAATTATAAAATATTTCAAATGTATAGAAAAGTACCAAAAGTATAGCACACACTATTGGCCTAGCATAGACATTAAACAAATACTATCATCTTGCGATATTTGCTTCAAATCTTTTAGTTTGAAGAAATTAAATTAAACATTATAAATTAAAAAATGACCTTCTTCTTCCTTACTCATTTCTGTCCCCAGAGGTAACTTCCAATCTTAAAGTGGTGTGTATCATTCCCATACTTGTTTTTGTACCTCACCAGTAAAGGAATGCATATACAAAATATATATACCATTGCTTCTGTGTTTTAACTTTTATATAAGGTTTTTCACGCTGTTTAATTCATTTTGTAGCTTGTTTTTACATTCAATTATATTTTTCCATTTTATCCATATAGTTAAACATACATCTAGTTCTACATATATTGTATACCATTCTGTTCTAATTAAATCATAATTTCATTACCCATTACGCTAAAAAAGGTGTAAGTTGTTTCTACTTTCTACTGCTATGTAGAAATGCCGCAATGATCATCATTTTACACATCTTCTTCACTCACGTTTGTGTGAAAGTTGCTCTAGAATAGACATCTAGGAGTGGAGTTGCTGGCACCTTCCACTTTACTCCATATTGTTCAGTTTCTCTTAAAAGAGGTGATACTAATTCACGACTCACAGGAATGTATACGCATTCATGTTTTTCCACATCCTCATCAGCCAACAAGATAAATATGAAACTATTGTTTTATCTTGCATCTCCTTAAATGCCAGTGTGGCTGAGCAGTCTTCTGCTTCTTCTTTCATATTTATCGCTATGGTTTTTCTATTAGGTATTTAAACTTTTTCCTATTGCTTTGTAAGAATCCTTTTGTATGTTCTGGATATGAATCTTTGCTATGTACATTGCAAATATCTTCTCCAGTCTGGTTACTCAATTAATAAGAAAAAAAGCAGAGCTTAGGATAAGATTATTATATTAATATTAGTAACATAAAAATGTCTAAGAATAGTTCTTCTTTAGATAAAGATTTATTTTCAGGACTGAGCATAAGGCTACTTATGTTTATCTGAAACCTTACATTATATATACTTCTGAATATTTTCAAATGATGTGAGTCTTTAATGCTTATGTCTTGGCATTAATTTACTGTTTATAAATATTGCTAAAATTGGCTTATACAATAAAAAACAGATTCTAAGTCTACTAAGTCTGAGTTTGAAATATTATAGAATGCCAATAGAATATCCTCTAGCAACTACTTAGAAATCATTTTATAAAATAAATCCTGTTCTCAGTGACCTAGTTTGTTCTCTGCCCATAGTACCAGAAAGAGCTTCATTAAAGGTGAATGTGTATCTGTGTACATATGTGTATATTTGTATATGTCTAGAGAGTATCTTTTCTTTTAATCTTACACTCCAATTGATAAATTAAACTGAGGAAACTCTGTTTTATGGCACCAGTGCAACATATGCATCATGGAAAAGTAATTTAGTTATGTCTTAATTCTTCACTCATTTCCACTAAAATAAATACAGAACAGATTCAGAAAACTGATGCTGAGGACAGACTTAGTGAATCTGTAAGCCCATGGCTGGAAGCCTAAAATATTATTTTGAATTAACCTATTAACTCATTTAAGATAATTCTATCCAGATTTTAGTCTGTATTTATTCAACTGATTTATTGTCTGTTTTTCTTTCTCCCAAATGGGACTCATTATGTCTCTTTAAAGCAATGTTTTCCATGTTTCCACCATTTTTATTTTTCAGGATACTTTATATCTTAATTATTGAGTTATGTATCATGTAGTCCTAATTATAAAACTTGGATTTACTGTGTGTCCATTTTAGCAGGTAAGTTTGTATGTATCTATATATATACACATATACATTACATCAAAATAGCCCTTTTAAAAGATGGTGATTACACTTTTAAAAACATTGTACCCCTTTAAACATTTCTATGGGTTTATGGAGAACTCTGATGTGAAAATGGATTTCCCCATATGACTGGAAATACTAGAACCAATCGTTTTATAATTAATCTGCCACAGAAAGAGAACTAGATGATCTTTGCTTTTTCAAATAGCAACATGGGGAACTGAACCTGCGCAGTCTTGAGTTGGGAACTTACCTCTGAACTTGGTTGGGATCCTGACAGAGTCACTTAATATTTGTTAATCCTTCTGTTAAAATGAAAATGTCCATCTTCTGAGGTTATTGTGAAATTGACCACCCTGGCTAAAAGCAATATAAAGTACTCAATAAATACTAGTTTCCTTCTTCCTCTAACGTATCTTCCTGACTTCTAAGAATATCTTCACTAACAGGGTTCTCTCATATACTGGAAACCATTCCAAAGTAATAAAAATCTTATACTGATTAGTTCTTATCAACTTACCAAAGCCAGATATACTGATGAGCCTTCTGAATTCTATCTAGATGAGGAGATTATCCGCTATAAATCATGGCTTTAAACATTCTCAGATAAACTTTGATACCTTCACAGCCTCACATGTGCCACCAGCTCCAGAAATTTGCCTAAGTGTCACTGGAAAGATCATCCTAAAAATCTGTAACATGTCAGGGAATCAGACCTTCCCATCAGTAATGCTAGGTGACATTTTTGAAGAGCCCAAAAGTTATAAAGGTTTTCATGTGCATTATTTGCTTTCACAATCTATATGTGTGAATGTTGGCTGGATAGTTATCCCTCTCTTTTCAATAAGAGGAAACTGAGGCTCAAGGAAGCCAAAAATACAAAGTAATGAGTGAAGATAGGACTTTGAGTCTCTGACCACTTGAATTTTCTATTATTTGGGGTTGAACTCTATGAAATTGCCATTTCAACAGATAGAATCTATAAATTCATCTGGTTTTCCCTAGATAGTATTGTCTTACTCAGAAACAGGCAGCAGCGGCGACACACACTAACATAAACTAGCTTAAGCAAAAACAGGAAATCTAACTGTTAAAGGGATGGAGAACCCTGCAATGTGACTGGCATTAGGCAGAGAGTGATCGGAGGCTCAAATGTCAGGACTCATTTCTGTCTCTTTATCTGGATGTTCCTTGTGTTGGCCTCATTCCTGGGCAAGCTCTTTTCATGTGGTGCAAAAGCGACTACTGAAAGCTCCAAGTTTCTCTGGTCCTTACAGCCAGAAACGTCAGCAAATAGAGAGCTCTTTTTCCTTCTGCGGAAGTCCTGGTTTGAGTCTGTGGCTCAGCTCAGGTCCAAGGCACTGACATTGACGGAGGTTTGGGGGATTAGTGATTGACAGCCAAACAGTAATAGAGGGGAAAGTTTCCCAAATTAAAGAGGACTTCTGTTCTCAGAGGAAAGGCAAAGAAGTGCTGCTCAGGCAAAAATAACACATGTCCATTGCATAGAAAATACACATATCTACAGAGAGTCTAACATCCTCTCCCGTACGGGAGTTAGCCATGATTAATGAGAAGATAACAGCAAGATAAAAAGAATGAGAGAGAGAAATTAACCAATCAAAAACCAAGGTAAAAACAAAACCAAAATATGGCCAATCTAGTTAACTAACAGTAGAATTAATTCACTTCGAAGGTTTAAGAAATGTATTTCTTTAACATTGAAAACATTTGTATCTATACAATAATAAAAATAGTCATTTTATAGAAAGTTTTTAAATATCATAGTTGGCTTTTTTCACTCAAATAAAATGCTTATTATTTTACCTATGACTCCCTTATGACATTTGAAAATTAAAAATTGTCCATCTACTGGACCAAAGCTCATTGTTTTACTCAGATTTAGACTTTCATATTCCTGTCACCTCCATTGCCCCAAATTTCAGTTAAGCAGGAAACAGAATTGATTTCAGGTCAGAAACAAGAAAACTATTTACATCTATCCTACAAATTATATTGGCAAAAATAAATAAGAAACGACTGAACACATTGTGGAAAGCCCACTCTGCTTCACAATACATTAAGTGCTACACATAAAATTCACCATCTAGTCTAAGCAAGAGAAAGTCTTCAGTGTCTATGAGTACATTTAATACAGATCTCTCCCACTCTCCGAAACTAGATAGTGCCTATTAAAACTTTCATAAGCCAAATTGATGGAAAGTTTAGAAGTAATTACCATTAATTTATATAGAAAAAATTTTGAGTTCCCAGAGCCAAAACATAACCTACCAAATCATACTAAATAATGCATAAAACCTAAAATAGCACCAACATATAGTAAAAGCCGGATTTCACAAAGTAAGTCAAGATAAAGCACAGATGTTCACAGACACAGTTCAAAGCTATGATGTTTGATGCTGAGATACTGAGTGTTGGGGAAGGAGTTTGGAAGTGACAGTATCACTGCTCCAGGGTGTGCACTGCAAAACAATGAACACTATTTTCACTTTTTGCTTTTTTTCCTAAAAGTAAAAGCTTTCTTTGATTTTCTTTCAATTGTGAAAACAGATACTAATAGAGACCTTTTGTAAAAGCAAAGTGGTATAACATGAACCTGAAAAGCGAAAATGCTAGATTTTTTTCATGTTTAAGTAAAAAATAAATTAGATGTTCTAATATTTTCCTCGAAGACACCGCTCAGCTACTAGGCATTACTTGAGTACATACAATGCTTGTGTAGTCACTGACATGAAAGCGTGATCTCAGGCAGGGCTGGCCCAATGCTCTGCAGTCCCTGCAGAAGACAATTGTGCTCTCAGAGTTTAAAACACATTGGTGACACAGCAGAAGAGCAAGGGGAAAATTCAATGCTGAGAGTTTTACTGACTTTTTTCAAACTCACAGAATAGAATTAATCATATGATACACTGAAAAGTCATAGTATTCAAGAATCACAGTCTGATGTCTTAACGATCACCTTAAAAATAATTTTAGAAGTATTTTAGCAGATCATTTTCACTAAATTTGCTATTTTTACCCCCAAACCTAAGTTGTTTCTTTGATTGATGACTAATTATACATAGCAAAATTCTTCATTTAAATGCTATGACACCTGATTTTTCTAAAAATACACCTGAAAAAACAAATATTTGGGGCACGTTTTCTTTTTCATTTTTCACAAACCTTTCAAAGGTCCTTGCTCCTTTTTGCAGCATATTATTACTAAGATGAACTCTTTGTTTTACCTGTATTCTGATCAAATTTTGACATCTACACATAGAGGACAAATTGAAGAATGTCTGCCAGTAAGTAAAGAGAAATTTCCATTAATAAATACAGATATGTCTCCATTTTCAAACACAAATGGAGTTAACTGTTGGTTATTAAATTTGAAATTATTTAATTAAATTCTATTTTTGTTAAATAATGAACAAATTTTATTTTAAAAATATAACTGTTTCAATTCTTTTTACAATGACTTCTGAAGTCTCAAAAACATTTTAAAGCATTTACCTCACCTCTCTAAAGATGGGTATAACTAATTATTTTATAAACAGTAGTAATTTTTTGAGTTCTCGTGTAATGCCCTTGAGAAATAGGATAGTCATAAATTACTGCAACTACTAGCATTTCAAGACCTTCTGCAGAATAGCTGCTGCAAAGAGAATTCAAGGTTAGAAAAGAATTATAAATGCCTCAGTTTGATTTTCAGTTGATTCAAAATCTCAGTGGCATTCGAGTTTACTGATAATTTAATCAGCAATAAGGGGGGAAAAAAAGACATTACTTTGCCATGGTTTTGTTTTTCATACTAAAAGATAATATTTTAAAATAGTATAGTAAACACCAAAGATTTTTAAACATATTTATAAGAGCTATTTTCTTATTTCAAGTATTTTTAATTTCAAGAAGAATTTAGTTTGGACATCTGCAGTAATGGTGTTTGCTGTATAAAAAGAACAAATAGGGAGTACATTTGACATATTAAGTTCTATTTCAGGGTTCAGTTATAAGTAAAGAAAGAGAGGAGAAGGAAAAAGTAGTAAAATTACAGAATAATCATGTGTTCCAAAGAAATCCATCATCCAACTTCTTCTGCAGGATATCAGTTGATAGCATCAAAAGATAAAAGTCTCATTTGCCAATCACATCTCCTAGATAGGAAAACATTTTAAGTGCCAGGCAACTCCAGTTTATAGACGTTCAGATGTGCTCCAGATTATGTCTTCAGGAAATCTAAGTTACGTGTTCTTCTAACGGAAATCTTAAAAGGAATAATTATTGAAATGATATTACTCTGAGTTTTTCCAGACTATTATTGTACATACAAGATTCTTCTATGGGTTGTAGTCCCATTCTCTACTGGCTACTTAATGCTAGCCCTACAGTTTTCTTTTCTTTTCCTGATATCTAAGTTGCCTTAATTATACAATGGCTTTCATTTGCTTTCCACGTCAAATTAAAATCTGAATAGTCTTCCAAGATTTGCCTGAAGGATTGTCCAGTGAAAGAAACATTACATTAACCCCCCTTATCTGCAGTTTTGCTTCCCCCAGTTTCAGTTATCTGAGGTCAATTGTGGTCCAAAATTATTAAATGAAAAATTCCAGAAATAAACAATTCCTAAGTTTTAAACTGTGTACCATTCTGAGTAGCATGAGGAAATCTCATGCCATCCTGCTCCATCTTGCCTGGAACATGAGTTATCTCTTTGTTTAACATATCAGGCATGCTTTGCATGTGCCCCTCCCATTAGTCGCCTAGTAGCCATCTCAGTTTTCAGATCAACTGTTGAGGCATTGCAGTGCTTGTGTTCAAGCAACCCTTATTTTACTTAATAATGGTCCCAAAACGCTAGCATAGTGATGCTAGCAATTCTAATATTCTGAAGAGAACCTGTAAAGTGCTTCCTTCAAGTGAAAAGGTAAGTATGTATAGAAAAAAATCATAATATACATAGGGTTTAGTACTAGCCATGGTTTCAGGCATTCACTGGAGATAAGGGGGAACTACTACATATTAATGTGTTAACTACAGATAGCTCAACTAGGACCAACCAGGTTTTAGCCAGAAAGAAGGGAAAAGATTTGAACAGTTGCACTTGTCCAAAAATAGAATGGGCTGTCTGGTAAAGCATTAAGCTAAGGCTAATTAATTGTCTGGTTGGTAGAAAAATAATGCAGGAATATCTTAGTTGGGAAGAAATTTATTAACCCTGATACTTGCTAATGAATGTTTCGATTCCAAAAGTCTTTGACTCATCGGTCTTTCTCCAGATTCTCATCCTCCTTATTTACTACCTGACTTCATCTTCAATCTACCCTATCTGACAACCCAGCTTATGTAGTACTTTTTGCTCTTGTTTATTAACCACCAAATTATCTCTGTTCCAGAGAGCAATAGTCTCCAAACTACATAATTATAAGAAAATTATTAAACTGCTCAGATCTACAATTTCCTATCTACTATAAAAGGTGGTTGTGAGGAATAAATTAGGTGGTTTATGTAAAGCATTTAGCATACCTTCTGGCACATAGTAATTACTAAATAATATTTGCTATTATTAGCCATTATTATTGTACCCCAACTCCCAGATCACTGTCTCCACAAGGCATGCATGCATTAATCAGACCCAGGTTTGGTGGACTCACTGAAGCAATTTCTCTTACTCTTAGCCATGCAGTTATTTCCAGCTGTTTTGAATTTGCTTAGAGACTTTAGGATAGAGTGGTAGAATTGCAAGGGATCCTCAGATGAGAATCATACCTGTAAAAAGGAAAAGTCTACCAAACTTGGCATCATTCTAGAATTTTTCAGAGCTACAAAATGCTCACTTGAAAGGGAACAGTAGGCAGTCTATGGATAGCCCAGTCTCTGGCCACGTTTATAACTAGAAGTCAAATCAAGAAGTGTCAAAACACTGGCAGGTCCTGCCCTTAAAAATGAAAGAAACAATAAATTCAAATTGATGACATTCAACAAAAGTGTCAGGGATGTGAAAGACAAGGAAACTGAGAAATGGTCACAATTTAGGGGAGACTAACAAGACAGGTCAACTAAATGCAATATGGAATCCTGGATTGGCTCCTAGAGCAGAAATCAGACATCATTTGAAAACTGGTGAAACTCTAATATAGTTTGTAATGTAGCTAATATATCCTCATTAATTTCCTGAGTTAGGTCATTGTTCTGTGACTATGTAAGATGCTGACACAGAGAAAGTTGAGGAAGCTGGCTGAAGAGTATAGGGAATGCTGCACTATTTCTGTAAATATTCTTTACATCTAAAATTATTTTAAAGTAAAAAGTATAAAAATAGCAAAATATAACATTTTTAAAGGATAGTTATTTTAAAGATATTATCACAAGTACTAATTACTCTTATCCCCCCACTTCTATGAAACAAATACATACTACACTGAAATAAAAAAATAAAAAAAAACCAGAAACTTTTAAAAATTGTAAAATCGATTGCTATAGACTGAATTTTGTCCTTCAAACTAATATGTTGAAGGCCTATGATTGTATTTGGAGACAGGGCCTTTAGGAGGTAATTAAGGTTGAATGAGGTCATAGGGTAGGGACCTGATCAGATAGGATTAGTGTCCTTATAAGAAGAGATACCACTGACCTCCTCAGGTAAAGACACTGTGAGAAGTCTGAAAGCCAGCAAGAAGTCTCTCACCAGAACCCCACTCTGCTGAACCCGAACCCTGGACTTCTGGCCTCTAGAACTGTGAGAAAATAAATTTCTGTTGTTTAAGCCCCAAGTCTGAGGTATTTTGTTATGGCAGCCTGTTATAGCAGATAAATACGCTAATGTATTAGTTTTCTATTGTTGCCATTACAAATTCCCGCAAGCTTAGGGATTTAAAACAACACAAATATTACCTTACTCTCCTAGAGGTCAGGATTCTGAGACAAGTCTCACTGGGCTAAAATCAAGGTGTCAGCAGAGCTGTATTTACTTCTATGAGCTCCTTTCCGGTTTACAGACACCCTGCATTTCTTGATTCATGATCCCTTTACTCTACCTTCAGAGCCAGCCATGATGCATCTCTCTCTGTCCCTGTTTCTGTTGTCTATCTATTTCTATGACCATGGCTGGGAAAGGCTCTGTCCTTTTAAGAACTTCTGTAACTAGATGGACCCACCTTGATAATCCAGGATAATCTACCTATTTCAAGGTCCATACCTTTAATCACATTTGCAAAGTCCCTTTTGCCACATGGTAAAATATTCACAGGTACCAGAGATTAGGGAGTGGCCATCTTTGGGTGCCATTATCTGCCTACAACAATTAATTTCTGCTGACATAAGAAAATTGGTAAGTGTTCAAACTCGCAAGACTATTAGGAAGATATAAAACATTTTAGACCAAATCAAGAAGGTAATTGGGCACCTACACATAACTTCCCCAACACATGAGCGAGAACAATGTAGCTAGGAAAACTTTAATGATGTATATATGCTCTAGCCTGCCATGAGTAACTGGAGAAAGGAAGAACAGAAAACGAAAAAACTTGCTGTTCATTCCCAGGCCACATATGATGCCTCGAGCTTCTGGGAAATTAGAAGAAAAGAGAAAACTCTGAAGGCGAACAATACCTGCAGTTTTCCTTCCGATAACAAGCCTACACTAAAGATATCAGGTCTATGCTTCATGGCTATAGGTCAGAGATGACTGTTAAGAAAAAAATTCTGTGCTCATCCACAGAACTGAAAGACAGGCTTACAAACCAATTCAAACTCACCTTCTCATTAAGATGATCAACTCAGCCAAAAGGGAGAAGCAAACCTAGATATACAAGGGCAACACAAATATATAAAATTCAACAGTTCCCCAGGAATAAACCAATTAGAATATATAATGGAAGAAAATTTGTATTCATAAGGGTGATGAGAATCATTAAATAACTAGAAATATGTAAGGAAAATTATAAAGCTCTACCAAGGGACATGGAAGCAGTCTCACTACATGGAGCGATATATGTCATCCTTGGATAGAAATGTTCTTGGACGTGGTTCCGTAGTGTAGTGGTTAGCGTGTCTGCTTTACACACAGAAGGTCCTAGGTTCCTGTCCCAGTGGAGCCATGGCCCACAGTCTATGGCCATGCCACTCTGAACAAGCCCAATGTCTAATCTCGGAAGCTAAGCAGGGTCTGGGCCTGGTTAGTACTTGGATGGGAGCCCAGCTAGGAGGACCAGGTCCTGCAAGCATAAATAACAATAATGAAAAAAAAAAGTTCTAAAATTTTAGCCTTGAGGAAGAAGGGTGGAAGCGTAAAAGCTTTAGAATAGGCAGAGGAAGCTACTGAAGAGAAAAAAGCAGGTTAATACCCTGGGCTAATCGGTAGAAAAGCCTGTTTAATTTTTTTTAAATATCCGTCTCTATTAACTATGTGTCAAGTACTTTGTCCAAACATTGCATAACTGATCCCTTGAACACAATCAGAGATAATGTAGCCCACTGCATTATTTTTGTACGTGAAGTTTTTATGTATGAATCTCAGGTCTCTCCATATTGAAACCTCAAAAAAAAAAAAAAAAGGAATAATTTTTACATAGCCTCATGATGCCTACTCCAATTTCCATTATTTTATTTACTGATATTGAAATACTAATATTCTAAATTATTTGCCAAGGAACAACTAGTAATAGATAGGAATAATTTTCCATTTTATAAGAACTTCTACCCTACTGTTCTATTTTTAACCAGTATATTATAGTATGTTCAAAAGGGTGAGTATACTTACTCATTTGTTTTGATCTTTCTTATTTTTTAAAATACTCTCCACATGGACTTTATTATCATGAAATCTGTTTCACATTATTAAAACCAGCAGGGCAAGACATTGATAATCATAGAGCAGTTATAGTTTATTTTACATTATGGCTTAAAATACCATTCTTAGTCCTTTACCTCTAACATTCTTAAAAATACGAGATTCTCTATAATATTGAAATCCTAAGTACAGTTGCTGTATATTTTAGGTTTCTCCTCAGCTAAATATGTCTAAAATGATAATTTATAAGCTTAAATAGCAAATATTTCACATTTAGAGATTTATGACTTCATGTTCAAAAATTAAACATGTTTAGAGATTTATAATGAAAATCATTCACTCTAGGTATTACAGTATCTGAATAGAAGGTGTTCAAAAATCAGAAATAAAATATATAAAAAGTAATTTTTATTATTTCTTTGTGATTTACAATTCTTCCATACCTGTGTCATCATTTACCAATTCTAAAAAAAATTATAAAGAAGTTAAAGGAGTTACAAAGATGTTTACTTAACATAACTCCTTTGACATTTTAATTCTCTCTCCAGCTGTTTTGTTATAATGATGTAGTTAAATTGTGGCATACTTGCTTCAAATATTTTAATTTTAATGATTTATTAAACCTGCCCAACTCTTCATTTATTCTGGAATAAGACCCCACAGGGCACAGATGATATAGGAAGGAAAATCATCAAAGCATATGCATTGAATAGGCAAGAGGAACTAAAAATGAGAGACTAGACATCAGTAGCTGGGAGAGTCAAGAGCAAAATGGAACAAGAAGAAAGTGAAAAGTTGAAGAGATACAAGCTTGAAAGTGTGAGTCATTTTCAGGTGAGTGTAGCCGAGCTATGTCATCATGAGATTCATGTTCCTGACTGAACTAGAGGTATTTAAACCCTTCACACCCTCTATCCAGAGTGTAAAATATGTAAAAGAAATAAAATCAACATTGTTTTCCAATATTTAACTCTCAATATGATTGAGCTAATCCTGTGCCCTTTTTATTTTACAGTTTTTGTTGGTGAAACCTTGTTCTTTTCTGTATACAAATATTTTAAAGCTGTTTAAAGAGATAATGATATGTCTAGACTGTTTTTTACTTCAAGAAAATAGCAATGTGAGCTGACCAGTGCTGGGGAGCCTGAAGTCTAGTAGGGAGTGAGATCAGAGTCCAGGTATGCTTCTGGGTTTCTAGAAAGCAATATTTAAAAGGGGAAAACAAGTAGCACAAGTTCTCACATAGGATACCGTGCTTTTCTTTCCTTGCTGGGACCAGAATGACCAGTCTGAGCAAAGCTAGGTGCAGCTCACCTGGGCATGGGGAAGTGGTAGCACCCACCTTTTCTCCTTCTCCTTTCTCAGCCCCCTTTCTCCTGCTTGCTTCTCTGGAGGCTTTAGTGTAGTTTAGAATGTGTATTGGGGCGGGGAGGGGAGTAGGGGAGGATGGAAATTAAGATTCAGAATTAATTCAATGGAAATGGCTCTGAGAGTTTGTTCCAGTAGTGTTTTGGGGGTCTACATCAAGCAACGTGGACTTAAATGAGAAAGATTTGATCATTTTCACATAACACACTATACCCGATGCCCAAAGAAGTGAACCCATTGTCTTAAAGCAGTTGGGCAGGGCTGGGTTGACCCAGCTATGGTCAGGAAGTATAGACATGGACAAAGTACCTATGTCATAATCTAATTCAGAAAGGCAAACACATTGGTGCAGCCTGTGGTAGACTGTAAGAAAATGTGGTCTCAGAACCCAGGACTGTCATTGACCAACTGATATCACCCAACCAATATCAGTCCAAATAGTGTATAAAAAATCATGAGAGCTATTTGAGGCAAATGATCAATTAGAGGAAGAAGAGAAGGAAATGCTATTGAGAAGTTCCTAATCTTTTATAAATTTACCAAACAATAACAAGAACAAATATGTTACCTAAAATAAAAATCTCTGCATTTCTAAAAAATGGTAAGACCCAAAAGTGTATATCAAACAAGAACAGGAAGGTGGAATGAATGGAAAAGCAGACGTCTTATTAGAACTTTTTCACTTTATAGACGGTACCTCCTGGACACATTCCTTAAGAAATTACTCAATTTCTAGAGTAGTTCCTCAGTCCCAAAACCCAGAAAATGATTCTACAGTCAATGGCCTGAAAACAAGCCCCCAAGACCCCTGTCCTGGACTCCATCTGTCAGACTGTCCTCTTAAAGCCCTTCTCACTGAGTTCAAGGAGGCTTTAGCCAATAGCAGCATTAAACCTTGATCTCTCCGAAATATAATTCATTGCAAACACTTTTGTCCTTAATCCTTAGAGCCCAAGTAGCATAATTTTTTAAAATCCTTTTATCGATATCTTTTTAATTATTATTCCCAGAATAGAAAAAAAAAAAAAATCAAACACTGTTGAACCACCTCTCACCTTGGCTCTTTATTCTTTTTCTTTTTGTTCAGCAAAAGATCTTGAGGTTTTTTTCTTCCATTAGCCCATTATTCGTGTTCACCACAAGGCTGTATTCCCATCTGTATGTGACACAATGTGTTATTGTCCAAGAGATACCTACATCAGTCCACTCGGCGGGGAAAGAGCTTTTGCTACACACACAAAAATAAATCTGTTCAGATCACTCACTTTAATCACTTGATTAAGTATAATGCAATGAGTGACAACTCTGCTTTTTTAATTCTCCCTAGGGACAGAACGATGTTTAATTAGGCATTTAAAAGCGACTGTTAACTTATACAGACCTCATCACAAATGGTTTTTCAACCAGCTCAGTGATCTGAAACACCAATTAGTTTCAATTCACACATATTATCTGTCCCTCATTAAAGCATTTAGTTCAGAATCTAAATTTCTTCCTATTAAAGAAAGTGTTGAGGATAAGAGGAGTATATATATGTGTGTGTGTATATGCATATGTATATGTAGATGTATATGTGTGTGTGTGTATAGAGAGAGAGAGTCCTTTTAAAAAAGCATCTTGCACAATATCTCCTTATCCTTTTTTTTTTAATTATACAAGCATGAAGAGCTGCTCCTCCTGAAAATGCCCTTTGTTGAGACTGATGTTCTTATTCTGAAGTACTATTAATTTCATCAAGGCCTTCAAGGAGGTCACTGGTGACCTCTCTCTTGAGGTTGCTGCTCCCATGAGCATATTAGCAGCTGCATCTGTCATAGACCCACAGGATTCCAAGGCTGTGCCACCCTGACCCTTTGTAATGCATGGCCTCTCTGAATGCCCTTCTTCCAAATGAAGTGGACAGATCCATAACTAGTCCTCCTACACAAGCTCACAATCTCCAGACATGCATGTATCCTGCTCACTCGAAAATCCGGAAAGTACACAAAAAGAGCATAGAAGGAGTTGGATTAGGGGTTTCTGGAGAAACAGAACCAATAGAGATAGGTGATAGATAGATAATAGATAGATAGATAAATAGATAGATAGATAAATAGATAGATAGATGATAGATAGATAGATAGATAGATAGATAGATAGATAGATAGATAGATAATAGATAGATAGAGATTTTAAGGAATTGGCCTACATGATTGTGAGGGCTGATTAGTCTAAAATCCATAGACCAGGTCATTGGGCTAGACATTCAGGGAAGAGTTAATGTTGTAGTCTTGAGTCCAAACCCCACAGAGCAGCAGGCTGGAAATGTAGGCAGATCTTCTAAGTTGAAATCTTGAGAAGACTTCTTTCTTCTTTGGGAACTTCATTCTGTTCTTTTAAGGCTTTCAACTTCAATTGATGAGGCCTACCCATACTATGGTGGATAATCTGCCTTACTCAAAGTCTGCTGATTTAAATGTTAATTACAGCTAAAAAAAAAAAAAAAAAGCCTTCATAGCAACATCTAGACTGATGTTTGGCACCATAACTCAGCCGAGTTGACATATAAAATCAGCTGTCACAAGAGGAGACTGCGGACAAGAATTTGAATGAAAGCTCTGCCACATACTTACTCCAAGACCTTCCTTAACCTCAGTTTCCTCATCTATAACATGCTTTCCCAAATGAAATCAACGAGAATAAATATGCCTTAGGAGTGTCTCAAGGATGAGGAGCATTTGGTTAATAAAGCTGCATTTTCTCTTAACAATTTGCCACCAATAATGTACTAAAGAGACATAAGTCATTCTTTGAACCATCTGAATCTCAATTCAAATAATTATCAAACCAATAATATTTCGTTGTATTCAAATAAATACTGTTTGGCAGTAGGGTTCAGTTAGATTTTAGCTGATCTGTATTTTGGGGAGCTTAAGTCTTGAGGGTCTGTATGAGAATATACTGAACTCATTGAGTTAACTTAGACCACTAAAAAATCCAGTAAGATTGCTTCATAATTATTGATGTTCAACTGAAGTACGGCTATATGGTACAAAGAATACTGTAGTAGAAATCATGTACCTCAACTGTGTGACAATGAATCAATTACTTGACCTCTCTTGACCTCAATTTCCTTTCTAGAGACAGGAAATTCAGACAGAATAACTTTAAGCTTCCTTCCAATTTCAAACTGAAATCTATTAAGATTCATGTTTTCTTTCTGAATAGTTTATATTCATTAAGGAGTATTTGATATTAGTTAAGTCAAATGTTTTAAGCTTTTAAATTTATTAAGGTTTAAAGATAATCCAAAAATTCAAGACTAAAAGATTTTATTTTCCTAGACTCCAGGTCACATAGCATAATAACTATTTATACTAGCTACTGCAATGAAATCCCTTAATAGTTCTATTTTTACATTATCTCCTCAAACTTTTTATTCTCAAAAGATCTATGACTAAATCTTCCTTAACCAATTTGGTTTCAACTACTTTTCTTTGACATTATCTAAGGTGATATTTATTAGACGCGTTCTTTCTCCAATTTAATACTATTTCTCAGTGGAACACTCCACTTTTAGGGATTAATGGTTAAATTATTACACCTTTTTGATCAGTTTAGATTCTTCTTACTATTTTTCACTACTCGGTCTTTGCTTCTAAACTACAAGGTACATTACAGGATAACATTTGCAACAAGGCTATTTTCGGAAACAGAACTCAATAGTAATCCATTCTTTGTAAAAGGAACAACAAATGTTTAAGTGGATAAATAAGAAGAAATTAACAAACAGGAATGAAGAAATACTCCAAGGACTTCAACTCTTCTTGTTCATTGTTGCGTGCCCCACAGTGCCTAGCACAGGGCCTGATCCACACAAGGTATATTAAAAACAGGTTGAAAACATTAGAGAAAATATATACAAGACAGAAGAAAAAATATCAAAGTGTTAACTACACAGCCATATATTCAGTCTTATCTCCACATTTCTCTTATCCCATGTAACATTCAATCAACAAATATTTCTTGAACATCTATGTGTCCAGCACTCTGTTAGTCGCTAAAAACATAGTGAGCAAAATAAGAAGGATCCCTGCCCTCCTCACCTCTTTTGAAACCACACGAAAGAGGCAACAAATAAAGATGATGCCTTAATTACAAACTAAGAAATTAGGGATATTTTTTAAAGTAGAGTTGTTAATTTGATATTGGATAAAGTGTTCAAAATATAATTCAAACACGAGGCCATCATTTTTATTTTTGAAATAAAGAATTTGAACCACTCACCAATGCATAGCCAAAATTGATTGACAGCGGGAAGGAGTCTTTCTGGGCATTGTTATTGAAACTCACCTTGGGCCCATGAACAACTCAGAAGACAGGCATCCTTCTAGGCCCAGGGCAGTGATGGGCATCAACCTTTGTTCCAGCAGCTTCGGGCTATCCTACAAGTCTGTAGCCTTTGGGACATTGTAGCTAGAAGTCTGTAGCAGGACATTGCTGCTACTATTTTCAACATGTAGACACATTCACTCACAAAACCATTTATTTGGTACTGATTTTCTTCCTCTTTTTCATTCTCATGTATATTTGTACCAAAAAGAACTTTAAGAACAATTGATTCAAAGGCTTCATAAATACAGTGTCAAAAAGAGATAAAATTCAAACTACTCCATTGAAATAGGTATTGAGTACATGAATAAAAGATTTAGTAGGAAATGTGGTTAGAATTACTGGCTGGAATCAGGCTTGGGGTTTTCTATGATTTAAAATTATTTACGCTGCTTAGCAATCGTTGATGGAGCTCCTGCTATTTGCCAATGTAGTGCAAGACCCTGGGGACACAAAGATGGATAGAAGCATAGCCCCTGCCTCATGGCTGCGCCTCAAACCCCAGTCAAATCTGGTTATGCATGCTGAGATTAACCATGGAAACATTTGACTTTTTTGAATTCCAGAAAAATGTAGGCTTGGTAATTATGACTACATTATTCTTCGACATTTACCCTTCAGAATATATAGCCATGTTTATGACAAACATTCATTAAAATGCTTAGCACACAATCTTCATTCTCTAGTACTAATACTCTATTACTAAGGCTGTTTTCTCTGTGAAAATTCGTTACTTGTGATTGGTGTTAATCAGAACATTAAATTAACCACATCTTCCTTAGCAGTTTTAATGACAAAAGAATACTAAACTTGGAGAAGAGACTTATCATAAATGTTATATTACATAGAAGCTTTTCATCGGAGAGAATTTCCAAGAGTATAATTTGCAGGCTGCTGCCATACCCTCTTCAGTCCTGAAATGAGGACTGTTGTCCAAATTAATTTTTTATGCGCAGAAATCCTGCACCATCATCCAGTCCAGCATATAAACGCAGATCATTTACTTCTGTCACGCCTGCAACCCTCTTCTCCTGATTACATCAGTCAGATGAGATAGCTGACAATCCTCATCTCAAAGATGCGTCTAGAAAAATGATTTTGAAGACACTTGATAAACTTCCTCAAAATTACACTTACAACTTTAAATATTAGGTGCTTCCCTTTTATAGAAAAGTATAAAGTATGAAAATTCATTAAAATTTATCCCAGTTCCTCTTTCTTATTTCAATTCACAATCTAGCTAGACTATAAGTATGATTTAGAAAACTTCAGGTCTTATCTACCAGAGGGAAAGGTGCAGTGCTAAGCCTAGCTTAAATTTTGTTTGCTATCATTTAAATACATTTTTCTTAGTCTATTATCTTATTATATTTTTCTGTCAACCATTATACCTCCACAAATAGCCATGGAAATAGCTTTCCCAATAACAATGAACACACCAACTTCTATAAAGATTAATATTAATGCATCTGCATGATTAGTTCAAATGTTCTTAGATCCTTCCTTGTCATGGGCATAGTAGACTAGAACAAGTGAAAAAACAGATTGTTAATCATTTAAATGATAACAACTCAACAGATAGAATTATGTCAGCAGACAGTATCATTTATACAAGTATTTAGTGTATTTTTTTACTCTATTTCAAAAAGGATTCAGATGGCTTCAGTAATATGTAAAGTATCTTCAATTTGTTGAAAGAAAATTTTTAACTGACTATTTATGTAAGTCTCAGATAGAAAATTAGAAAAATTATACCCAAGGCACTTAGAGCAAATTGTATAACATTTTGCACAGTAAAAAGGATACCCTGTATGGACAGGAATCAATGGACTCTATATATGGTTTGAGTTCCTTCAGACTTCCGTCTTTCAATTGTGTAGTTTTCCTGACATTTGATATTTCTTAAGAAAGACTCCAAAGCAGTTAGCATTACATAACACTGAGCCAATGTAGTCACTGGGCAAGAAATGTAGCTTTCTTCCCTCCCTTCAAAACGTTAGAATCATGAGGAAATATTTCCTTCTCACTTTATACTTATTTGGAGACAAGCATACAGTGACCTCAAAACCAGGCACCCACTTCTATCAAGCTCCTTAGTTCCTTTGCAACGTAGTCCAATGCTATCACTCCCATTTTATTCATAAACACTAAAATAGAAGTTAACACCAAGTCATACAATCTATGTATGAGTGAGAAAAAAGTAATAAACCACTGACTTCCTGTCTTCCGTTCTCTTTAACGATCAATACATCCAGTTTCCCAACAAATATGTTGATGAAGAATAGAAGAGGTGGCACGAATCTTTTTAAATCCTTAGGAAATTCAACATCTCTTTCCCATGACGGTTTCATGTTTCTTCCTATCACACGTTTTACAGGCAAATAGCACAAGTAATGTGTTCGAGCTTTATTTTCTCCCCATTCCCAAATCTATTTGTTAAAGAAGCAAATTTTACCTTAGAAGTTCCAAGACTTGTCTTCTGAAACCCATTTTCTTTCTTCTTTGTCATTTTGATCCCTCTTCAAGTTTTGAAAAACGTATCCTCTTAAATACAACGTTGGGATTGGATATGTCAGTTTCATCATAACATAGATTTATATAAGTTGATATCATGGTGCTATCTCACCCAGTTAGGTTTACTTTAGAGTTCCTTTCACTGTTGATAAAAAATATCACCATGTGGGATCAACAGGGAATTCCAGGCAAAGAGGTAGGCATGAATAATAGTGTAGTGATGAAGAGCACAAAACATGTTCAGGAAATAACAAGTTTGTCTACATTTTAGGAAACACAGAACAGTGTAGATGAGCATGAATCTAGATATAGACTGCCCAGGTCCTAATCTCCACTGTGGCACAAGGACTAAAATTAGGACTCAATATTAGGTGCTGCCTTGAAACCTGATAAAATTGTGAGAGTCTCAAAGAGCCTAACCTCAAGTTCTCTTCCCCATATTTCTCCTGTGGATAAGGCCCCGCAGCCAAACACAGGGACTGGGCACAGTGCCTGCTTACCCCTCAGTAGTGAATTTCATTTCCCTGTGGGCTTGTGGAATTTTTCAAACGAGCCAGCCACATCTACCACAGGAACCAGAGTTCACCTCACCCTCTTGTTACTACAAAGCCTATGTCCTACAGAGCCTGCTTATTCACTCTGTTCTGGAACTACCGTGTGGCCCTACAAGGCGTGCAGTGTCCTCTTTCCCCGGCTGTGAGAATATGGGACAAATAAACTGTCCGTCTCATCTGTCCAGTGTCAGTTGTCATGTGTTTGGCCATTCCCGTAACTGAAGGGTAGGAACCCCTCCCTCACCAACAGGGTAAAGAGGAGGCAAATAAAACAAACACTTTTGGCTGTGTGACTTTAGGGAAGGTACTTCACCTCTCCATGCCTTGGTTTCTTCATCTTTAAAAATGCAGATGTAAATACTACCTGTTTCATAAAGCTACCATGTCCTCATGGCAATGTCTGGCACAGTAAGCACCATAAAAGTTTGATGGTTGTTAATTAAGCGTGTCTTACATGTCAGTCACTGTCTCAACATTTTATATGTTTTAACATATTCAATCTCACCACAAACCTATGACACAAACCTATGAAACAAATATAGTTATTATTATTATTTTTTATCATCAATGAGGAAATCGAAGCAGGGTAAATCATGTATTACAGATCACCCAGATGACAAGTGGCTAAACTATAACTGAGATTGGGGCAGCCTAATTCTACAGCACTCACCTGTGGACAGGGCTGACAGGTCCCCAAATCCATCAATCTGATATTGTAGACAAGGATGCCCTGCAATTTTTTTTTATACCACTCAGCAGATTGAATTGTAATTCACTGTTAATTTGTTATCACTATCATTAGAATATGTGCTCTCTGAAGGCAGAAAGAATATTTATTATTCATTATTGCATCTTTGGTCTCATTCCTAAAACAGTGCACAGCCAGCTTGGGCAGCTTTTGTTCAACAAAAAAAAAGGAATGACTTTGTGGGCCAGGCTCAGAGGCTCCTCACATTCCTGCTCTGCCTTATCTCGCCACCTCATTTGACTGAAGACAGTACTGTCCCTTTAGAAACTAGATCTGGTCTCCAGGATTCTGGATTTCTCCTTCTTATTCTCCTTTGAGGACTTTCTCCAACTGTCTGTGAAATATAGAATTTCTTTAAAGCTTTGTTCTAAGCCATCTTCTCTTTATCTATAGGTACATCCTACTTCAGGAAACTCAGAGCTACCCTTCCTGAGACTCCATTCTCCTTTTAAGTTTGACTTGAAAGTCTGTATCTTTAACTCTCAATCTTTGTCAAGTTCTGCATTCGACTTTCATTTCCCATCATCTGACTGTCCCCACACATTCAACGTGTTTGAAATTAATCTCACCATTAATGGTACCTCACCTGCACTCACATTCAGATCAAGATATACCCCACCCATAAGTAGCAAGTTCCTATAGATTTGCTTCCTGAAGTGTGTTCTATGCCCAAGCTCTTCTATCTGACACTTGACACATTCCCGACGCAGATCTTCATGTTTCTTACTGCCTACTATTATTGCCACTAACAGGCTTATTATTGCCACTAACAGGTTTCCCCACCTCCACTTTTTTCTGCCTTTCCCACCTCCACATTGCTGCCTGCTTAATAATAAGACAGAATCTCAGCTCTGAACATTTATAAAAGAGCCTGGGTGCCAAATGAGACTTACAGTGTGGTTAAATAGAGAACAGGAGATGTGGGAATAAAGAGAGAATACATAGCTGACTTTTCCCAAAAGGAAATGTTTGACAATAGAAGCAAAGAAAGTGATGGAGCTGTACTTTAAGAGTCAGAGATAGGTCGCTCTGTTTATAAAAAACATAGATTTGAATGCATCCCTTATTTATAGATTATTTCATCATTAATAGACAAAAGAGAAGAAGCTGGAAAGAGAAAGTAAAGGTGTGAAGTGGTGAAGAGTTGAGGAAGGCTGTGAGAGGAGTGAGATCACCAGCGCAGGTGAGTGGATCACCTTTGGAAAGAAAACCAATGCCTGTTCCAGTTTAGACTAGAGGCAGGAGCAACCTGGGGAAATTCTGAGATGGATGGAAAGGAAGCTGAGGAAAAGCTGGTCAGATGACCTCAATTCCTACAATGAAGTGAGAGATCGTTTATCTTGTGAAATGGTGGAAGGTGTGGGTAGAATAAAGGACTTGAGAAAAGTGGAAAAAGAAAAATGGTACAGCTGCTTCGAGGAACCCAACGAGAAGTGAATATGAAAATAATCCTGGTGTAATCTCTTTTCCAAATTTTTAAGCTTAACTTGGTGGGATCAGTCTTATATTCCAGGTCAATCCTAATGACTTCATTCAATCACCAAACACTCCAGGAATGCTCACTATATATCAGGTTTATACTAAGTCCTAAAACACTGGGTTAGGCTCCTGCCAGAATTTTCATGGGAAAAGACTTGAAGAAAAAGGAAAACTGTAGCGAGAATTGTGTTTGACGTAAACAAGCAGTTTGCTGTTTCCCACATATTAGGGAAACAGTTGGATTACACATCAGAGTCTGGCAACTTCAAACAATACCACCAGGAAGTTAATGGAACTGGGACAAGGAAATTACTATGACTCCACACTCCATAAAATAAAGAAATAAATTAAAGTACAATTTATCACTTGAGAAACAATGGAAGCTGAGCTGATAAAATAACCAAAGAAATTATACGAACGATGTGATACTGCTGAAATGAAGTAGATCATTTTTGCGTTTAAGATTAATACTATTCTCGAGAACTGCATAGGCGATCCAAAATTAGTGGGAGGAAATGTCGTTTTATAGCACACTTCTGACTGTAACTCAGTCACCATGTGTGTAGGTGTTATGGTTTAGAGAGTAAAGACATATGTTGTCACCTTTAAAAGGACCACTTTATGATTTTTTCACGTACCTTTATTGAGCATATATAAATGTAAGTTGAGAGAGTTAAATAACAGTCTGCCCAGGAATTGGGTTTTTGTTTTTGAAATTGTATAAAATAAACTGTTTTTTCTAACAGATAATTAACATTTCACGGAGTCTGGTTCCCTGCTCTGCGGGGAGCAGCTGACTCACTAAACCACAGTGGTATCACCAGTCTCCTTCTCTCCCTCCCACCAAGAGTGGTTTTGTGCAAAGCTAAAGAGGTGGCCTTCAACTAAACTGCAAACTAGGCAGTTTCTCGAGAGCTCTCTGTCCCCTCCTCTCCTCATAAGATGCCCAGTACCCTCATCCTCTTCTGCCCCCAACAAAACTGCCCTGGAAGCCATTTCTTTATGCCATGGCACATGCAGTATGGCCATCTACGACCAAGAGAAATTGTTTTTAACACAACAGAGCTTGAACATTCAAATGATTGCTGAGTCCTTCTCCAGAGTCATCTGAAAGGCTCTTATTCGCAATGTATCTATCTGTGACTGCTTTGGAATTTGGAACCATTTTCAAAGATCACATCTCATTTGTTTAAACAGCCTCTGAGACGGCAAGACCTACTCCACCGTAAGTGATTTTGATTTCTGGAAATGACTAAGAGTCGTTCTGAACACAGTCCACTGAAAAAGTTGGGAATGGCATTTTTGGTCCATGATGATTTCATAGAAATTTCCTTGTGGGTGAAAGCACTTCAGGATTATGGAGTTAACCAGGCACAAAGGCCCAATGGTCTCCTTATAACTGTTGTTCTCTTAGTCACATCTGTCTTGACCAAGGTTGGAAGTCAGATGAGAACTGCAACAGTATTAACCTGAGAACAGGTGAACACACCTGTCACCAGCATTCCAAGTCTCCTGGTAAAAAATACCAGGTGACATTCCAGTTCAAAGGCCAGTGAAGCTTGCAACTGCTGGCCTGCTGGCTTCACCCTCCCTGCAGTGCTTTCCTCCGCTTCCCTACTCCATGGCCATAGTTATTTGCTGAGGCAGCAGCCCCTGCTATTTCTACTTTCTACAGCTCCTCCTTTCTAATAATGGCTCCACACCCTCAGGGCTAGGTGCTCCTAGGCTAAAGAAAGCTTTCACTCAGAGAAATTGCAATTATTTTCATCAACCATAGATACTTGGTTATAGCCCAAGAACCTATACAGCAAATGCAAAAACTCAGACCTCCACCCCACACCTACTGCATTTTAACAAGATTAGGAGGGTATGCAAATCAAAGTTAAACACACATGGCTTAGATCGGGGTTTTCAAAGTTTAGCATGCATCGGCATCACTGAGGGTGGGTAGGGTAACAACAAGATTAACAACACAGATTGATGGGTCTGCCCCAGAGTTTGTAATTCAGTAGCTAGGCCTCAAACTAATCTGAATCCTTTTAATTTTTGTTCCCTCTGTTAAAGCACTTTGATAAGTTTTCCAGATGGTCTGGACACTTAAGAAAACAGAGAGTTGTTGCTTCCCACAAATTTAGTGACCATCAGGCCCAATTTAAGGTACTTCTTTTCTCAGCAAACTTTCACTTCAGTGTGATTTTTCTAACTTTGTTCAGCATTCCACACACCTGCAGATGTTGAGAGTCTTTCTTCTCAAGAATTAACAGGAGGGTTCCAAAGCCCATCCAGCACTTTCAAAGTTTTCTTGCATTTCTCTTCAGTTTTCAGGACTGCACACAAAAGTGACTCCTGGTTGGCAGCCCTGATACACCAGAGCGAAGTTCAGAGTGAAGTCTCACTTAACCTAACTGACCGCTTGACCTTGGGAGAAGAAATCTCCATGCCATATGTGCCAAAGAAACAAATCAATTTTATCTTGATTTTTACTTATGCCAAATGCAGTTTCTTTAATGTTTATGTTAATATTTTCCATTCTAGACTTTATGCTTTGTTTGTAGGTTATATTTCAAACAACATATTTCATCACTGGCTACCATTGTCCTAAAATAACTGGCAACAGTTTGAAAGCAATGATAACAGAGGGGTTTCAACTTGAGTACTAATTCTGAGATTTTGGTAGCAATGCCTGGAGTCCCGTGTTGATACAGATTACTGAGGCTGACATCAGACTCAGCAATAGATTTAGCGATGTCTGCCATGGGAAGGGACACAGGAATTGGCAATGCCGTGTTGCCATTCTTGATTTTCCAATATATATGTTACAGAATTTTTTGCAGGAATTTATACTTGAAGCTTAAAGATGCACCCAGACGAAAGTAAACTGGGTCTTCTGGAAAATGTGACTATCCTAGATTCCCTAAAATCTGACAGAAGATGTGAGCACCTTCAGCTCTACTGCATATGGAAACATGGCTACCAAGTCCATTCTGGAAGTCATGGCGATTCTTTTGGTGCCACTCACAACACCTGCTCAAACGGAACTAAAATTACTCTTTTGCTCTTCAGTACCTCCCACTCCCTGGTTCTCATTAACATTTAAGAAAGTTCACCAAGTTTACCTGAAAATAAAGTAACTCTAGAGCAGTAATTGCCAACTGAAGATGTCTCTCCCTCCCCTACCTCTTGCCAAGAAACGGATTATTATTATTATTTTTTTTATTGTTACAACTGGGGGTGGAGGTTGGGGAAGAAGATGTTTCTTGGCTCCCAGTGAGCAGAGGGTAGAAATGCTGCAAAATATGCTATGATGCACAAGACAGCCCCACAGCAAAGAACTATTGAACCCAGAATTTGAAGAGCACACTGATATAGAAGATTAAAATTCAGGTCTGAGTGTCTAATTCAACCAATATTAAACTCTTAAGTTATGACTCACTAAATAGAGAATATAATTCTTCCAATAAGAGGTAAAGGAACCAAATTCTTGCTTTTGCCCTAAGGAGAGCGCTATCGATATGGTGTCCTTATCATATTAGAGGAAACTGTCATTGTAAACTTCTCTAGCCCTAGTATTTCTGCAAAACCAGGCACATGACTTACACCTTTTTATATGAACGCAACACTGGTGGCCACAGCAAATTCATGCAGGAGAAGTGGCTGGGAGGGTGGCCTGCCATTCCCCTCACTACTAAGAAGGATCAGACTAAACAAAGCACTCCTTGTGCACCCCTTGCTTTCTTGCAGTAAATGGTAATTGTAGTTTTTTCCATCTTTAAGATCAAAATATTTTAGTGAGTTGTGATTCCCACACCTATAAAAAGTGATGTGCTTAAAATACTACAATGTTAAAAAATAAATATTAAAACCCTAGTTCATTTAAGATATCAGGGGGAAAAAAAGATTTGTAGGATTTTTTTTTCTTTCCTGATCAAATAACGAACCAAATCAGCTACAACACTAGACGTTTAAAACATTTTAACTGTAACATTTTACTGTAATGAGTCTGTGGCTTTGCAAGGCAAGCTCAAAAGTTATGACAATCAACAAAATCCCAGAGGGAAGAGTTTAGTTGTATAAGCACTTGTTTGGGGAGCACATATTCTGCAGAATCAAAGATTCCAATAGTAGCTGGGTTTTCTCAACTCCAAATTCTCCTAAGATGCATAATTGGATATTATGCAGTTAACTGAGAAGGACCTTTGGAGAAAACAAAAACCGAAGTTCTTTTAGATCTTCGCAAACATTAAAAGCTAAGCTTTTAACTCTAGCCAAATGTCATTACCATGTATTTCTTCCAATATATTGTTTAGTCACAATGCTTTATCTTTGATATTACATGTGGTCCTGAAAGTTCAAAATTATAAACCAAGACTCCAGGACTTGTAATTCCAGAGACAGACTGTGACCAACACATAGCATATGATATGTATATGTTATAAAACGCTACTAATGATAAGGTCGAACTGTGTGGATTTGCTCAAAGTCTCCACTGAGAGGTTTGTGAAAGGTGGCATGAATAAAAGTGGTTAGGTCTCCCAGAGTGGATTCAATAGAAACCTAAGTAGGAATGGTTATTATACAATTACAAGAAGGGTAGTGTGTTTACTGTTTAAAGCCTCCAGTTTTTTAAGGAATTTTGGACTCTTTTAGGTTCCAGAATAATCTTTTCTTTAGAAACTTCACACCACAACCTCAGACTTGGCTACTCCCCATCACTGACGACTGTTGTGGGGATCAATTAACAATGGTTTCAGTGTTATCTAAGACAATTCACTAAAACTGGTAATAACTGATACCTATAGCTTACACACCTTCCCTATACAACCTTCATCCTGACCTCAAACTCACTCAATTCTCCACCACCCCTTGTATCGCTAATTTCACAAAACATACCATCCCTACATTTTGTTTACAGAATGCCCCTTTTCTTTCTCTACCAGTGTTTTCTTACTACAATGTCATCAAGCCCTCTCTTCAGTTCCTGTTGATGATGACATAAATTGCCCTTCATTTTTGGGTGTGGTTGGTGACCAAATGTAGGTGTATTTCAAGCTGAATCGCTTAAGCACCCAAGCCTTAAGGGGTAGCTTGATGAGGAAGGCAAATTTTAGTTTGGTTTTGAAAATTTGGTATGACAGAAAAGAAAAGAGAGTCGGTTTTTTGTTTGTTTGTTTGTTTGTTTGTTTTTCTACATGAAAGAGTAGGAACAAAGATTCAGAGGCAAAAATTCCAGAGCATTTATAACAAACAGTTTGTCCAGAACCATGGCAAGTAAGCTGGAAGCAAAGGTCAGTACTACCCTGAAAGCGAAGCTAAAAAATTTTGTTTTGTCCAATAGGCCAGAAAAGTTATTAACGTTTTGAGGTCAGAGTGGTTACATGATCAAAGTGTTTCAGGAAAATTAATTAGATGGTGTTATGGGTTGGGGCTGAATGTGGGTGGAAAAAAGTCCAAAAAAGAAAAATCAGTTAGGAGCTATTAAAGTGATGAGAAATGAGGTGATGAAGGCCTGAGCTTGGGTGGTAAAAGAATGGAAAAAAGTACTAAGGAAAGAATCAGCAATAAGCAGAAATATACATGGTCATTCACATATCCAGGGAGTGGGAAAGGGGGGAAGGAAAATCAGAGATGACCAAGTCTCCATTTCATCACCTGTTTTGATCAGAATGTGAGATGTCTCTATTCTACTTGTGTCCCCCACAATCACAAGATGAAACTGCATGGTGGCACCTCATAACTAAGTGTGTGGTGTCTGAGGAGATAATGTTTCTCTGATTCTCAATACACCCTGTCCCTGGTCTGAGGCTGCCCCTACGTGCCACCCCGTTGAGTCTGATCAAATTAAACACAGCATTTTAGAGCTAATCTCCCCTCTTATTTTCTGAAACAACTGTGAAGACATTATCCTTCCCTAACACTTTATTTTGAGCCCTTCAAACCAGCTTAATGAGCATGTTGAAAACAATGTGATTTAGTGAACCAAGATTAAACCTCGAACTTTTCACTTTCTGTCCAGATGATTTGGGGCAAGTTATTTAAACTTGCTGGGCCTTAATTTTCCCATTTAGAAATGGGGCTGATATATAATAACCATGCAGGAATGTTATAAAAATTAAATAGCATGTGAAAGCAACAGGCACACTAAAATATTTTTACATTTGGTTATAAAATAATAATAATTAAATGGGTGTTTTGTTATTGTGACACATACAGAACACTCTAAAGTAAATATTCTCAACTTGACTATACCTAAGGAGCTCTGCAACCACAGATAAAGCATCCTGCTCTTTAATCCATTATATAAAGTTTCAAACGCCTAGGGGCTTAGTTAATTCGAATGTCACTCTCACTGCTAGAGTCCCAAACTCCACCAGTCATGAACATGCCCATGAATTTAGAGATTTAAAAAACATAACAAGTTAATTGATCCTAATACCAGTTTAGAAAGAGTTTTTGAATGGCAATCTTTTTAAACCGTTAAGCTAGCATTTGGCCTTTGGGTAAGTAAAAAAAATAAAAATTCTGAATCTACTATTTCAAAATAATGAAAGTTTGTTTTTATTTTTGTTTTCAAACCCTCGATCAACTTGCACTTGGGAGAGTCCTATATATCACTTTGCAGCACAACCAGCCCATTTAACCAATGGGCCCATTTCTGAAAATAGACCTTAACATAAACACAACTCCTTCCCAGAAATCAGAACTTAAATAAGAAAAACAAGTCTATTTGGTAGAATTTCTTCGGCTACTCAGCTATTCCTTCTCCCTTTCAGCTCGTTTGAGGAAATGAGTTGACTATGAGGAAACCACAATAGTTTAGTGTTCATTTACCCACACCAAGGAAAATGAAGAAAATTCAAGATGGAGATTTTTCATCATTTATTTACATAGAAAGTGTAAGTGGGGAATCGGAAGGGGGGGCTGTGTTTACAATGTTTATGATTGTTTGTACATCCATGGTAAACTTTTGATTTGCGCTTGCTCTGTACTTGTAAAGCCCCCTTCAAAAGCAGGCTTACTGGATGTAGCTCTTTACCCCTGGCTAAACAGAAAGCTTTCTTCCTCATCAAAGTGTGAAGCTTTTGATCTCCCTAATCTCCTGCTTGTTCATAGTCTATGCATACACAAGTAAGTGATGTTCTCTTCAGTGTCTATTGAATCTCTTCAAACTCAAGGAAATGTGCTTTTTTATTTCATTCTTCATCCCTAGGGGCCGCTGATAGTGATTGAATTCTGAAGAGATGAAGGTGATGTAGGCAATTCATGCCCATTTTTATTACTGCTTAAGTTTTGAATTAAAGATTCAATATTTCGGAAAAACAGCTTGATATATTAGCATCTGATCTGAATTTTTATGGTGTCATTTAACTGCTTTATGCTCAGCAACTCTATTCACCTCAACCCAGCCCAGTATAGGCAAGTTTCAAAGGAGCCTTCTTCAGTCCTGATCTTTGGACATCTTTCACCATGATTATTGGCAGTCAATTTGGTTTTGCAGAGAAATGTTGTGATAGCAATCTTTTTAAAGTTATGTGTTGATTTTAATTAAATATCTATATTGAATCTTAATCCAGTAGAAAATTTGGAAGATACGTCATTCCACCCCTCACAAATAACTATTCTTAACATATGAGCACAATTTATTCTGGTTATATTTGTGCTTGCTACATGTTTGAGATCATTCTTTATATACAATTTTAGATCCTGCTTTTGTTTTGCTTAAAAATCATATTATTAAGTAAATCGTTAAACATTCTTTAAAACATTTTAATGGTTATATAATATTTCCTCATATGAATATACCTTATGTTAATTATCCAAGGTGGGCATTTGGGTCATTTCCTACTTATATGAACACTGCCATAAATATCATTCTTTATAATTCTCTATCTGCACTTCTAAATATTTCCTTAGGATAGCATCCTGGAAACATAACTTCAGGATCAAAGGATCCTGGCTTATAAGCTTATTTTCCCCCACATTTAAAAATATGAATGACTTCTGAGGTTTGATAAAACATGGCATTTCCTAATTGTAAAGGCGAATACACAGACCTCACAGTTAGATCATGAAAGCATTTAGACCTCAATCTGAAACACTATCAGTTCTTTTTTAGGGAGCGTTGGGTCTTTGTATGTATGTTTCTCTCTTGTCTACAAGTGTCTCTTCATTTCACTTTGTCATTCTCTTCATTCAACTGTTCAAAATTTTCTAAAAACACAAGTTAAAAAAATGTAATTTTTATTGAACTAGCTCTGAAGAAATTAACAGAGGGTGAAAAATGAGAATTTTACTTTACATCTTTCTGAACTATTTGAACTTTATAACTAAGTGCATGCATTATATTTTCTAAATGTCAACAAGGGTCATCTTCATGGTGTGACTACAAGTTTCTTTTTGTTTTTTTATTTAAATAAAAGATAATTTTCAAAGAAACAAATGAAAGGGTCTATTATCCAGTTCATAATAAAATTATTTGTAGAAAAAAATTGACAAAAACTTAAACTGTTGACAATTAAAATTATACACGTAAAATATGTTATTGGATAAACATTGATAGAAAAAATGGAATCTTATTAATTAATTGAGACGTGCAAAATTTGGCAAGGGAAATTTGCACTCAGTTGAACAAATGGTCAAGAAATAAAGCTCCAAGTATATAACTGGTAAATTTCTCATTTTTTATATTAGATACAGCTGAACATTTTCATGCCTATTGGCTCTCAAATTTCTTCTTCTTTTAAAAATTGTTCGTGCCCTCTGCTATTTAAATATTAGACTCTTGATGTCTTTTCTTATCAATTTGCATTATTTTTTTTGTAATGCAAATCTATCAACCATTCATTTGAAATGTTTATTACAAATTTGGGGGGGCTAGATTATTTATGAAGTATTAAAATGGCTAATTTATTGCATCATTGTCAGAACTATACCTGCTAAAATGTTTAAGACTTTCAATCACGTTCATTTATTTTCAATTCATAACATTTACTTAGCATCCACTTTGTCCTACGGAGATATATGATACTTCTAAAGAGTGCACATCTGAATCTCCCTCCAAGTTTTGCCATAGCCCATTTCCCAAACATAACAATAGTTTCCTAGGGCTGTGATAACAAGGTACCATAGACTGGGTGGCTAAAACAACAGAACTTTATTGTCTCACAGTTCTGAAGGTAGAAATCTGAAATCGAGCTGTTGACAGGGTTGGTTCCTCCTGGGGCTATGAGAGAGAATCAGTTCCAGGCCTCTCTCTTAGCTTCTGGTGGTTCATTCCCAATCTTTAACTAATAAATGTATCATCCCAGTCTGTGTCATTTTCAATGGAATCCTCTCTGTGCGTGTCTGTCTCTGTGTCTAAATTTCCCTTTTTATAAGGACACCATTAATATGGGATTAGGATCTAACTTAATGACCTATTTCCAAGTAAGATTACAGTCTGAGGTACTGGGGATTAGGACTTCAGTATCTTTTTTGGGAGGGACATAATTCACCCCAGAACAACAAGTTAACCTAGGCTTGATTGAATTGGTCATGGTTCTTAGGGCAAACAACAGAATCCCCTCTAGCTATTTTAAACAGAAATAAATTTATTTTAAGATATTTGGCAACTCTCAAAACCTCTGAGTGAGTAAAGAACTAGGTTTAGATGCTACACAACCAAAAATAATCTAGTAGAAAAATATCTAGTAGCAGGGCCACGCGACCTGTGAGGTCACACAGTGTCCCAATGCTCAGAAAGGCCTTTGTATTTGGGTTAACGCCCTGCACTCACTATCTTAAAATTTTAATGATTTTTATCTTTGAACTTGTGTTTTGTGAGTGAAGTCCAGATAGAATGTGCATGTGCAGAGGAGATATGTAACATGTGCCTGTGCTCTATTATTGGCCACCTCATTTGCAGGTAGCCTCCCCGATGTCTTATGAGCACAGAATTCCTGTGGATCCACAATGCCTGGTGATTCAGGCTAACCCAGACAAGCCAGGATAACCACAACCCCCATAGTATCTGAAGATCTAATGGTGCCAGGCACATCCACCTTCAGGTCTCATAGAAGGGCAGGACTTGGAGAATATGTGGAACTTTTGCAGCAAGAGAGTTAAGAAAACATGGTCTTTAATTTTTCCAGGCTGGGACGTATAGGAAGGCAAAGAAGACGCCAGGTGAAACAATACATGTAAGTATCTGCAACAGCTATGGCAGAGAGAGAAATAAAAACTATATGAGATGCTAGCTCCCAAACCACACCATATAATGCAGCAGAATAGGTTGAAAAGGCATGGTCTGCCATGCCTACATTAGTGCCATAAGCCCTCATGTTGACTTTAACAAAACTAGGTTTATAATCTCTCACCACACTCTAAATGGAGTAATTAACTTTGTTTGCTTATTTTCTCTACTATTGTCGGATATATATTTTTTTGCCTTATTAAATACCCACAATAATCACATCAGAGAGGGATTAAGACACTATAGATAAAATGAAATTCACATATAGTTTTTGATTTAAGTCAAAATGGAATTTTAATATCTAGTTATTACTTATGGTAATTTTAAATTTGGTTATTATTTAATGTACTTTAAATTGCTATAGAGGCATAAAGCGACAACAACAAAAAACTATTTTAGTAACACCTAACAAGTAGGCAATATGATTTAAGCTAACAGCCTAAAACTTAATTAACTCCACTGTAATATAGCAAAGGCCATGCACCATGTATTAAAGAAATCAAAAAGAAGCGGGGGAAATTTATGCCTTCATCGATAGCAATAGAATTTTTATATTGCTGATTTCTGAGTAAGCAAAGCATTAGAATCAGAGAGTATATTCATTTTTAATTTGCACATATTTCTTGAAGAAATAGAATATTTCAGATAGAAAAAAAGGCATGCAACAATTTAAAAAGAAAATGACTCAAAATGCTTTCACACAAAGCTCTAATTTTCACACAACTGAGATGAGCTACACACACTAAGACAGTTACAGTAACAAACCTTTTATTAGGACAGCTGGTGAAGAGAGAAAGAGGGAGAAAATTGGACAGTATGATAAATTTGGTTAGCTATTTGGGAAGCATACATGGGAAATAAAGTATCAGAATCAATAAAGAAAAAAACGGAAGGTGGCCTTACAACATCCCCAGGCCATGGGGAAACCATGGAAGTAAATTTTATTCATATGTTAAGACAAATTCTGTCCTGGGCACCAATGAGTAAGTCAGCATAAATCCTTGCATTATC
>NW_011888864.1:787094-795985 GCF_000151845.1 Pteropus vampyrus
CCTTCTCTCAGAGAACTGCTCTCCACTGGGAGATAACGAATGATAAGACGCTATCCTTCCCAAGAAACGTGTGGGCAATCCAAATAAAAGAAAAGTCTCCAGAGGTTGTAAGAGATATTCCTATAGGAGAATTTCGGGGCACTGGAGCAGACTAGTAAGAGATCATTTTCAACAGGTGGTCTTTTCAGTGCCCCCTCAAATTATACTGCCAAGTAATAATAATCATCATTTTATCTTCTGCTTTGCTGCTTGTGATGCATTTATACACATACGACTTTGTTTGACTGAATGTTAATCCAGCAGGTATATATCAAGAAACCAAGGAGGGTGAGAGGAAATAGACACCATTCCTTCCTTCAAGAATACGAGTGTCTTGCAGGGGAAACAAATATATGTGGTTGTGATATCAGGTTGATTGAAAATATGCATATTAAGGTTCACTGTGGAATTGTTGCTGAGAAATCAATTATTTCAGACTGGGGTAAGTATGGGGGAGATGAGAAAAAACATGGTGGGAAGGAAGCATAGTGCCAACCGCATTAATAGCTTAAGGAATTGCAATAGCCAAGGAGCGATGATGTCGGTCACACAGTGCATTTGGGGAAAGGCAAGCAGCCCTGTGCACCCGCATCGTAAATAGTGCCTGCATCAAAGATGACACAATACAAGTGATCTGAAGCCAAATTATGAAGACTGGAATATGATAAAAAATAATGTGATTTGACCCATATGACAAATATCTAACTGGGACAGATCCCACTACTCCCTTTTATAGACAGGGAACCTGAGAGGCCAACCACATAGCTACTAAGCAGTAGGTGTGGCCCTCAAATTCAGATTTCTTATCTCCAACATGCTCCCCTCTTCACATGGACTACACATGCATGTGATCTTCTGTGCTGCTTACTCTCAGGGCCAGAAAACTCAATTCTATACATTGTGGGGTGAATTGAGTCCCTCTAAACAACATGTTGAAGTCCTAGTCCCTGTTACCTGTGAATGTGACTTTATTTGGAAATAAGGTCTTTGCAGATGTAATTAAGATGAGGTCATACTGAAATAAGATGGGCCATTAATTCTATATAAGAAGAGAAGAAATAGACAAATACAGAGAAGCAGAGGCTGGAGTGATGCAGTTGCAAGACAAGGAACAGTAATGATTGCCAGCAACCACCAGAAGCTAGGACATAGCCCTGCTGACACTTTGATTCAGATGTCTCATCTCCAGAACTGTGAGAAAATATACCTTTGCGGTTTTAAGCCACCCAGTTTGTGGTAGTTTGTTACAGCAGTCCTAGAAAACAAACGCCATGTCTGAAGTGACTCTGAAGCGCACATACTGCTCTCTGAGTGGTTTAGTTCAAGGACAGAATTTAAAGAGACTGTAAGGATGGACGGGCTTCTCTACCTTCAGGCAATTCAAATCTGGAGGTCACCTTGCCTTCCAAAAGAGCCAGAGCTTAACATTCTGCCTTCACCTACTCCAAGGGCCGTGGTTCCTGTTGGAAGAATGCAAAATCATCTTGCCCAGAGAGGAAAAAAAACTGCTTTCCTTCCCTAGTTTTTCCCATTCGGAGTAGGATAAAGGTGATCAAAACATTATCTACAACGGTAAAATTGGGCCAATCCTAGGCTCATATAATTTGTAAGAGCATTTGAAACCAGAAAGAGAAACGTTTGACTCAACCATTTGAAAAGAGGCTAAAAGGCGTTCACTCTTTTTGGCCCTCTCCTTTCCTTTCTCCAGTGAGACAGACACTCGGTGATATAAATTGCCTGGTGTTTACACACAAACTTTATCCCAGAAACACACTGAGGAGTCAGTGAAACTTTAAGGATGCCAGGACAGAAAATTTAGAAGGCAGAAAGTCAAAAGAAAAAGGCTGACTTTTCTAAAAAGTAAAGAAACCAAGACCAAATAACAAGTATTGTTCTAGAATTCAAAACAGCTTGGGAAAAAGCTCTTTGCCAACAATGGAAAACTCAGTAAAGAAACAGAACAAAGGAAAACTCTAGCCAAATGAAGAAAAGAATGAGATGAAGGAAGGTGTGTAGATGAAGTACGTACTGTGCCCAGCAATACCCAAACTGATCTAAATGTGGTATCTCATTTCACTCACAGGAGAAGCCCATGCGATAAATATTATAACCTCATTTTACAGATGAGAAAACAGAAACACAAAGAGTTGGACTTAATTGTCCAAGTCACAGAGCTAATAAGTGGAAGAGTTGCATTTCAAATTCCGGAATGATAATCTAGTATTTTGGTTTTGTTTTAGTTTTTGGTTTTGGTTTTGCGTTTTTTTGTTTGTTTGTCTGTCTGTTTGTTTGTTTGTTTGTTTTTGAATTCTCCAGCCAAGGCAAGAAGAGTGAAATTTTGGTATCCTGATTAGATTAAAACATATGAGACGAAAACGCGAATTAAACCGAAGACTGTGTATACATTGTTTTTTTGTTTGTTTGTTTTGTTTTTTAATGTGGATGATGAAAAATGAGAGCTTCCTAGTGGAAAACAGAAGACTTAGTTTTGGTCAAATATCTTTGTTCTAAGGCAAGTGTGAATAAACCAGGCAATAATGCAAGAAGGAAAAATCTGCTGAGGAAAATGACAATTTTTTGTCTGCCTTTGAATCGTAAAATATTTGGCACAAACCTTGAGAATAGTTCAAAGATTTTTCCTACCAGCTGTAACTTAAATATTGAAGTGAATGTCCTCATTGTGAATACAAACATAAATGCAAGAACATAAAACTGTCAGTTTCAAAGAAGATTATATTTCTTGTGCAGCTGGTATTTTATAAAGGAAGCTCGAGCCCCATTCTTTTCTTCATTCTCATATGTGACCCTTGTGTTGGGGTGCCCACGGCCTAAAGTGAGATGATACACTCTGGAAGGTTTTAACAGTTTGTTTAACTCAAAGCATGGGGAGAAGGCAGGACATGGGCCAGCAGGTCACAAATAGCAACATTGGAATCCTAGCTCTGCACCTCTAGGATAAGGTACCCAACCTCTTTTTCTAAGTATCCTTATCTATCAAATGGAGCTATTGCAGAGCTGTCGTAAAGACTAAATTAGATACTTTGTATATAATACTTGATATCCCAATTGATTTGTGGTCCTCCCAAAAGATATGTCCAGTTCTAACTCCCCGACCTACGAGTGGGAACTTATTAGAAAAAGGGATCTTTATGGATGTAATTATGTTAAAGATCTTGAAATGAAATTATCCTGGATTATATGGACAGGCCCTAAATCCAATGACAAGTGTTCTTACAAGAGGCCAGAAGAGGAGAAGCGGGCATAGGTGGGGAGGAGGCCATGTGAAGACAGAGGCAGAGCTTGGAGTGATGCAGCCACAAGCTTAGGAGCGCCTGGGGTCTCGGAACTGGCTGAGGCGAGAATGGATTGTTCCTGGAGCCTTTGGAGGGAGTGCAGCCCTGCTGACACCTTGATTTTAGGCTGCTAGATTCCCGAGCTCTGAGAGAATAAATCTCTTGTTTTAAGTCACCCAGAAAGGTTTATTTTCTCCTTCCCTTCCTCCCCCTTCTGGAGTAAAGCTCCCACCCATGGGACTAGGGCACAGTCCCCTAGGCAGTGGTCCCCAACCTTTTTGGCACCAGGGACCGGTGATCCTATGAGAATCTAATGCTCGATGATCAGAGGTAGAGCTGAGGCGGTGAAGCTAGTGCTGAGGAGCAGCTGCAAATATAGATGAAGCTTTGCTGGCCTGCCACTCACCTCCTGCAGCCAGTTCCTAACAGGCCACAGACTAGTACCAGTCTGTGACTCAGGGGTTGAGGATCTCTGCCCCAGTGGACCTGCCACGCTCCCCTCCTATGAAAAGGAGAAATGAAGTGTCCCTCATTGTACTGTGGCATCACCACAGTGAGAAGCCCCATTGTGCTTTCATGTGTGTTTCTCATCATGGTGTGTGAAGAGAGGCAGGGGAAGAGAGGCAGGCTGTGATGCATAACTGAGACCATCTGTGGAAATAGCCAAGCGAGGTCTTCTCTATGCCAAGCACTATCTACATGCTCTCCATGCATCAATACATTTAACCACTGTAATGAGTTTATGAAGTACGTCCAGGCCCATCTTACAGAGGAGAAAACTGACGCATAGGGAAATTAAATATCTTGCTTATGGTCACAAAGCTAGTAAATGCCAAGGCTGGGGCATCCATGGCCAGCCATTCTGATTCCGAAATTCATGTTTTTAACCACTATTTTAGTTTCCTGTGGCTGCTGCAACAAACTAGGTGGATTATACGACAGAATTTTATTGTCTCACAGTTCTGGAGACTGAAATGAAGGTCAGAAATAAAGGTGTCAGCAGAGTTGGTTCCTTTTGACCATCATCTCCCTGGATCTTCACATTGTCTTCCCTCTGTGTGTTTCTTCATGTCCAAATTTCCTCTTTTAATAAGGACACCAGTCATCTTGGAATAGAGCTCACCCTAATGACCTTATTTTACTTTAATTACCTCTGTAAAGACCCTATCCCTAAAAAAAAATCACACTCTAAGGTATTAGGAATTAGGACTTCGACATACGAGTTTTGGGGGAACATAATCCAATCCATAATAACCACTACATCATATGGCTCTAATAAATAATGAATGAATGAATGAATGAATGAATGAGAAGGTGAATGATTACCTTTCTTGCTAGAAGTCTCTAGCTCTGAAGCACACCTCCACTACTAGTTCTGCTCTTATTTCATTGCATCAGATCAAAACCATCAGATCAGGCAATAGCATTCAGTGGATGTGAGTACAGGCTGTAGGAATCAAATCTTGGCTCTGACATTTCTAAACTATGTGACTTTGGGGAAATTTTCAACTTCTGAGTTGAGCCTCTTTTGATGAGGAAAAAAAATGTGTGTATATGTGTATCATATAAAATATATAGTTTCTACCTCACTGGGCAGTTAGAGGATGAAATGAGAGAGCCCAAGTAAGAGAGAGTGCCCTTAAGGGCTCCGTGATAGTTGGTCCTGTTCTTGGCTACTGCAGCCTCCCTCTTTCTTCCATGGCACACTCTGCTCCTGTCCTTTGCTGATCTCTTCCCTGTGCACTGCGAGAGCCTGCCATTGGAAAGGGGCCCTCCTCAGTATCCTGATCCTGGATTTCCCACAGCATTTCATTATCATCCTATCCCTCCCTTTTTACCATCAATGGGAATTAAGACTTTCTCAGGAGCTGGTCTTTGTGGAACAGGGTGACAGCAGGTCTGGGCATGGCCAGGGCTAAGCAAGAGCTGGCTCTCAGGTTGCAGGTTATCCAAATTACAGGGTCCAGAAAGGTAGAGAAACTCAAACTTGACTCAAGCCAGTGTCTGTATCCAAAGGGATAAAATTCAGCTGAACGTTCTGGGCTCTTCATTTGATCCTTAAAAATACTGACAAACCAGACAGTCATTTTCAACCTAGAGAGTGCAAGTGACTCGTTCAGAGCCAGTCCAAATGCAATTGCCAAATTCGATGACAGTACAAATGCCAGGGAAATGGGGAGCCAGAGGGCACCATTCAGCTCAGTTCAATTGATTCAGTAAACATTTACTGAGAATCAAGTAATCATTAGATCGAGTGCCAAGAAACAAAGGCATGGAAATAAACATGGAGATGTGCTTTTCCCTGCTCTCCAAGCACTCACAGGAGGAGGGGAGCAGACGGGTGGACATTGCAGGAGGGAAGTGTACATGTGGTTGTTCAATGGAAGTCTTAGAAAGGAAGCGACCAACCCAGTCAAGGGCTTCAGGGGAAACTACTCAGGATCATTGACAAGGTAGCAGAAATACAAGGAATGAAATAATTTCTAGACAGAAAGTGGAAGAAAGAAATGGAGACAGTGGTGTGGTCAGCCTTTGTAGGTAGAGGAAGGAGCCAGAAGCTTGAAAAAAACATGTGTACGGGAAAATCATTCCTTTCTACTTATTGCAGGACAAATGAGGGTCAGGGGAGTATGGCAGTAGAACCCAAGCTGTATAATGGAAGCAAGGGCCAGATGGCAAAGGGCTTGGAAATATTTCATTCTTCAATGTGAATTTTATCATGTGAGTCACAGGAGGTGTGTAAGTGTTTTAAACAGAGAAAGGACAAAATCTGCATTGGATTTGAAGAGCAACTCACAGCAGAGGGGGGACTAGAGGGTTAGTTCTCAGCCTTTACTGTTACAGGAATTAACTAGAAGGTTTATTCAAGCACAGATTGTGGGGCCCACCCCCAAAAGTAGATTTGAGGTAAGGCCCAAGAATTTGCATTTCTAACTAGTTTCCAGCTGCTGCTAGTCTAGCAATCTTGCTTTGAAAACCACTGCATGAGACAATGGAAATTCGAAGTTTGGGAGGCCAGATGAGATTCCTGCTTACCAAGGCCGAAGAGTGTCCTGAAGTAAGACAATGTCCATGGAGTGCAGAGGCAAGGCTAGGTCTGAGCAACCTTGGAAGGTAGAGTCTAGTGACCAGTGGAATATAAAGAGACAGGGAAGAAGCTTGAGGCAACTCCCAGGTTCCTGGCTTATGAGATTGGGTAGATTGGGGCAAACAAACACATGAGCCAGTGATGGTGGGTGATGGAGAAGAAGGTTCTGGGAGCCCAAAAGGGTGAAACCATGGCAGGCTTCAAATATCTTGCGTTAGAGGTGTCCTTCATAAAAATGGTGAAGCTCTCTAATTTGGAGCTCAAGGAAGGGATCTGCACTAGAGAGTAGCTTGGTTTTATAGCCATCTTAGTGACCTGTATCTGTAGCATTTACTTGATAGCCAGATAATTGATTGGAAAATTTTAATCTATGTTATTGCTTTAGAATCATATGATAAATTATCAATACCTCTTAACATGTGTTTTAAATACCAACTTTTCATGATGACTCCAAAAAAGTACAAAACAAGATACTCTAAATTCTGCATTAATTTGATAATCATCTTCTTAAAATATTATTTGTCAGTGAATTTTAAATACTTACAACATGGTCTGTTTTATGCATCCAGGCTTTATCTTAAGGGGTGAATTAGGTCATCCACTTTAAGCACCAGAGTGAGAAATGTATATTTGCATTTTATTGTTTTATTAAAAATATATTCTCCATGAACTAATTTAAAAAGGATTTCAGTAAACAAATTATGATTTCTGTTATTGACTGAATGTTTATTTCCTCCAAAATTTCATATATTGAAGCCCAAACCCCCAATATGAGGAGTGCTTGCATCAGGAAAAGGCTGAGGATATAACCAGGAAGAGGGCTCTCACCAGACCCCAACCATGCCCACACCCTGATCTTGAACCTCCAGCCTCCAGAACTGTGAGGAATAAATTTTTGATGTTTAAACCACCTAGCCTATGGTATTCCATTATAGCAGCCTGAATGAACTAAGATAGCTCCCTTTGAGTTCTCTGACAATTTGTCTCACCTCCATCATGGTCTGAGGCACTTACTGCTCAGTCCTGCTTGCTCCTCTCTTTCCTTTCACAGGTAACTAATCTGCATTGCAATCCAGAGGATTCCCTGTCCAATCTTGCACAAGTAGTACCCCCAAATAAACTTAACCATACTTCTCATACCTCCCCTTAAAACATTTCAGCAACTTTCAATTAGGATGATGATCAAAATCCTTAACGTGTGCCCTATAGCATGGCAGGGTCTGGCATTCCCTCCCCTCCAGCCTCATTGACAACTGGCATTGGCCCTCCCTCCCCTCCCTATCTCCCCATCTCTGTCCCTCTGTTCCAACTACACCAGCCTTTCGTGATGTTATTTTATACACACCACACAGTCATTCCCTCTCCTGGAACCCTCAGTTTCTTGTCATTGCTTTTTCATTAAGTTAACCTTCACTCTTCCTTCAGAGTTTAGCTTGAATTATCCTCCCTGAAGAAAGCTTATCCTGACTTCCTTAATGAAACAATTTCTCCTTTTATTCATTCTTATAGTACCATTTATCTCTTCCTAGAAACACCCCAGTTGTTACTTTCACATTTCTCATTACAGTAGATTTTATTAATATATGTCTGTCCCACTAAATCGCAAGCTCCATGAGGACCAGAACCACGACTTCTGGGTACTGTTACTGCCATTTTGCTCACTGTGTTCTCTCCAACAGGAAGTGCAATATCTGGCACAAAAGAGACTCTCAAAAAGCATTTGTTGAATAAATGAAAGAATAAACCTTTTATGATAAACATGAAAAAGCTGAGGTTCTCCCATGCCCAGTTCCATGATTCAAAGATGAGAAAATGTTGATTTTCTTTCATTGCTTTTTGCAAGTCTTTTTCCCAGTTTCTCTTCCTGGAATCAGTTAATAAAACTACAGCATATGAGAGCTGAATTCTGAGATTCAGCCCTAAACAAAGTGCAGTATTTATAAACATTTAACTCAGGATACTCTGCCAAAAAACATTATGTCGGAGTGAATTGCAGCCATGTGGCATGGACCTATGGAGAGTTTCTTTGTGGGTTTTAATTAAATTGTGGGGTGTAGGCCCTTGCTGGAAGGCCCCTCCTTACCAAAAAATAAAAAAAAAATTTTAAACCTCTAGAAAACATCCATGCTTGAAGCAACTCTCAACTTTCACCTCTTTCTATTGCAAAGTTCAAAAGTTGGAAGTTCCTCTTGTTTAACTCCCAAAATTCAGTTCCATTGTAAGCTGGGCTTTTTTTTTCCAGTATGGTGGCTAAATAGGTCAGCCATTGAGTTAAGCTTCCAATCCCCAGTTCAGCAGTGTTGAACTTATAAATCCTCAAGGAGCATTAGCAATACAGAAAGAATGAACAATTTCAATAGGAATGCATTTCTTCCTTCAGTCGCAGCTAGTAACCAGAAATGCCTAACATCAGCAAAGTTAGTGAGGCCCATACAGCCTGTAACCTGCACATCTTTTCAACATATGAGAAG
>NW_011888864.1:797530-801484 GCF_000151845.1 Pteropus vampyrus
AAGAAAGAAAAAGAACATTGTATATAATTCTATGGGGACACAACCTTGGTAAAGCCTACAATTTTTGTTACTCAACAAAACACTGATCAGCCCAGCGTGACACATACACCTTTACATTATGCCGCAGTATTCAGGGCTATGCCACATAGCTCCCAATTTTCCCTCCCCAACACACTCCCCCTCCCCGCTTACCATGCTCTCTGCTAAGGGAAGCTGACCTGTTTGGAATACGATGGGCTCCCTTGCCCTCTGAATTCATTAGTCATAGCCAATGAGAATTCCTGATGGGAGACTGAGAATAGAGTTAGAAAGTTTATTCCTCCAGTTCCTTCCTTGTGGGGTCCCCTGGAGCTGGCTGTGTCCTTCCATCCTCCAAAGTTGGTCCTCTCTACATGACTCTCCCAGGTCCCAATAACTATTGCCTTCCCTTGACCCTCTGGGTTCAGGAGTGGTACCAGCTCTGTTTTATTAGCAGTACTATTGCAGAATTATTTGGCACATCTCAGTGCCTCCCCACACCTTTGTAAATAGCCCTTTTATTCACCCTCCCTGAATCATCCTAATTTGAAATGCCAGAGATTTCCTGGTGGAATGCTGATTGTACGAGGCCTTTCTAAGCATAGAGTTGCATGACTGAAAGAGCTAAACACAAGCCCATGTTTGAACAAAGGAAGGGTCTTCTTGTAGTTTCTGAAACTACGAAATGTTTTAAGTTACTGTATGGTAGTGTTCCTGTGTCCAGTTCTTTTCTCTCCTATCTCCATTCAACACTCCCTTCCTCAAGCTAGAGCCGGGCTTTGGTTCCCAAACACAATAAAGAAAAGTGTCTGAAAGTGAACAATGCAAGTCTTGACACCTATAGACAAAATATAGTCCACTTGCCTTCATGTGACCTGAAAAGAAACAACACGAGAAGAAGAGGAATTTTATTATGAGTTGAATACCTCCTTTCTGAACTTTCTAGGCTAACATTTAGGACTTTTTGCTTTAGAGTCTATTTTATAGGGAACATTGACTCCAGGCATATTTTTCCCCCTTTATAACCAGTGGCTTTTTATATATTATTAAACATTTAACACTAGACTGAGGTTCTACTAAATTTTTAAATTTTAACATTTCTCAAATGATTTAAAAATTTCCACTTAGGGCAATGTTAAATGTTATTCCATGAAATGCCTACCACTCTCTCAACAGACATTTTCTGATATTTGGTCTCCAATGGAAGGACTAGAATAGAGCACTCTATGGGGACACCAATACAGTTTCAATGACTAGTGACAGGGCTCCTGGGGAGGGTTTCCGCTCTGTTGTCCAGCAAGCACTATATCTAAAAAAGAATGGCAAGGCTAGCATGACTGAGAATATGTAGAGGCCCTAAACTACTAAATATGAAAACAGATGAAAAATAGAGGCTAATTAGCCTTTAAAAAAGAAAATTCTAGGGGAAATTACTAGACACCTTCAATAGTAATAATAATAATAATCTGTTTTTGAGTCGCTCCTATATGCCAGAAACTGTACTAAGTGCCTCCTTATACACATTTTCTTGAATCTCCACAACCACCCTGTCAATCAAGTTTCATAATCACCATTTCACAGAAGAAGAGACCTAGGGTCTGAGAGAATAGGACCCTGTCTGTCCACAAATCCCTTTCGCTCTACCCACTGCCTCCCTTCTGAGAGCTGACTTGCTACCATAGAATGGAAAATAGGCCTGTTTCTTTCTGGGACTGAGGCATATAACTAGGAACAATGGGTGGAAATGACAGGAAGAAAGATTTCAGCAAGATAGCAGGAAGAACTCTGTAACACGAGGCTTGTTCACAGACGGACGGTGCTGCCTTTGGAGACAAAATTTCCCATCACTGGAAATATTTGAGCATTGTTTGGAGGGGGTTTTGGGAGAAGAGAACTGAGTAGCAAAAGTACATCTGCGGTAGATGATTTTTAAGATTCCTTTCCACTCTCCTAAAATGTGTTCAACCTGTTAAACAATGATTTCCCAGATTCGGAGGAGAGTTTCCCAGATTCGAAGGAGAGTTATGTTCTCTAACGACTGAGCAAAATGCTCTATAATATCCGAGTGCTTTACAGGAGAGCTTCCCCCCCATCCACTTCCAGCTCATCCCGTCAGGGCTCTTAGTTCAGGAGTTTGAAAGAAGCCCTGAAACCATTCCTACCCTCTTTGCATGTGTGTGATCTTAGCTTGCCAGCCTCCTGAGTCCTCACCCACAAGAGCAAGCAGTACCACGGTCCAGGCTCTTTAACCCTTACAAAACCTTAGCAAAACAAAATGAAACAGAAAACATAAAATAACACAACTTTCTTTCATACAAAGCTTTAAAGAGAAAGCCAGCAAATGTGTTTTAGACATATTACAAAGTTCACATTGTATTGCGAAATTATTTTTAATGAAGCTGTTATTATGCTACGAGAATGCAATAAAACATCTGAAACCTGAAATTTCCTATTTTTATCACCTCCTGTAAAATTTTCAAAAAAAGCCAAAATGATTTGTTTCAAAATGTGTACAGGAATAATTGGATTGAGAGTTTTCATGCCAACTTTCCATTTGGAATGAAATCTAGAGATCGTTACTTCATAAACCACTGAAAATATGAGCACAAAATGAAAAGGGTAAAATATTATGGAATATAAGTGTAATCAAACAAAACAGACCCTAGAAGGAACCACTGATTTACCATCTCCCAGAGTGTGGTTCAGCACAGGGACCTCTTTTATGTAACAAAGCATTCACAAATAATTGGTTTTACCTGAATCCCATAATGACTTCTGGGAAGAGAAATGCAATACACATGAAAATCTGTATGTGAACACATAATGCAAAATGCTAATCCCACACTGGTTAGTTTTTAAGCACAATACTATTCTTGATTATTCATAAAGATGATATACCAGCTCCTGTAATTTTTCCTTTACAACACAAATCTTAGTTGTTCCTTGTTACTGACTCTGGCAAAAATCTAATCCTTGGGTGCTAAGCAAGTGCATTTTAGCACAGAAATCAAGTATAAGAAGTTTATTTCAGATTGAGATTTGTTATAGCGGTCCTGCCAAATGACCAGAGATGAATCATGCGCCCAAACGTGTAAGTATACAGGAAGATGTTACTTATCTCGTGATTTCAGATTTAATTTTCCATTCACACCTTTCATTCCGAAAGCTCTGTCACTTAGGGAACAGACAAACCCTCCTCCATTGCAAATCAAGTTTCTGTTTTCAGTGGAAGTCCCTTCCAAACCATTCATCTCTGTCAGTGTTTCCAGTGCACACTTTTTCATGAACAGCTTCCAGAATTAAGTAGAGCAATCCTGTCTACCATCTGGCTCTGTGAGCAAAAGTTGTTTTCTATGCGAAAATATAAAACCGACCTGCCCTATAGTCTAGACTTATAATCTTTCCAAGGATATTGTCCATCTCCTCATCCATTCCAAATGAATGGAATTTTAGCTGGACCAGTAATCAGAGGCAAAAGGACTGGAATCTTATTTCATATGCTTACTTAAGTTGTTTTTAAAGAACATAGAAGAAGCTGGAATAACTTTTTTAAGAGTACCGCTATCCCTGGGAACGAGCCCAATATTTACTTTTACTATGTGACAATTGAGCATATTTTCAAAAATACAGTAGGAAACATTGCATAACAGAAGCGACGTGGGTCTTATTTAGCTGTTGCAGATGTCGGTGGTTAAAACTACCCAGCTTTCACTGGCTGATCTGGAATTAGATGTCCTACCCTTGGTAATAATTCTAACCACATAAGTTTATGCTAATGTACTAGATAAAATCACAGTTAGGGAAAAAAAGCATAAACAATCACTATAACGAAAATGAGTTTGATCTCTCTTTAATTGTTCTTTTAATTCAATGGATTGTCTGTATGTGCCAAGTAAGTTTGGGTTTCAGGCATGAAGTTGTTTTTTTCTCCACCCT